>NW_023144627.1:860645-991741 GCF_012932325.1 Thrips palmi | reverse complement strand
GTAGTTAGCGTGGCGAGGGCTCGGAAAGCAGAGCAACATGCCAAAATTTTGTCTATTTCCGGACAATTGTTTTTGATGTTTATGGGAAGCGATGAACACCAAAAATGGAATGGTAAGAATCTTGAGATTATGATGTGGCAAAGCATGTATTGGAAGTTGTAATAACTCGTATTTCTGCGGTTAGGCGAGGAAAAGACGAGCATTTCAGGACATCACCAACACCTCAAATATCCCAAAAAACCCTCGTCTAATTTATGTGGCCAAAAAGCCTCCTAATCCTGGATTCGCCGAGACTCCTCAAGTTGTAGAAACTGCAGACAGCCCTGGCGATGACTTCTTCATTCTTGATGAATCAAGTGGTGAATTCATCAGACCATTCACTAAACCTAGTTAGGCAGTGCATTAGTTAAAGATAAAAGCATGAAATTTACCACAGCACACTGATAATTAGATGCAATTCGGAAATTCTCACACGTATAAACTTCGTTTTCGCTTTTCTGGGCTTTTCTTTGAGTTGTCTGCTGCTGGCGCCAAGACGGTAGGAGAAATAATTCAGGCAGTCTTTTCGGTAGTATGAGATGTCGCGCGCAACGCTCACCGCGTGCGCGCGCACTGGCGGTGGCGTCTCTCTCCCACTGTAGGACTCTATAACTATCTATGCTCTATTGCATATGTTTATAATGGCTTGCGTAATTACGGTATCCCAGTGTACACAGTAAGTATGTCCTGTGTCCCTGTCACTGTTGACACTGGTTTTTATTTTCATTTATGAAGTCCTTGTGCCCTTGCTTCAGTTTTGGAATTAATTATTCTGTTTGTGTAACGCAGATTGTTCAACGTCCTGGGGATGTGGTCTTCCTCATGCCGAACACAATACATTGGGCTTTCAATGTGGGTTATAACATGAATGAGGCAGTAAATTTCGCTTGTAAGGCATGGGTTCTGCCAGGTATGATTACCCACCAGAGGTGCAATTGGTAAGGTGGAATTATTATGAAACCCATTCGCCTATTTACCTTGAACTGGATTGATGTTAATTGTTTTGTGTTCCTGGTCTCCCCCTGTTGTAGCACAAAAGCCTGGTGGTGTCACTTCGAACTACGTGATGTCCT
Source organism: Thrips palmi (assembly GCF_012932325.1). NCBI lineage: Eukaryota > Metazoa > Arthropoda > Insecta > Thysanoptera > Thripidae > Thrips > Thrips palmi. The sequence goes on along the minus strand of NW_023144627.1, from coordinate 990,629 downwards.
TGCGTCCCATGGAGCTGCTCTCCCTGATTGTAAACTCTGGTCTGGTGATTCGAACCTTCATCTTGTTAAAAATTAAAAACATTGCAACCTCTTCTGTACATCCGGTGGAAGGATGTCTGTACGATCATTGGATGTAGAAGCCATGGCACTAGGGATTGTCAAAGCTAAATCTAATCCATTGCAGGTGACTGGTGATAGTGCACCGTATCCCAAATGCACACTTTGCTGTTATTCTCCGATGAGATGTAGGACCGATGCGTTCGATCGCATTGCGGCCCATGCCAAAAGATCACATGGTGCTGAATCAGTTGCCGAAATAGTTGAGGAATCCAAGAAGAGGTATGAAAAAATGCAGCAGCAGCAGAAGGCAGGCAAGACCTACAAAACTCCGGCTATGGAGTGTCCGAAATGCAAGAGGATAGTTCATGGCAGTCCGAAAAACCTTGATGACCACATGAACACAGAAAAGTGCAAGAGAAGTCGCCCGGTTGAGAAGGAGGGGGTGGAGGAGGAGGATGAGGTTGTTGACAATTCTGATGCCCCGTCCTCATCAAGAGGTGATCTTGGTTCTGGAACGAGAAGAGGCAGCACTGAGAATCCAAACGCTATGAGTATAGCGTCAATTGGTGCAATGCAAAAGCATTGCACATGAAGTGCAATGCCTCCCCATTCCCATGCATTAGCATAGGGCATTTTCGGGATGCATTGCACGTAAGGTGCAATATGGCTGAGGCATTGCACGTATGGTGCGATATCTCAGCTGTATTGCACCATACGTGCAATACTCATAGCGTTTGGAATTTCAGTGAGGTCGACAAAAAGGAGTAAGTTAAGATAAAGGGATGTAAGATGTACCCTGGTGTAGACAGTGTTTTGTCCCCAGATGTTTGTGAATTCACGAGCTACTATTATTCTGTTTAATTTATGAATCATTCTCGTATTAAATTCTGATGTGTCTCTTGTCATATAGATGTCTTGTTTTTGTTTGAGTACATAAAACAATTTGATAATTGGAATTTAACAAAACATCAGTTTGTAAAAATATATTTCATTTTGTCAATGCAACTAATTTATTCAATCACCATTCATTTTGTCTTTGTAAGATCATCTGCATTAATAAATGGCTTCCTGCATCCAAATGAAACACATAAACACAGGTTAACCACATTCTTGTAAATGTCTACAAGGTAGGTTTACGCCAGACCGTGTCTTGTCGTAACAGGCTTCGCGATGTCTCGCGGCCTGTTCCTCCAATCCGCGCCTGGCGTTACCTACCTTGGCCTGCGGCGCTAGCCTGCCTTCGGCAGGCAATGACTTGTCCATCGTCGGTTAATGCATGCTGGACCCCCCCTTCATTCAAGATAAAGTTGCTTCATCTGCAGATGACACGATCTTGACCCTTGTAACTTTTCAACATGTCTAAGCTGGGGGGCTATTTCCCCCAGACCCTTCTTTCTTCAAGACAGAAGTGATCTGCCTGCAGGAAACTCGATTTTTCGCCGTTTTTTAGGTGTTTTTCGGCTATAAAAACTGACCCACGTGAGGTAGGACCGTGAAATTTCGCATGTGCCAAGCCAAGAATATACCGAATAAGCCTGCAAAATCTCAGCCAGATCGGCCGAGCCGTTCAGGAGAAGTAGTGTACACACACAGACAGACAGACACACAGACAGACAGACAAAACTTTTCAACCGCACTGGAGTAACAGGCTTCGCTATCGCTCAGCCAAAAAGAATTGGAGTGAGTTTTACAAGGTATGCGTACGCCAGAACGTTTCTTGTCGTAACAGGCTTCGCGATGCTGCGCCAGTTTCGACAATCCACGCCTGGCGTATACGCATACCTTAGCCTGCGGCGCAAGCCTGCCTTCGGCAGGCTGCTTTGTTAGACAGACCGTAGAGGTGGGCGTGATCCCCTAAAAAAAAAATAGCATTTGGCCATCAAAATCTACACTAATGGGACCTAACTGTGGGTCGGGGGCCCGAATGGGTTCTATTTTCGTCATCAGCACCCTCAAAAACATAGGAAACGACATGATTCTTGACAAAAGGCTGAAAGTGCTTGACAAGTAGTCTTTTTCTGCCGTTTTTTAAGTGTTTTTTGGCTGTAATGACCACATGCATTGAGAGAGGAAGCTGAATTTTGGTGCGTGGCGAGCCAAGGTTATACCTCATGACCCAGCAAAATCTCAGCCGAATCGGCCAAGCCGTTCAGGAGGAGTAGTGCGCACACACACACACACGCAGACAGACAGACATAACTTTTCAACCCCACTGGAGTAACGGGCTTCGCTATCGCTCAGCCAATTGGTCATTCCATGGAATAATATATTTTCTTCTTGAATTTCTTTCAGGGACTGTTGCACTCTTTGAGAGAGAAAGTATGGATGATGTGGCAAGTCTCAGTAGGGGGCTGATCCCTTCCAGAAACAGAAAAGTGCATGCAGTGTCTAATGACAATGTCATAATCATCCTGACTAATCAACTGATAAATGATCAAAACCTGTCGGATCAAACTTTGATCAACTTTTTAATGGCAGCTTAAATTTCTACGCAAGGACTTTTAACGTAAGAGATGTGCTTACTAGATAAGGCTCTACACAGGATCTTATCGGATGTGAGGACGAGAATATTTGCTGGTGGTAAGTCACATTATCCACAAGAGCTGTGTTGGGATCCACACTGAAAACTAATTCCACTTATGCTTCTTCAGGTTCTTGGGGAAGGGCTGGAGGAGAAGCTCGAAATTTCAACAGCCCTTGGACTATCCAAAGAAAATGCAGCGAGGAATGGGGCTGCTCTGCACTGGAATATGGAGGCCATTGTGGCTTCTAGGATCAAGTCCCTCTCCTTCAGTTTGCCCACTCAACACAGTTTCCTATGTTTGACAACCATGTGGCATAATGATAACCGGATTTATATTACCAGGGGTTCGCGCCGTTTGGTGTGGGCGCGTAGTGTGGCTGAGCGATACGAATTGACATACTGTGTGCACTTCGGACTTTGCTTGAGTAGACGAAATGTGCATCTTGTTAGCTTATATGGAGTGAAATTTAGACCAGGGGTACAAATGGAAGTGATTTTCGTTATCAGAACACCAAAAACTGTTGGGATCACTGTCAAACTCGATTAAAAAGTTTTGGTCCAAAATTGATCAAAATTCGGTTAAATGTGAGTCTGGTAAAAGTTTTGAGGACACTTTTGAGTTCAGCACACCAAAGCCGGCAGGAAACAATATAAAACTCGACTTGAAAGTTTAGGACCCAAATGACCTCATGTGGGATGAAAATATAGGCTTGGTGTTAGAATGGAAGTGATTTTTGTCATCAGCACTCAAAAAGGAGGGAGGGGGTGGCTGTGAGGAGTGGGGACTGGCGCGGCGCGGCGTGGCGGCGCAGGACGACGACAGATGACGACCAACACGACCATGCAGTCCCCTCCGAGCCCGAGCGCGCTGAATGGATGGATGGGTGGATGGATGGGATGAGTGGGATCGTATGCAGAGCTAGAAGCGGTAGCAAGACCGCTTAAAAAACTGCAAGAATCAATGTACAATTCAATTTAAAAAAACTTGACCCAAAATCGGTTAAATTTTGGGATGAAAATGTAGGATTGCCATTGAAATAAATGTAGTTTTTGTGACAAGTACACTGAAAACTACAAACAATTCTTTAGAATCAATTTCTGTTGCCTATTTATCTTCATGAAGCACCCTCTGTCGTCACCAATTCCCTGATGCCACACCAATGCGAATCCCTCAGTCGAGTAACACTCAATTGACAGCATTGAATCGCTTAATAGGGTACTTCGGAGAAGATTCAGACCGGAAGTCAGCGTGACAACGGGAGAAACAACAGAGCGTCGCGCGGCCGTGCTAGGTGGTGGTGGGGGTCATTCGGTGCGGAGGTCCTTTTTGCGAGCCTCTAATATCTCTCCTATTTGCATAGTAATGCAATCAGTAGCACTTGCCAAGGGCTCTTCTACAGCTCTATCAGGTTGATCTCCTATTGTAGGGTTTAGGTTAGGTAAGAAAAGTACACTCGAGGCTCAGGTAAGAAAAGAACACCCGTTAAATCTCCGAACTGAAATTACACTGAACCATCACGTTGTTGGTTTTAGAAAGATTGATCATCCCGCTGACAAAAAATAAATTTAGCCCAGTTCTACACATAATATTTAGAATCAAACTGCACGTTTGAAAATAACATTAAAAATAACTATGAAAATCTTTTTTTTTTAATGTTTGTACTTTGAAGTACAGCTTTCTGCAGAATCAGCCGACAGTCCACTGTAAGGTACCACCTTATAGCTTAGACCATCATCTTTGAAAAACAGTGCCGATCGATGCTCTTAGACTTCAACACAATTTTTTATAAGTGTAAAAATGAAATGGGGAAGAAAAGTACAGTCGGCTGGGGAAGAAAAGTACAGGCATTGGGGAAGAAAAAACACCCTAGAAACTAAAAGCGGGATGAAAATTGAATTGATCACGGAAATAGATTTGATTAGGTGAGACAAGCAAAAAATGTCAACACAAAATTAGACTCGAAATAAACTAGTTATTGGGCATTTGGGTAAAAAGGGGAAGAAAAGTACAAAAATGCTGTACCCACCAAGGTACCCACTCATCTCTGAGAAAAGGCTTCTTGGACCTTCTGTGATGAGTCCATGTAGAATCAGAACCAATTGACTGATTTTGACGAAACTTGAACTAATGGCAAGTGAAAGCTCTCCACTTTATGGGTTAACCCGAGGGGGTATGCGCTCTCTGAACCTGTGTACCGACTATTACGCTATTACGCTCTATTACGCCCCAAATTAATCGGAATTTAGCTAACAAGCTAGGGCCCGCCCTTCCGTCGAACCGAGTTGCCAGCTCCGCTTCGCTGCGCCTGCAACTCGGTTCGACAGGGGGCTGGCCCAGCTTGGCCTGCCGGCGGCCTTTTCTCGGGCCTTCGGCCCTCGCATCAGACCCAACTTGGCCAGTCGAAGGCCCGGGCCTTCGGCCCGCTCGCATCACACACACCGTGAGCGGGTAAAGCAAAGTTATCGATGTACCATCGTGACTTAGGCCCGCCCTTCTATTCACAATATGCAAAAGTCCTTACACTTTTAACTCCAACTGTCCTTAGAATATGCCCATTTCATTTGTCTCTTCACCCTCATTTCGAAAATACCCATATTTGCCATGCTACTGCAACTCCTTGCAGTAGAGGCACAGCAGGAGCGCAAAACGAGTCCGTCGCACTTTTTCCCATAACTCTTGAAGGCGGGCTCGTGGACCCCTCTTCCGACCCCTCGTTGAAGAGGTCTTGCTGAGACCAATCGAAATCTGCAATAAATTTTTTTAGTCGGTCGACCCCCTTTTTTGAAGATCCTGATGTGACTAATAGACGAAGTCGGGCTCCTGGACCCCCTTTCCGACCCCTCGTTGAAAAGGTCTTGCTGAGACCAATCGAAATCTGCAATAAATTTTTTAGTCGGTCGACCCCCTTTTTTGAAGATCCTGATGTGACTAATAGACGAAGTCGGGCTCCTGGACCCCCTTTCCGACCCCTCGTTGAAAAGGTCTTGCTGAGACCAATCGAAATCTGCAATAAATTTTTTTAGTCGGTCGACCCCCTTTTTTGAAGATCCTGATGTGACTAATAGACGAAGTCGGGCTCCTGGACCCCCTTTCCGACCCCTCGTTGAAAAGGTCTTGCTGAGACCAATCGAAATCTGCAATAAATTTTTTTAGTCGGTCGACCCCCTTTTTTGAAGATCCTGATGTGACTAATAGACGAAGTCGGGCTCCTGGACCCCCTTTCCGACCCCTCGTTGAAAAGGTCTTGCTGAGACCAATCGAAATCTGCAATAAATTTTTTTAGTCGGTCGACCCCCTTTTTTGAAGATCCTGATCTGGCCAACTTGTAAAAGCGGCCGATGGGGTCGGGACCAGGTCCATTCATCTTGTCTCGTCGCCCCGATTCCAAAAATACCCCTATGTGCCCTGCTAGCACCAATAATGGCGGAAATCCCCCTCCCGCTCATGTAAACCATGATGCATCTGCAGCAGCCCTTGTGCGACCCGGACGGGATTTGCACCACCGGATTATTTGTTTGGACGGTACTCCTGAAGTACCCTCCAAATCTGGTTACTCTAGCTCAACTCCTTCCTTGTACACAGACGCCAACAACGACAACAACAACAACAACAACAACAACAACACACAGACACAAAGGCAAATGCATAGGCCCTCCCCCTATTTTTTGAATAGAAGGGCGGGCCAAAAACGGCCTAAAACACACCAAAATTGATAAAATTTTGACAATTTCGGCTATTACGCGACTATTACGCGAATTATTACGCGTGCTATTACAGATAGAGTGAACCGACTATTACGCGAGTGCATACCCCCTCGGGTTAACCTGTATTGAGCCAAGATTGGTGGTCTCCTGGTTCGAAATTGCAATCCTTTTCGTTGTACTTTTCTTTCCCGGCGGTGTACTTTTCTTACCCTTTTCGAGGAGTTCCGAAATCACATACATTTCAGCATGTTGTACGTAATGTGGGGAACTATAATCAATGAATAGTGATCCATTTCATTAGGAAGGCATTGGATTACAAGTTCACGAGAGCAGAATAGTTGAATCCTCATTTGGAACTTCTGTACAGTGCAAAGTACGCGTTTTGTACTTTTCTTCCCCAACCTACCCCTATCCTAAATTGGCTGGTTGTTGTTAACTTCTTGGGAGACACCTTTAAATTCTCTGACCAAGAGCTCGATACACTTGTCTTTGGTGGCAATTTCAAGCCTGGCTTCTTTCAGATCGTTTTGGGTCATAGATTCTGAAGTCTTTACACAGTAGCTCTTTCTTCAGTAACTCACATTGACAACCAGTGGTGTTGCTAGGTTGCTTTGATGTTGTCCGACATTCTTTTGAGATTCCTAGTACTTTCCTCGAGACTATTACTGATACCTTCAATATTGCGACTGTCTTCTAGGTCGTTGGAATCACCAGAGACACTGCTGTCGTAATACGAAGTTTTCACTAGATGGGTCAGAGCGCTTGCTTCCTCACACGTGTTAGCAGAGGTTAAGTTGCCCCCTACCGCCGCACGCATGAGGCACTTGTAGAAAACACTGATTTCCTCCAACTTGTGATAATCTATTCCTGCACATGAGATTTGGGCCCACTGTTCTGTTCATACTAGATGCACAAGCCGCGCCCTTAGTTATAGGACGATCTAAGCGCTTAGAATCACAGGACGTGTTGACCATTGTCAGCGCCTTCTTTTTAGGGGTTCCCATCCCAAGAACGCCTCTTGTCCGAGGTCCGTGCCCCCCCCGAAAATGGTTCAAATAAAAAATGTGCCACTCCTCGAAACTAAACCTCCTGGCTCATCAAAGTAACAAGAAATCGTGTGTTCTGAGCAAATGGTTAAAACATGAAAAAAAACATCTCCATGGGAACGGCATGGTCCCATCGTGCCACCCGTCAAAATTTGGTCGCCGATAGAGAGAAATCAAAACGCCGTGAAATTCGAAAATGCTAACGCATTGCACGGTGTCCCGTCGTAGGAACATATTTAAAGTCTGTCACTAGTTAAAAGTTCGCAGCAAAAACGACGCATCAAATTAATTTTCGTGGGTTGGCACCGATTTTCTTGTCGTCTGCGCCCTTTCGAAAATCGCGAGGCTGAAAAAACGAGTAGGCGCGCATTGCAACTGCCCCCCCCCCCCAATTGTTGCTGAGGTTGGGTTGTTTGCAGGGATCCTTAACTTAACTCAACATTTAACTAACACTGCTGTCATAACGTAACATAAGACAATGTTCGCTATAGGTTAAGGGTACGGACTTATGAAAGTACTTGCAAAAGTATATCCACACAAATTCGAGACATAAAAAAATATCTTACCCTTTTGAAAAGATGTTAGACGTTAAGGGTAATAACTTTAACTCTTAAGATAACGTTATGCTGCCCTTATGAGGTAAGTTAAGGATCCCTGGTTGTTTGGCATGCTTTTAAGGGCTGCGGTTGTCTTGTCATGTTTTCCTCAATTCTGTAGAACAGCTTTTACTCACAACGTAAAAACAGCACGATGGTTGGTTTGACAAACTTTATTAACTCGGGAGAGGTGATTTCGGAACGCGGGTGACTTTCGTTTGGCGAACATGAGCACTGTAAGTCGCGAGATGGAGTGAGGTGGTCATGGTGTTAACTGAATCAGGCTTGACCAGAACTCTTTTCTATTGGTTAGTTTGAATTTAGCGCATGCGCACTTCGAAATTTTTGGATTTTCTCATAATTATTGAACAGTTGACATGGCATGGTCCAATACATGGCTATTTCAAAATAGCCAAATGTGAAAACGGGAACACCTTGCAATGCGATTAGCATTAGAATTTTTGTACCTTTTTTTTACTTCCATGCCCGAAATCCTTGAAAACACCCGGGCCTCTGTTAAACAGGAAGACCTTCTCTTCGACCATTTTCTCTCTGTTGCAATCCTAGTGCGTCGCGTGACCTCACCTCGCACCGGATGTCCGTGTGAAGTCTCGAGGCAAAATTGTCTCTCTGCAGCATTTCTAGGAAGGGGGTCTCGATCTGAAACATTTCCGGAACGAGGTAACTTTGAGTGTTGCAACATTAAACTAAGCGGGTGGTACAATGTGGCCGAAAACAGCCTTGTGCGATTGTCTCTTAACGGCATTAATTTTGGAACCATCCTCAGACCATGGTACAAAATAAGGGCAGTCTTGTGCAATTCAAAGAACAGCGCTGTCACTGACCTCCTCGGCCAGGCGATGCGCTGCGTCATTGATGGCGAGGATGCTGAGAGCGTTGATCATCGCCCCGAATGAAGATATGAACACCTGGGGCCACACTGCAGCAAAACTTAACAGTGCCATCAGTTCTCTCTTCAGCGTGAACTCAAGATTACACTCACTTCAGCGAGAACTCATTAGTACACTCAAGTGAGTGTACTCACACTCCTGAGTTAACACCGATGAGAGTGTCCTTTACGTGTACTGAGTACTCAGTGTTGCAGAGTAGCACGGTTGATGCCGGTTGATGCTGTGGGTCGGGCGAGGGGTGAATCACTAGTGTACTCATGTGTACACATTTGCCCGTACTCAGTGTACTCACAAATTTAAAAAAAGCGAAAATAACCTGATTTGTCTAGGAATCGGTATTAATTTTCGTTTAAAACGTCAAAAAGGCGTGAATACGTTAACAATGTGCCCAATTTGTGAGTATAATCAGGTGTACTCACCTGTACTCACGTACTCATGTGTACACCTAAACGCTGAGTGATTCACCCCTCGGGGTCGGGTCACTCGGTCCATCTACGATAGGCCAGCGTAAATTAACAAAGAAACCGTTGGCGATTTATTTTTTGCCTAAGGATCCGTTGTTAATTCCAGACCTATATGATTACGAAAGTTTTTTGTATACCAACGAAGGATCTTTGTTTACAAACGAAAATTTCCTGTCAATTTACGGGGGATGTTCGCAGATTTAAGGGGAGGTTCTGGTGAAAATCTTGCCATTTTCCAAATGGATCCTACAGTCATAATTTGTTCGGAATATAAAATTTTTCATTGGGGAGACTAAAATTTGACTTTTGAAGGCACATGCCAGGCTGTAAACCCAGTCGATGAGTCTTTTTGAGCCTATTTTGGCTGTATCTTAAAAAATCTCCTTGCGCATACTATTTTGTCGTAAAAGGTTGACCTTGACATTTTTCACTTCTTCGACTCATTTTCAAAAGATTCCGGCATGCATAGCTCAAAACTTCCATTATATTATTAATTATTAGCGTTTTAAGCTGAAAAGTCCCTAAAATTTGTCTATTTTGTACATTTTTGATCAATTTTAGTGAAATGCTCGGTTAGAAAGCTTGCAAATAAAAATGCAATTGACATTTTGAGATGGGCATGCCGGCATTTTTAAAAAATGAATCGAAGAAGTGAAAAATGTCTAAGCCAACCTTTTACGACAAAATAGTATGCGCAAGAAGATTTTTAAAGTTATAGCCTAAATGGGAGAAAAAGGCTCTGCGACTGGATTCAGGGCATAGAATGTGCCTCCCCAATGAAAAATTTTAATAAATACTTGATAAGACATTAAATTTTTAACAAATTTTCACAGTGGGACCTATTTAGGAGAAAATAGCATTTTCACCAGAACCTCCCCTTAAGAAGGTGCTTTGTACACACTAAATGCTTATGGACTTTATGTCGCTTTATGTCCATAACTATGGCCGTATTTGTGCATACTGAAGTTATGTACAAATTTGTACATAAATTAGGTACAATGTTTTACATACTTAAGCACAATATGGAAATATTGTTCCTAATTTATGTACAAATTTGTACATAAGTTCTGTATGTACAAAAACGGCCATAGCTATGGACAATAAACTACATAAGACATTTGATCCAGGAAGCGGAAGAAGGGAATAACTTGACTTATCCCTAAATTGAGTTTTTATTTTATTATTGTGCCTTAGAATGGTTTCCATCATTACATCAAATTATTTGACTGAATTCCAAGCAGTTTAGGAGAAAATCCACAAGGAAAAAGGGTATAACTCAACTTAACCCCTTTTACGGTCTAAATTTCATTGGAAAATGGAGATAAGTCAACGGAAGTCTACATGAGTCCGTTTGACAAATTGGCAAAAGGATATAACTCAACTTGTATTTTTATGAATCTAGTGTAAAAAGAATCAACTCAACTTAACCCCCCCTTAATTTTAAATTTCAATTTGGAAAAAAGAGCCAAGTCCAAAAAATACACCAGAGTAACATACACTTTATGCAGACTATTGTTCCACTTGACTTGTCTCCAAATTCCTCTTTGTTTAGGAAATATAAGGTGAGCTGACTCTGTTTTCCATTTCAACGGAAAGTGACAAGTCGCAGAAATCCTCTACGGAGTGACCTTACCCTTTTGATTTTTTTCCAAAATTTTATTAATGCTTTTTGAAATTATTAACATCTGCAACATTCATTTGTTTTGTTTTAGTTTACCCTGCTAACAGTTTTTGGTTTCTCCTGGAAAATGGCCAAAATTGAGTTATCCCCTTCTTCCGCTTCCTGGATCATTTAGTGTGTAGATTTCCATTGTGATTGTAAAATTGACCGAGGTCCTTCAAAAAATTAACGAACGTTTATGTAATTGTACGAAACCTCCGTAAATTAACAAAGGAATTTTCGGTGTTTTGCCAGAGGATTCGTCGTTTATTCCGAACATTAATTTCTGCAGCTTGGGGCAGGAAAAGTCGCAGTATTACGTGATTAGTAAGCGCCGTAAGGGATTCATAAGTCACAATATCATCCAAATCGGCATTCATTACAGTACCTGAGTCTGATCGTTGCCCACTGTTAACCGCCAAGCAGGCCAGAGCGGCAGTGTAGCCGTTGATGGTGAAGAGCAACAAAAGCACGGTCATGTGAACCGTGGCCGTGACGGGGAGCACGCTGTGCTGGCACGCGTTCCTGTACAATGGTAAATTGTATTGTTCTAATGCACTGAAAACGTAATGGTCGTCCATGTAAGTAATTTTTTTTTTCATTTTCGTTTAGTTGATTTTCTTCGGTTCCGTGAGTGATTAATTTTTCCAGGTCACAGTCTGGGACCGCATCAGTGTCAGGGGCGAGCGGTCACTGGACGCGATCCCTATTGTAGAGAAATCATGCGATGATAGTGAACAGAATTCTGTTACTGGTAAGGTTCTGACCCCCTTCATTTTTTAATTCCTGCAGGTATCCCTAGCAAAATACAATCAAAGTCCAAGTCTCCTGACTCAGGTAACGGGTTGAATTACTTATTCCAAGTATGCCAACTTCAAAATTTGTTCTTAAATAATCTAAACAAAACTAAGTCTTAACGCTTATCCCGTTCAGACGAGATTCAGACCATCACTTTGCCTCGGGAGTGCATGCAGCATTTTCGATTTTGTGGTCCTTTTGAAGGCGTTCCAGACCAAAACAAGCCACTTGGCCGGCAACCATCTCGGATCGGACTCAAACTTTTTTTTTCTAGGTTCCTTTCATTCATACGGACTGCCGAAACACCATATGAGCGAGATCCGGCTCGAACGCCCGATTTTACGAAGCATTTCTTCGTAGAATTTATCTCCTTCATGCATGTCTTCCTCTGCAGATTACCTTCGAGATAAAGTAGAATAAACCTACCTGTACACGAGCAGCCACGCATGGCGGAAGGCGCGAACCCGGGCCGCGGCCGGGCACACCTCCTGTCAAGGGAGGGCACTGATTACCTAAGGCAGCTTTCTGAGAAACACCGCAAACACACTGGTAAAACTGGAGCGTTGTTGTATGCTTCATTCAAGCATACAACTACGCCAGAAGACTTTACGCTTGACGTCAAGCGTAGAGAAGAAATCCTCCCATGCATTTAGATAGGCGGGAGAGGGGCGAAAAGGAGAACTACGCTTGAAGCCGAGCGTAGTTCTACTACGCTTGAAGCCGAGCGTAGTTCTACTACGCTTGAAAAAAGGCGTAGAAGTACCGAAAAGTGTCCACGAAACATCTCTTCGGAACACAAAGAAAAGGAAGGCTTTGTTGGCTGAGCGATAGCGAAACCTGTTACTCCAGTGGGGTTGGAAATCTTTTCCTGTCTGTGTGCGTGTGTACACTGCTCCTTCTGAACGGCTCGGCCGTTTCGGCTGAGATTTTGCAGGGTCATTAGGTATATCCTTGGCTGAAATTTTACTACCCTACTGAACCAGTTGCAACTGGTTCAATTTTTATAGCCGTAAAACACCTAAAACGGCAAAAAATCAAGTTTTCTGCAGGCAGATCACTTCTGTCTTGAAGAAAGGGGGGCCTGGCGGGCGGAGCCCCCAAGCCTCGACAAGTTAAAAAGTTGCAAGGGTCAAGATCGTGTTATCTGTATATGAAGCAACACAATCTAGAATGAGGGGGGGGGGGAGTCTGCCCCCCCAGCATGCAAAAAGTTAGAAGTAACCGACGATGGACAGACAAGCCGTTGCCTGCCGACGGCAGGCTAGCGCCGCAGGCCAAGGTAGGTACGCCAGGCGCGGATTAGAGGAACGGGCAGCGAGACATCGCGAAGCCTGTTACGACAAGACGCGGTCTGGCGTAAACCTACCTTGTTCATCAATGATTGGTTTACCGAAAGTTCTACTGCCATACTGAACCTGCTGCAGGAGGTTCAGAAGACGACGTGCCACATCCCTCAGTCGCAGGAAGTCACACACTTGTGAAACGGTGACGAGGTGGGCAACGGTGCTCTGGTACACGTAGGCGGGCAGGTGGCTCCAATGAGACGCGCCAAAGCCCATGACCACCCAGGCGCTGCACATGCAGAGTGTGGAGCCCAGGAGGAAAGTCAAGCCCAGGCGCGCGAGGAGACTCGGCACGGGGGACCAGTCGGATGGCGACGGGTCTTTGTGAGTGCGGTCCATCGCGTTCACCGACACCTGGAATCAGAGGCATCATTTTTGGCTGAGCGATAGTGAAGCCCGTTACTCCAGTGCGTTTGAAAAGTTTCGTCTGTCTGTCTGTGCGTCTGTCTGTTTGTGTGTGTGTATGTGTGTACACTACTCCTGAACGGCTCGGCCGATCTGGCCGTCATTAGGTATGTCCTTGGCTCGCCGCACACCAAATTCAGCTCTCTCTCTCTCTCTCTCTCAATCCATTCGGTCATATTAGCCCCAAAAAAACTTAATAAGCGGGAGAACGTTTCCTAGCGTGGACCATTCGCTGTCCACGTTTCCTAGTGTACCGAGTGGCAAACAACTTCGTCAAACTTTGTACACAATTATTTCAAATTCACCTTCTTTCACGTTACTTCAAGGGAAATGTACACCAAAATTCAAGTTGTTTGCTCCTTGCGTTGTACTTTTCTTGCACTGCTCACCAGGGATCCTTAACTTACCTCATAAGGGCAGCATAACGTTATCTTAAGAGTTAAAGTTATTACCCTTAACTTCTAACATCTTTTCAAAAGGGTAAGATATTTTTTTATGTCTCGAATTTGTGTGGATATACTTTTGCAAGTACTTTCATAAGTCCGTACCCTTAACCTATAGCGAACATTGTCTTATGTTACGTTATGACAGCAGTGTTAGTTAAATGTTGAGTTAAGTTAAGGATCCCTGCTGTTCACTTTTCTCCTAAAGAATGATGAACTTACTAGGAGATTGTCGTGGGCCTCTGCCGTGGAGCGCAGACGCGAGAGCTCCATCCACGAGGTGAGAGTGAGCAGAGAAGCAGCCATGTACGCTCCTCCCGATATCCGGGTAAAAACACCGAGGCGGTCCAATTCGCTACTTTTTAGTGCCCTCGAAATATCAGCGAGAACCCTGAAAATACCACTTTGTCACTGCAACCACCCGCTTGGATAAAACTGTCGAAAAGGGGCTTCAAATGTTTTATGTGAGTAAATTTGCACTCAAAAATATCCACGAAGCTCTTGCTGTAAAGGCATTGCAGATTTGCTTCGTTTTATAAAGAGATTCTTCGTATTACGAAGAATCTTGCTTCATGACAGGGTCAGGGCGGGGAAGAACTGGACACCCCTTATTTTACTTCAAATACCGTAGGCACAGGAATAACAACTATCAAAAGTTGTTCCGTGGCATCAGCGGTTCATTACACGACAGTTGTCAGGCCAGTACATACGGCATTTGAAGTAGAATGTGGGGTGTCCAGTTCTTCTTCCCCGCCCTGACCCTACGAGGCAATTCTCCGTCTTACCTGTACGTTGACCAAAGTACAGTTCCCTGGACTAATAAAGCCCATATCAATGTGCTGCGCAGTGGATGGCGACTTATGTAAAGCCAAGGAACGTGGATTCTACCCCTTGCTGTTCGCGAATCTGAAAAACCGTTTGGGAAGTCATTCTAAGAGGATGCAACGAGATGCAACTTGTCAATGGTTTTGTCGACTGAGGTGGCACACTTTGTTCTCACGTGAAACTCGCCACGTTCCCTTTGATAGTGTTTCGCATAACTACTTCAACTGGGTATTTCACTCAACTGTCACACACTGTTAGAAATTTCGCTCCGGAATTTTATGGAGGCAAACTCTGGAATCATGTCCATGGAGACTCCGTTTAATTTCCTTTTTTCTTTTTTGAGAGAGAGAGAGATTTTGTAAGGGCCTTTCATTCTCATATCGTTATTGTAAAGCATGCATTTTCTGTTCAGTTTCCGAAACTTTTCGGAGAAAATCTGGAATTCGCTTTTATGGAGAGCTCCAGGAGTTTCAAGAATACTCCAGAACTTTTCATTGTTTTTGGCCCATCCCGTGTATTTTTTTTTTTTTTTTTTTTTTTTTTTTAATGACGGAGGGACGGGTCCGTTCGTCCGAGGACTTCCGGCGGTCCGATCTTCACCAATTTTGGTATGCAGCCTCCTTGGGTGATCCTTAGAACCGCCCGGTGGCAGCAAATCCGATCCGAGCCCCGGGGGCGCTGCTGCAGGTGCATTCTACATGGGGTCGCGGAATATTTCGGCAACGGATACAGCTAGAAGGGCATGTAAGGGTATTTTTGGAACCGGGGTGACGAGACAAAACCAACGGTGCTAGTTTCAAACAAATCGGGGAAGTTTGAAACAGAGTTCAAATCCCAGTGGGGTACATTTTTAACATTCTTTTTATTCGAGTTTTTGCATTGTTTCTGAGGGTGCCGATGACGAAAATAACACCTTCCTTTGACCCCAGACTCAGGTTCAAGCTCCGTTAGGACTAAAAATAAGCGAAATTAACACATTCCTAAATGTACGCGACGGGCCAAAGTTGCCGATGTATATCGCTACTTTTCCTGTTATTAAATGATTTTCTTGTTTTATGGAAATTTCTGACAGTGGTCATGCGGAGGCCTCCTGGGACATTCCATGTGAAGTCAACCAGGCCTTAGCCACCATGGGCTCCGATCCGGTTCTCGTTTTCAGGGTTTGTTACCCCTATGGTCCCATGAAATAATCGGTACTTGGTTTGGGGTCCGGCCCCCCAGGGGCTGGGCTATGGCCAATTTACTTTTTTGCTAAATATAGGAACAACGCAACTTTGGAGGGCAATATCTCAGCAACCATTGGTCGTAGGTCAAATCCGAGACCAGATTTGGAAAGAGGATGAAAAACTGAATCTTTTTTGTCTTTGAAGTTTTTACGTCCAAAAACTTTTTATAACTTTAAAACTTTAGTGAAGTTTTCAAATTAGCGCCATTTCCTAGATCCTCAACCGATTTTGACCAATCTGGGCTTAAAAGATAGCTTAAACCCTTCCCTAAACGAAAATGTTAACCAAAAAATGTGTTCGGCTTCGTTCCTGAGAACGAGCTATTTTCGTGAACCCCTGCAACCACGTATTTCACCAAATTGTAGTGACGGCCGCACTCGATACCACACTGGACGCTCTCTCAGGTGTTTTCGGCTCAAAGCAAGTTTCCGGGTTGCTTTTCTAAGGTTAGGGGACCCAAGCGCCTGTCAGGTAGGCCAACAAGCAGCAGACCTGCAACGCACTAGTGACGACAGGGTGGCCTACACAAATCAAACGTGTGCTTAGTACACAGCTGTGGGAGTATGCTTGGAAGCATACATCTATGGGAGTGTGCTTGTCAGGCATACATCTATAGATGTGTACTTGGGCAAGCATGCATCTATGGCTGTGTGCTTTTAAATGGGTGAGATGAATGCATGCTTCTCCAAGTACACAGCTGCAGATGCATGCTTGCCCAAGTACACATCAATAGATGTATGCTTGTCAAGCACACTTCTATAGATGCTTACCCAAGCATACTCCTGTAGCTGTGTGCTTCCAAGTATACTCCCACAGCTGTGTACTAAGCACACATATGATCTTGCAGTGTACTTTGCCCCTGAAGAGTAGGACAGGCAGCGCGCTCTGGGCGATCGGACCAGTACAGCACTCCGCCACCTCGCCGTGATATCTACACGTGGGGGTGGGTGTTGTTGTTAGTTATTGTTGCACGCCAGGGTAAGGGATGTTTCAGGCGTTTCAGTCAGCAATTGGGTAAAAATACATGTTTGAGTTTTCTTTGTCAGTCCCAGCAGATTTGACAGCACGCGTCAACGGCATTTTGGAATTAATCTGAAGGCAAACCATAGTCAATGACATTAAAAATAGAGGTTAGTAGTGTTAAAGAAGATACTTTTATTTAGCTGGCCAAGGAGAGTATCTTATTGGTATGCCTTCAGATTAATGGCAAAATGCCGTTTAAGCGTGCTGTCAAGTCTGCAGGAAAGCATAAAGAAAAGTATCTCCTTTAACTATAGCTTAATAAAAGTATCTTCTTTGGCTCTATCTTCAATGTTATTGACTATGGTATGCTTTCAGATTAATCTATAGAAGTGTGCTTGACAAGCATACATCTATAGATGTGTACTTGGGCAAGCATGCATCTGTAGCTGTTTACTTGGAGAAGCATGCATTCATCTCACCCATTTAAAAGCACACAGCCATAGATGCATGCTTGCCCAAGTACACAGCTATAGGTGCATGCTTGCCCAAGAACACATCTGTAGATGCATGCTTGCCCAAGTACACATCTATAGATGTATGCCTGACAAGCACACTCCCATAGATGTATGCTTCCAAGCATACTCCCACAGCTGTGTACTAAGCACACGTTTGATTTGTGTAGGCCACCCTGTCGTCACTAGTGCGTTGCAGGTCTGCTGCTTGTTGGCCTACCTGACAGGCGCTTGGGTCCCCTAACCTTAGAAAAGCAACCCGGAAACTTGCTTTGAGCCGAAAACACCTGAGAGAGCGTCCAGTGTGGTATCGAGTGCGGCCGTCACTACAATTTGGTGAAATACGTGGTTGCAGGGGTTCACGAAAATAGCTCGTTCTCAGGAACGAAGCCGAACACATTTTTTGGTTAACATTTTCGTTTAGGGAAGGGTTTAAGCTATCTTTTAAGCCCAGATTGGTCAAAATCGGTTGAGGATCTAGGAAATGGCGCTAATTTGAAAACTTCACTAAAGTTTTAAAGTTATAAAAAGTTTTTGGACGTAAAAACTTCAAAGACAAAAAAGATTCAGTTTTTCATCCTCTTTCCAAATCTGGTCTCGGATTTGACCTACGACCAATGGTTGCTGAGATATTGCCCTCCAAAGTTGCGTTGTTCCTATATTTAGCAAAAAAGTAAATTGGCCATAGCCCAGCCCCTGGGGGGCCGGACCCCAAACCAAGTACCGATTATTTCATGGGACCATAGGGGTAACAAACCCTGAAAACGAGAACCGGATCGGAGCCCATGGTGGCTAAGGCCTGGTTGACTTCACATGGAATGTCCCTCCTCGAAAATGCAAAGTGGCTCGTAGTGAATTTTTAAAACAAATTTTTTAACAAAAAATTGTTATTATTTTTTTTCTTGAAAACTATTGCAGATATAAAGCCCATTGTAGTCAATTCTATGACACTACTAGCGATGAGTCTCCCTGATTTTTTCCCCACAGATCTGAGCAAGTATGCGAACAAAATCTTACGAGAACCAAAATTTTAAACGTTTCGACTAAATCTCCAAAAAATGTCCAAAGTCACTTTCCTTTAAGCCAAAATGAAGCTTACTCAATTATCTAAATGTATTTTAACACAGAAATTGTTAAATCTTAATCCATCTACATCAAAAAAAAAATTTCGAAGTGCTTTTAACATGTATGAGCCCCCTTAAAGCGGGATGAACATGAAATTGATCAAGGAAATAGTAGACAAGCAACAAATGTCAACACGTGTTATGGAATTAGACTCGAAATGAACAAGTTATTGGGCATTTACGTAAGAAGGGGAAGAAAAGTACAAAAATGCTGTACCCACTTATCTCTGAGGAAAGGCCCCTTGCTCCTATAATGAGCCTATGTAGGATCAGAACAACCAATTGACCGATTTTGACGAAACTTAACTAATGGCAAGTGAAAGCTCTCCCCTTTAGGGGTAAACCTGTATTGAGCCAATATTGAGCCGCTATAGCGGTCTTCTGGTTCGGAATCGCAATTCTTTTCGTTGTACTTTTCTTTCCCGGTGGTGTACTTTTCTTAACCCTTTCCGTGAAGTACTGAAATCACATGTATTTTGGCATGTTGTACGCAATGTGGGGAACTACAATCAATGAATGAACAGTGATCCATTTCATCAGGAAGGGACTGGATTATGAGTTCAAGAGAGCAGAATAGTGGAATCCTCGTTTCGAACTTCTGTACAGTGCAAAGTACGCGTTTTGTACTTTTCTTCTCCAACCTACCCCTATTTCTAATGTTAGGACTATTCAGTTAAAAATTTTATTTTGTCACACTGTAGCGTGTATGCATTTTAATCGATCTTTGAATTACATTTTTGAGATGAAAAAAAGGTGCTGCATACACACTGAGAAAACAAATGCGGAGGATTCCGCACAATCTGATGCGGTGTAATTTTCTATCAATTTGACCGCACTAACTGATGCGGAGAAGATTGACTTCATTTACTCCTGCGGTGTGTGCCAAACTGATGCGGTCTCAGTTTTGACCGCATTAGTTGAGGTGGATTTGAAGATCCCATGATATTTACAGCAGTGGCAACTTCCCTTCCCAGTCCATCCTCAAAGTGGTTACGTTTACTTGGCCATCTCATTTACTTCTTAAACAATATTATTTGGGAAACCAGTACATACCTGTCATGTAGATGTTTGTAACGCTGAGATGAGCGTAAAGTTAACAGCGATATCAGCCTCATTAAGTAGTTTTTTTTAAATAAAAACCAATGATTGAAACTGCATTTTTTTAGAGATGAATTGTCACACAATTTGAAAACACAATTCAAAATTCTTTTTATCTTTCAAGTCCTCGGCAGTCTTCGGTGAGAACAGCACTGAGGTTTCCAATGTTGTCCAGCCCAGGGCAAGGTTGAGGTTAAGTGACCGGGTTGCTTTGGCACAAATATTTTCAATACTGCAATATAGAAGCATGTCAACACATGCGAAGCACTACAGTACAACTGTATTTTAGTAATATTCATAGTTTTATGCTTTAAAACATCCACAACTATTGAAAAATCGTTTTTTCACACAAAGAAAGTTCAAGACACACACTCTCATAGAGAACAACAAAACAAGCCTAACAACAAGAAGATGGTAGTGCCAACCTAAGATCTTGGGAACGTGCTAGCGTTAAAGTAAAACCAACTTTGGATGTATTTTAGGGATTTTTAAGGGAATGGTTTGTTTCTTAAAGCTTAAAATTTGATGAACGACTCACACAAAAGAACAACTTTATAGTTAACTTTCTGACTCATAAGATGTTATTTTCTTATGTTGGCACTCCTTTGTTTTTGTTTAGCTTATTTATTTTGTTGTTGATTTGTGTGATAGTGTCAGAGATTTGAAAGATTATTCCTTTAGAAAACGTTCTTGCAATGGTTTGGAATGATTCAGACCCTGAAATTATGAAATAACCTCAATCAAAGAAATGCTGTAGTGCGTCGTGTGCGTTGACTTGTTCAAATACAGCAGCACAGACAATTCTTCAGTCAAGCAGCCGGCGGGTTTAACCTTACCAGCATGCAGCATAGCCTGGCTCATGGAAACTAGTATCACCAAGAAGTTTGAGGCTAAAAATAATTTAAAGTGATGAATAACAGTAGTTTGATACTGCATTTGGAACAATATCCAGTGTCAATCAACATTTTATACAGCCAAAATTATTATTCCGTGGCTTGCTATTTCAAACACAGGATATTTACTCATCGCAGCGTTACAAACATTTACATCAAAGGTATGTGTTAGTTAGTCAATGATAAGCATCAGAAGTAAATGAGAAGGCACAGTACATGCCATCCTTTTCTGGTTGTCCAGTAAGAGACGGAAAGTTGGTAGCAGCCGCTAGCTGTTTGGCTGTTATGAAATGTAGGACTCCGCATCTGTTCATGCGGTCAAAATGGAAACCGCATCAGGAAATGCGGTTAAATTTTACACCGCATGACTCCTGCGGTGAAATTGCATCAAAATCCTGGCTATTCAGGTGACCGCATCACTTCATGCGGTCACTTACCTAAACCGCATTTCAAATGCGGAATTCTCCGCATTTGTTTTTTCAGTGCAGAGATCCCAAACGCTATGAATGTAGCACGTATAGTGCAATGTAGTGAGATAACGCACCATAAGCACGTGCAATGCGTCCCGAAAATTCCGTAAGCTAATGCATGGGAATGGGATAGCATTGCACATGATATGCCATGCGAAAGCATTGCACCAATTGACGCTACATTCACGGCGTTTCGATTCTCAGTGTAGCTTCCAGCGTGAAGCGCACCCGCGTCAGCCGTTTAACTTTGAATATCGTACCGTCCTTGCGGGTCCCGACCGGCAAATAACCGTAGATTGCAGCACCCCACAAAAGTTGTTGAAGAACCATGTCAGAGTTGAGACAGCGTCACGTAAAGAGAGGGTTCCTCGTGCCCGGAACCTGAAAGAGAGTAACTTCGCCCTAAGGTGAACCGAAATGTAGCGTTCAGGCTCCAGTAGGGTACTTCGGGGAAAATCTAGACCGGAACTCTGCAAACTCAACAGTGTACTCAATACACTCTAGTTAGAGTGTGCTCATGAGTACACTCTAACCAGCGTGTACTCGGATGAGTACACTTTAACTAGCGTGTACTCGGATGAGTACACTCTAACTAGCGTGTACTCAGATGAGTACACTCTAACTAGCGTGTACTCAGATGAGTACACACCTAAGCACGCCTGGCAATTTATGCAGCTGAAAGTGTGTACTCATCTGAGTACACGCTAGTTAAAGTGTACTCGTCCGAGTACACGCTAGTTAGAGTGTACTCATGAGCACACTCTAACTAGAGTGTACTGAGTACACTGTTGAGTTTTCAGAGAAGTCACCGACAGAACGGGAGAAACAAAACAGCATCGCGCGACTGTGCTGAGCGGTGGTGGGGGTCAAATTCGGTGGAGTGGGGGGAAACGGCGGCCCGCGCATGCTGCCCACACTCTGCGCATCCCGGCTCCCACCACCGAACAGCACGGCCTCGCGACGCTCTTTTGTTAAACGAAAGGCCGTTTTTGACCCCCCGCCCCCCTATGAAACGCGGTGTGACGCTGCCTCGGATCCCTCGCCCGGTGCGTTACGTAACGAATTGCTAAAAATTTAAAAACGCGCAGAAAATGTCAAAACGTACTAGGAAACCGAAATTTCACGCATTTAAGTATAGGTGTGTATGGGCCGATTTTCGTCGCTCTTGCATTACATCACGCCGGGTCAAAACCCCCCGCCTTCCCATGGAACGCACCGTTAGGGAAGCTCTGACCCCCTCCCCCCTTAAGTGCGTTACGTAGTTCATGGACGGCCCCCCTGTTCTGTCGCTGACTTCCGGTCTGGATTTCCTCCGAAGTACCCTATCGTGGCACAGTGGGCGGAAAGACCACTTTTGACGGGAAAAAGTCGGGTTCCGCAACCCTTATGTAGATTCCAATAAATGCACTTTCCTAGCTCAAAAAAGTGTGCCGAATCCAAATCTGCCTTTGATTTTATCATGCGCCTTTTCGTTTTTCTCATAGAAGGCTTGAAAGTCACATGTATCTATTCGCTAAGAAGAAACGCAACAAAAAGCGCATAAATTCGCTGCGTTTACTGAGTCAGTTTTAGATCTAATTTTACAACCCGGATGTTTTTAGAAAGAGCAATTCACGAGGATTCCAAAACTGTCCTCGGATTGTAGTTTCGAGTATATTTGACAAAACTACGGCCGTTTGAAATTTGCATGTCACAAAACACAAAATTCCAAAGTTCCCTTGGGCGGCATAAAAAGCCTCAAGTTGCCCCGCGCTCGCTCAAGGTTCATTTGGGGCCGCAAAGAGTGCTCTTTCGGAGGGAAAAAGAATTAGCTGCCCACAGCTGCCCTTCCGAAGTTTATGGCTCGATTTGTGTGAGCGTGCGTACGAAAAAACGGGTCCCGACGCATGTCAATCGCATAGGTCGTCTCAGGGCATGCCCCTCCCGCCTCCGGCCCCCTTCCTTTCCCCTCCCCCTCCCGTTCACTCCCAGTTCCCCCCTCCCCCTGCCCTCCCCCTCCCCTTGTACAATGATTTTTCAGTGTTGTCGACTTAGGACAGCAAATATGGGTGTATTCGAAATCGGGGCGACACAACTAGACCTATGACGCGTTCGGAGTCGATCATTGCTGTAGCTTGGCCTGTAACGTGTCGTTGCCTTGTATTAGAAGTAGAAGAAGTAACGCAATAAAAACTGTTGCCACAATAGGGGGCCTACGCTGTTGATTTAGTAGACTATGCAGTAAATTAATACTATCCGTCCATAGAAAAATCGAAAAATGGCCAGATTTAGAATCAGGATGATGATGATGACCCCCTTAAACCTTGAAAAATTAAGGTCACCCACCTTGAATCACTGAATCTGCCCCTGCAAAGTTCGAAACATGGATAGATTTAGGATCAGTGACCCTTGAAAACTGATATGGGAAGTTTTGACCCGGTATGCTCGAAAAATAAAATTTACCCCCCTTGTATCACTGGATCTGCCCCAGAAAAATTCAAGACATGGCCAGATTTGGAATTAGCGACCACCAAAACCCAGAGTACGGAGTTTTAGCGCGGATTGCTCTAAAATTAGAATCTACCCCCTTATATCTCCGGATCCGCCCCTGAAAAGTTCGAAATATGATCAGATTTAGAATCAGCGACCCCAAAAACATAAAATACGGATGAATGATGTTTTTCGGACAAGTAATTCAGTTGTAATGACTTTTTCCCGTCAAAAGTGGTCTTTCCGCCCACTGTGCGTGGGCTGGAGTTCTTTTATCAGTTTTTAAACAGTAGATGAATGCAGTTTCTACGAAGCAGCCATCCGTTCCTTGAAACATTTTTTTAACCCTCTTTTTACCTTCCACTCACCTCCCTACAGCGGATACTCCACCCCAAAGAACCGGCCAACATTCAGCTGACCTCAAGTGGCGGAAGGGGAAAAGATGGTGGGGTGGGGGGACTCACGTCCTGCCTTTTACAGCGTACTTTGGCGAGGGCAGTAAAATTCCATATTAGGCCATTAGTATAACTGCCCAGTCGGCAGGCAAAAGCATATTCAAACTCGACTCGCGACTGAGGTAAATCGAGCTGGCACAGATAAAGTAAAGGTGAGCTTTCGTATCTACACTTTCCCTCATCAGTTTAGCTTTAAACTTGAGACTCGACATCCACCCACACACACGGAATCACCTTTGTGCGATTCTGCGTACACTGTAAAAAATTTGTTGTGAATTTACGACGGAATATTTTCCGAAGGGTTTTTGGGTATGTCCAAAAGTGCACTGTACATGTTTCTTTCCCACAGGAACTTTTGTAAATCAACGTAGGTTCGTCGTTAATTTACGAAGGTTCTCAGTAAATTTACGAAGAAAAATCGTAAATTTACAAAATCTGTTGTAAATTTACGAAGGGCTTCGTAAATTTACGACGGGCTTCGTTAAGGGGAGGTTCTGGTGAAAATGCTATTTTCTCCTAAATAGGTCCCACTGTGAAAATTAGTTAAAAATTTGATGTCTTCCCAAGTAATTAATAAAAATTTTCATTCGGGACTCACATTCTATGCCCTGAACTCAGTCGCAGAGCCATTTTCTCCTATTTAGGCTGTAACTTTAAAAATCTTCTTGCGCATACTATTTTGTCGGAAAAGGTTGGCCTTGACATTTTTCACTTCTTCGATTCATTTTTAGAAGATGCCGGCATGCACAACTCAAAATGTAAATAACATTTTCATTCGCAAGCTTTCTAACCAATCATTTCACTATAATTGATCAAAAATGTACAAAATAGACAAATTTTAGGGACTTTTCAGCTTAAAAAGCTTACAGTTAATAATATAATGTAAATTTTGAGCTATGCATGCCGGAATTTTTTGAAAATGAATCGAAGAAGTGAAAAATGTCAAGGTCAACCTTTTACGACAAAATAGTATGCGCAAGGAGATATTTTAAGATACAGCCAAAATAGGCTCAAAAAGACTCTTCGACTGGGTTCAGAGCCTGGGATGTGCCTTCAAAAATCAAATTTTAGTCTCCTCAAAGAAAGATTTTATATTCCGAACAAATTATGACACTGGGATCCATTTGGGAAATGGCATGATTTTCACCAGAACCTCCCCTTAATCTACGACGGGTCTTCGTAAATCTACGGCGGACCTTCGTAAATAAACGGAGGAAGTGTTGGCAATTTTTTTGCCGAAGGATCCGTCGTTAATTCCAGACGTATAATTACGAAGAATCTCCGTATATTAACGAAGTTTCTTTGTTTATAAACGAAGGTTCCCTGTAAATTTACGAAGGATCTTTGTAGATTTACGAAGGTGCTTCGTAAATTTCCATTGTGATTGGAAAATCAGCAGAGATCTTTCAAAAAATTTACGAAGGTTTTTGTAAATATACGAAGAGCTTCGTAAATTAACGAAGGAACCGTTGGCAATTTTTTTTGCCGAAGGATCCGTCGTTTATTCCGGATATTAATTTTTACAGTGTAAAAAAAAAAAACAATGAAAATGTTCGCATGTTTTAAAATCAGGACTACAACGTACGAAAATTGCACATGTTGAGAGCGTGCGAGGTTCAAGTGGATTGTAAGTAAAATGTGTGCCTATTAATGCGTGAACAGTGCAATATTTTTCACCAAGCGCCTTAAAACAGGGTTCATACGACCTATTTTTTTCTTTACTTTCGTAACAGGTTTGGTCGGAATAACATCCTACCAGGAATCTATTAAACACAGGGAACTATCTCTTAAATTACGTCAAAAATTTCGATAATTCTTTATTAACACCGAACCAAGTGGTGAGTTAGGAATTGCTGTCTTGGTGGTTTGAGTCACAGCGCAAGCCCTCAGTTGAGAAAATGTGCAGTCACTCGAGACATAGTCGGCCGAGATGTAAGGGACTGCGTCAAATTCCTCAACGCCGCCTCAAAATTCTCCGTCGTCAAGCAAGGATTGGAAGACGATCTGGGCCATGAAAGCTAGAAACGTAGAAACCGCAGAAATCATCTGAAAATTGAGGTGAGAACAACGATTCAAATTTCTAGAGAAGGAGAGAGACGCTTCAAAATATGCAGAGCCCTCTTTGCATTCGCCTTGCACGTTACTTTTAGTGATTACACGTTCAGAACCCCAAAAAGGTGATTCGCCTCGCGCAGCAATCAGCAACTTGTGATTAATGCTCCAAAAGCATGTTCCAAAAACTTTTAACAGGGTTGCTACGCTTTTGGAATTTCGGATTTCCCTGACATTTCCCGGTTTTCCAGAGACATTTTTTTGTCATTTTCCCTGACATTCTGGCCAATTTTTGAAGGGAGTTGTCGCGCGTGGAAAAGATATCCCATCCGGCGTGCGGGCACTTTATTGACTTTTTGGCAAGAAAGTTAAGATTTTGACCTGTCTCCGGCAAATTTCCCTGACATTTCCAGGTTTTCCCGGTTCTCCCTGACATAGTTTCATTTTCCCTGACAATTCCAGGTTTTCCCTGTTTTCCAGGTGCGTGGCAACCCTGTAAATTTTAAACACTCAAGTATTGACAAGTAAGTGACAAAATTTCCAGTATTGACAAATAAGTGGCAAAATTTCCAGGGTGGCAGAGGTTTTGATAACATTTAGTCATCTGTTTCTATCTATCCATCTATTTATCTACGTACCTCTATTTATCTGTTCCTAAATATTTTCTTACCCATGTCACTGTTGCCAGGCTTATGTCCAGCAGTCCAAGTACATGTGGCCTCATGCAATTGTTACTTATTTCTGTCAAAAACATTCGGATCTATGCAGAAAGAGAAGACAAAAATACGATTTCAAGAAATCCTAGGAGTCACGAAGTCAATTTGATTATTGTGTAAGAGTGTGGAGAAAGAAAAGAAGTGGTGTTGTGAAGTTGTGGCTCAGGGGACTACCAATGGCAGTGGTACCAATGTGGTCGATGTGCCATCCGTCGAAATTTAAACTTGACAATAAATAGAAATCAAAATGCTGGAAAATTCAAAAAATTCCAATGCTAATGTATTCCGCAGTGTTCTGACAATGGAACATCTTTGAAGTCCATCATGATTAAAATGTTCTTAGCAGAAAGAAGTCAGTAAATTAATTTTCTCGGGTTGGCAACTATTTTCTCGGCGTCTGCGCCCTTGCGAAAATCGCGAAGCTGAAAGCGCCAGCAGTCGCGCATTAAAACTGCCCCTCCATTGTTGTGGACGTTGAATTGTTTGGCTTGTTTCAAAAGGCTATGGTTCTCTAGTCATGTTTTCTTCAATTCTGTGTAATAGTTCTCCCTTACAACGTATCAACACCACGACGGTTGGTTTGACAAACTTCATAAACTCGGGAGGGATGGTTTCGAAACGCGGGTGAGTCTTGTTCGAGGAACATGAGCACTGCAAGTCGCGAGGTGGAGCGAAGTGGTCCTAGTGCTAACTGAATCACAACAACAACACTGCGCATGTCCAAAAACACTCCAATCAAGAAGTATTATTGGATAGTTCTACCCGAAAAACTGCGTTCGAACCGGCACCAATTCTATTGTTGCATCTTGTCTACCTGCAGTCAAAGAAATTTTTCATTTCGAACGTTGCTTTTTCAGCTTTTGGAGTAAGCTGTACAGACCCAAAAAGAAGCTCCGCTATTGGTCCGCCCCGGCTCGGCTCCCCCCACTCCCTTTTTTTTCCTTTGACGAGTCGAGTTTTGCCATGGAAACGGCGATTTTGACAGCAAATTTCTCAAAATTGGCCACCAAATTTTTGACCAGATTTCAACATCAGAATCAGCGTTCAAAGTTCTACTAGTCTGCAAAATCTCATTAAAATCGTATAGAAAACTTCCGAAATGCATAAAGGGCCACACAAATCAAATCTCGAGCCGGCTGAGTCCTGGGTATACTATAAGGCTACTTCGTGCCTAAAAATGACTCTGGGAATTTATAGTAGCGCATTGACAGAGAATTCTAGACCGAAAAAGAAATATAGAAGGACCACGTATAATAAACACATTGTTTTCAACAAATCAAGTGGATTGTAAGTAAAATGTGTGCCTATTAATGCGTGAACAGTGCAATATTTTTCACCAAGCGCCTTAAAACAGGGTTCATACGACCTATTTTTTTCTTTACTTTCGTAACAGGTTTGGTCGGAATAACATCCTACCAGGAATCTATTAAACACAGGGAACTATCTCGGTACCTCCTATCTACAAACGCTCATAATGCTGACTCCTGGACAGACCCGCTCATCTGAGGAGCCGTGAATTGAAACCGCTCAGCTACAGCACTCCGTGACAAAACCGCTCACCTCGGCGCGGGCTAGACAGACCAGCATATCGCCGCGCGGCCGGGCGCTGGTTAGGTTATGTTGCCCCTCGTATTTACGTTATTTTTAGCCGATCCGGGGCGCGCTTAGTGCAAACCTTGGGTGAAAATCAAAGTTCTAGTGCAGACGATAGCATGCGATTCAACTTGTCGATCTAAATAAAGACTAAGCGCGTAAGAAGTACAATGTAAATCTGGCAGCCGCCGCCCGTATTTGAGAAGGTAAGCGGTTTCGTTCAGCGCGCTCCGAGGTGAGCGGTTGTGTAACGGAGTGCCAAAGCTGAGCGGTTTCATTTCAGGCTCCCTCAGGTGAGCGGATTCATCCCGGACTCGACATGCTGAGCGTTTGTAGATAGGAGGTACCGATCTCTTAAATTACGTCAAAAATTTCGATAATTCTTTATTAACACCGAACCAAGTGGTGAGTTAGGAATTGCTGTCTTGGTGGTTTGAGTCACAGCGCAAGCCCTCAGTTGAGAAAATGTGCAGTCACTCGAGACATAGTCGGCCGAGATGTAAGGGACTGCGTCAAATTCCTCAACGCCGCCTCAAAATTCTCCGTCGTCAAGCAAGGATTGGAAGACGATCTGGGCCATGAAAGCTAGAAACGTAGAAACCGCAGAAATCATCTGAAAATTGAGGTGAGAACAACGATTCAAATTTCTAGAGAAGGAGAGAGACGCTTCAAAATATGCAGAGCCCTCTTTGCATTCGCCTTGCACGTTACTTTTAGTGATTACACGTTCAGAACCCCAAAAAGGTGATTCGCCTCGCGCAGCAATCAGCAACTTGTGATTAATGCTCCAAAAGCATGTTCCAAAAACTTTTAACAGGGTTGCTACGCTTTTGGAATTTCGGATTTCCCTGACATTTCCCGGTTTTCCAGAGACATTTTTTTGTCATTTTCCCTGACATTCTGGCCAATTTTTGAAGGGAGTTGTCGCGCGTGGAAAAGATATCCCATCCGGCGTGCGGGCACTTTATTGACTTTTTGGCAAGAAAGTTAAGATTTTGACCTGTCTCCGGCAAATTTCCCTGACATTTCCAGGTTTTCCCGGTTCTCCCTGACATAGTTTCATTTTCCCTGACAATTCCAGGTTTTCCCTGTTTTCCAGGCGTGGCAACCCTGTTTTAAACACTCAAGTATTGACAAGTAAGTGACAAAATTTCCAGTATTGACAAATAAGTGGCAAAATTTCCAGGGTGGCAGAGGTTTTGATAACATTTAGTCATCTGTTTCTATCTATCCATCTATTTATCTACGTACCTCTATTTATCTGTTCCTAAATATTTTCTTACCCATGTCACTGTTGCCAGGCTTATGTCCAGCAGTCCAAGTACATGTGGCCTCATGCAATTGTTACTTATTTCTGTCAAAAACATTCGGATCTATGCAGAAAGAGAAGACAAAAATGACTCTGGGAATTTATAGTAGCGCATTGACAGAGAATTCTAGACCGAAAAAGAAATATAGAAGGACCACGTATAATAAACACATTGTTTTCAACAAATCAAAAGATCGGCTTGAAGACGTAGCTTGGAATGAACGCTTTGAACGGCACCGAAGCGAATAGAGTCGCAACGCATTTCGTACATTTTTCGACAGACACCTGCAGGACTGCCATAAAAAATTTGGGACAAAAGCAGGGCCCAGCAGGTGTCGATATTGCTCACACAGATTTGGTTGTGTTCAAGACTCTGTCACTCGCAACAAATGCGTAGGGTCAGGGCGGGGAAGAACTGGACAGGGGAAGAACTGGACACCCCACTTCAAATACCGTAGGCACAGGAAACAACAATCAAAAGTTGTTCCGTAGCATCAGCGGTTCATTACACGACAGTTGTCAGGCCAATACATACGGCATTTTAAGTAAAATGTGGGGTGTCCAGTTCTTCCCCTGCCCAGTCTTTCCCCGCCCTGACCCTATGCTATTAGTTCGTGCAGATGCTCTGTTCACGTACCTCGGAAAAGCCCCCATGGCAGCTTTTTATCAGAAACGTCTCGCAGAGTCTCCCGATGTGTTTACTCTGGCGAAAACGAATCAAATTCAAGTTATTCAACGCCCACAACGATAGGCTAGAATGCTTTGATCCTTAACTCGAGTCAAAATCACCCGCGGGGTACGCTGTAATCAGTTAAGCCAATTACCTCGGCAGAAATTCGATGACAAGCGACACAAAACAACGCGAAGGACAGTCCTGACATTGTTCCAGAGATGCTTGTCAAAATAATTGCCGATTTGTCCGTCACTCCGAACCGAACGCTTTCTATCAGTATCAAATGGCCATGTCCGGCGTTGAAGACGGCGTCAGCCATGGAAAACAACACCCTCTCTCCATACGACGCGTAGAACTGCTCGCTTATGTCCAGCAAAAATTGGTGCCTCACTCGTAACGTCCTTATTTCGCTTCTGAAGCGATGCTGCAACACAGGAGCACATCTTGAGGAACACTTTCAATGCACTCTCAAAGCCGAAAACGTGAGAAACAATGTAAGCATACATTAATTTCCATTGGTGTTCATGCAGTGCATTGTTGTTGACAAGGCTCTAAACTTAATATAATGCCCACTAATTAAAAAAAAAAAAGCTCAAATTATTGGTGCTCCCATACGAGACTGCCTCGGCGAACAATTGTTTCATGGAAGCTTGGTCTCTTAGATTAAAAGCTAAGTCATTTTAGACGCAAATCATTGTCTTCGCATACCACGAAACCACTGGTTTCTGCCAACATTAAATAATGTTTAATACCACACCTCTACGGTGTGGTGTATTGTTCATAAGCCAAATACGAAGGACATGGCTCAATTGCGGAAGCATAATATGGACGTTGTTAATGTACCATGAAGGTTTTTCTATGTATCATTGAAACAAAACTGACTCGTTTTGTCGTTAAATTTTGTTTTATGTTATGGTTGAACAAAAGTTCCTGTAACATACAGCTCCAAGTTTCAGTGCGAAACAGAGTCCTGTAAACAGAGTCCCACGTGGTGGCATTGTTCCCTCCTAACAAACCTGAGGCGGTGACCTCCTCAACATCCCAATGTACTAGAGCATTCTAGTCGTCGCCGATTGAAGAACAGAAAGAAGAAGAAAACCGGAAGCCGGGAAGAAACGGAGTAGGTATCAAGCCCAGTGCCAACGAGAGATTATGTCCACAAATATGTTTATTTCCTCTGTAAAAGTGTGTGAAACAAACGAAAGTGCTTTTGAAGGACATGAGGCACAGAAAACTCAGAAACTTGTCCGCTCATAGAAGTCTGGGAGGTTATGTTGCCGGTGCCAGTTCCGGCTTTGTTCTTCTTCTCGTTCTTCCATCGGCGACGACTAGAATTCTCTGTCAGTGCGCAAGCCACCTCTCCGATGATCTGCGTTACCCTTTCAGACGTGGGCCTCGTGTTTTCCTGGAACGCAACGGCGACCCACGCCCTCCTCGGCTTTCCTCTGCTGGTGTGAGTGCTGCTATGGGGCTGCGTACTGCTGCAGAGGGTGCGTTCGCAGTCCCGTCGAAGGTCTGCAGCCAGTTCGCTGATGACGGCCACTGGGGCCAGCACGACGACGGCTGAGACGCAGTGGCGAATACTGCTGTACAATTGCATTCCGTCTGTCGTCCACTTCCAATCGGGATACCAGTACATTGCTTCCCTGTAGACGAGGCAAGCGACGGCCAAAAGCGTCGGCGTCGTTCCCAGGAACACGTTCCTGCAGCCGCGCAGCGACAGGGAATGCCGTTCGCAATAGATGCACATGGACCGGGCAAGCTGGGACACCGCCTGCACTCGGAGCAGGAGGAAGGCCAGGGAGAAAGCGACGTGCCGTAGCTCGAGGCTTGCAGTGAGGATTAGGGGAATTTCGTCATCTGGGCCTCCGTCGAAGGAATCGTCCCAAAATGACTTCAGTCGAACGAACATCCACATGAGCGCCAGTCCGCACCGCAGCCAAGGCGGCCACGGCCGAGGCGGCCATCCCCACAGTGGAAGCAATCCCAAGGCAGACGCAAGTAGGCTAGGGTGGTCCAAAAAAAAATGAAGTTGCTCGGATCGTCCAACGCCGCTCGGATTTGGATTCTACATCGAAAAATATGAAATACGTGTTTTTTCCTTTTTCGAAAAAATGATTTTTAGGACCTCCGCAGAGCCCCCAAAGTTTTTAACAGTGCTATTAATAGGAAAAAAATCGTAACTTGGTCATTTTTTGACCGATTTTCAAAAACAAAACGGGAATTTGTTCGTTTTTTAATGCTTATTACGGAAAAAAATATGCCCAACCCTCTTTTTGGTTTGCCTAACTTTCAGGGGCAAAAAATGACTAAATTTCGGCCCAAATTGGCAAGAGTTTCAGTTTGCAGGCCGCTACAGCCTCTCCAAGTCCACCCTGTCAGCATGGTGGGGTGCCCCCACCACAAGGCAAGCCCCATGAACAGAATAAGGATGCCGAGTGCAATTTGCCTACCTCCCAGGGGCATCAAATATTGGATTTTTTCGAAAATCTATCAATAGTGATGTCTCTTGGGGCATCTGGGCACTCAGATGGGCACCCTTTCACACGGTTTGGTACCCACACTACGTGATATGAACGTTATGGACGTTGCTGACGCGAGGGACCGCAAACCACGCAAGGCCACAAGAAAAGCCATCAAAATGAAGGAATTTTCTAAATTTTCACGTTTTTCTGGTCCTGAGAGGTAGGCATGAGGTGCTCAACAGTCCATTCCTATTGTTTGTTCTTATCACGTAGTGCGGGTACCGAACCGTGTGAAAGGGTGCCCATCTGAGTGTCCAGAAGCCCCAAGAGACATCACTATTGATACATTTTCGAAAAAATCCAATATTTGATGCCCCTGGGAGATAGGCAAATTGCACCCGGCATCCCAATTCTGTTCATGGGGCTTGCCTAGTGGTGGGGGCACCCCACCATGCTGACAGGGTGGACTTGGAGTGGCTGTAGCGGCCTACAAACTGAAACTCTTGCCAATTTGGGCCGAAATTTAGTCATTTTTTGCCCCTGAAAGTTAGGCAAACCAAAAAGAGGGTTGGGCATATTTTTTTCCGTAATAAACATTAAAAAACGAACAAATCCCCGTTTCGTTTTTGAAAATCGGTCAACAAATGACCAAGTTACGATTTTTTCCTATTAATAGCACTGTTAAAAACTTTGGGGGCTCTGCGGAGGTCCTAAAAATCATTTTTTCGAAAAAGGAAAAAACACGTATTTCATTTTTTTCGATGTAGAATCCAAATCCGGGCGGCGTTGGACGATCCGAGCAACTTCATTTTTTTTTGGACCACCCTAAAGTAGGCCCAGAGTGCAGCCAAACGTGGACAGAACCCTCTGGGAACCCACTGAAAAGAACAAAGCTGTGTTAAATGACACACATGTTCTCTCTTATTCTTCCATGCACATTCACGTGTGTGCGCTTAAATAGAAGTTTCTATAACAATTACAACTGTTACACTGGTAAAACTAAAGCGTAACTCTATGCTTGAGTCAAGCATAAAGTTACGCTTGAAGACATTACGCTTGAAATGAAGCATACTCTGGAAATTCCCCCATGCATTTAGACAGAGGAATCTTGGTGGATGAGCCTGTTACGCTTCATTTCAACCGTAACCTAATTACGCTTGAAAACAGAGGGTAATACTACGCTTTAGTTTTACCAGTGTAACATGGCCATTAATGTTCACGAGACGCCTGTACGCACTGTGAACCGCCTTTCCCTTTCGAAGGCAGGTCGGCCGTCTGCTCGTGCTGCGTCCGAGTTGGTCGAACAGCGCGCGCGCGACAGGGAAACCAGTGCGCGTCACAACACTCTCTTTAATGAATGAATGAGAATAGATCGGCGTGGTGACGTCAAATATGATCAGCTAAGTGAAATGTGTGGTTAGCACGTGCGCGCCCGCACACTAACACACACTTGACCACTGGAAATCGCTTGGTGTGCACCGAGCCCGGTCCCACGGCGAGAAGGGTGCCGGATCGCGACCCGGGCCCAACTTAGTGGAATGGGTACTGGGTACTCGGATTCAGTCGTCTTGTGACGCGCGCGCCTTTCGCGGACGGCTGCCGGACACCGCACCCTCAAAACCTTGCGAACCGATCTGTTGGCAGGGTTGTGAACGTTACTTTCAAATGTAACGCGTTACCGTTACTGCGTTAGTAGGGGTATGCATTTGCTAACGTGAACCCTCTTGGTCACTGCCACACTGTCACTGCCCTGTATCTCAATGCATCATCCCGATTTCCTTGCACCTTCGTAGTAATACAGTCAACAGTCTCATAGAGGGGCATGTCTGGATCAGTGGCTTAAGTTATAAACCAAGCATGAGTAGAGCGTCAATAACACAAATCACCAGAAGGGGTAGGTAAACAAAACTCAACAATTTCAGAACATGGTTAAGACTCTCTACTCTGTTGGTGCTATGCTCTCTCAGAGTCATCACCAGAGCTCTGTCTTTCAAAGACCATACCTCCTTGCAAGTCAACCAGTTGCCTCTCCGGTAAGTCTTTGGAGTGGGCTCAGCAACAGAATTAAACTTCACTAATCCTTCCTGGAAAAATCTGCATTTGTTTCCGCATGAAGCATCTCTCTGAACAATTTCACAGCCTCGTTCTTGTTGGGGTCCCCCTTTGCAGCTCTCTTGATGACTGCCCTTTCAGAATGGACACAACAGATATGGACCTTTGCGTTTGGCATCACTTCTCGAAGAGCACCATTTCCCGCGAAGGACTTGTGGACAACAACACATTTAGTATGAACAAAACGGGCCTCTCCGCTGACTTCCACAAAGCTAGGAAGCATAGATGTGAGATGCTTCTTTGACTCGCTCGCCAAAAAGGCATAGCCAACTGGTTGTCCAACACCATCTCCGCCAACCACCTCAAGCACAGTGTGGCATCTGGTTCTTGTTTACCTTTTCAGTACAGTCCATCAGCATGACCTCTGGAAACATTTGAAAATACTCGACGCATGTTGGACGTCTGTATGAGGATGAACTCCTTCTCTTTTGTTCCAGCGTTAAACACTAATTCAGCAAGGTCCTCATTATCAATAGCTTTCAGTTCGTCCAATTTCTGCTGAAGCATTTTTTCCTCAGACCTCCCTTGTGACCTCACGCTTACGGTTTAGCCCTTCAAAAAAAAGTTTAATTACACGCTGTACATACATACGGAGCAAAGTAACAAACGTAGCACTACTCACTGAGCATTGTGAATGTCACGGTTGAGAATTATTTTTGATGGACCTTCGGGGGCCTTGATCAAAAGTTGCATTAAAATGGGCTTGGCCTTCCCAGCACGATATTCTGCCATTTTATCCACCGTTTCTTTGAATAATCTGCGGTTTTCTGAGTAGAAAAAGTCATCTTCTGACTCCGATGACATCACCTCTCAATTAATGGATCAAATAGAGGTGATAAGGTGAGGTGTTTAACAAATGTAAAAATTTCACCAAAAACCTCCCCATCTCTGCAGAGATATTTGTCAACACTAGAGTCGTTGACAGACGAACGAGCATAACTTGAAGACACATACAAAATTTTGCCCTTACTTCGTTTGTCAAAAGTTTTGCACTCATACATATCAATAACAAATAAATAAGCTAAAGAGAAAATTACTGAGACTGGTTGAGGGGTTTCGTAATAACCACCCGCAAATAAATCAGGAGCAATAACGTCTGCAATATCCTTAAGCGTTTTCACAGAATTCTTTTGCAATACCCGGTTGCATATCCTCAATAATTTTGGGCAAACCAGTGAAAAACCTCAATCGTTTACCAATTTGCAAACAAGCATCAAGCATCCTTAGTGCCATGGGCTAAATTGCCTATTTTACCATTTAGGCCTTGTGAATCATAGCAGGCTGTAACAAATAGTTGTCTTACTGGTTGTCTTACAGAATGGGACAGGTGCATGAGTAAGTGTACCAATTTCAAAGAGAATACTGGTAGAAAGAACACTTTTTGGGCCAAAAAATTACTATGGTCATGGTGCCCCACGGGGTGGTCATGGTACCCCATAGGTGGGGCGCCATGACCACTTTGCGTTTTATTTTCCGAAGTGTTCTGTGAGCCTGCCGTGCGTTGCAGACAAGTTCCAATGGGTGGAGGAGGTCCTTGGAGGTCCAATGAATCCCCTCATGTTGGAAACTTAACTTTTCGAACCACACGGTGGAGTAGAGGGAGGCCCAAAAAAATGTGGTCATGGTTCCCCACCCTCCCTTACACTTCAAAAACAGGAAGCATAATGTAGAGATCAAAAATATATAAGACGTGACAGGGTTGGATTTCACCTCTCCGACTTGGCTCATTTTTGGTGGATATTTTAGTACCCTAGAGAGATGTTAAAAGCTGGAGTAGCAGGTCCTGCAAAAATTTATTGACCAATCTGCAGACGTTTTTCAATATTTTTGAGTTTGTTACCTTAAATTTGGGTATTTTCTACTTTTTCTACAGTTTAAGCACTAGGAAGCTGAAATAAGGTTCTCCTCAGGTAACATGAGCCAAGAAATCAGAATCTAGGTCTGGACTTGAGCTACGACTCATACTTCAGGAGACATTGGCAAAAATTGCGAAAAGTTATCGAAAAAGTCCCAAATTTTGGGGAAGGGGTCAAAAATTCCTGTGAGAGGCTTCCCCAGCGTTCTAAACTTTAGAGAACGCGTAAGGCGTTGAGTAACTAAACGCCTTAGGCGTGTCTATGCACTAATTGACTCACCGCTCAAAACCTGAGTCGTCTCTTTGAACCCAATATCAATTCAAACTCTGTAAGGATTAAACATACACAACCATACATTGATTCTATTAATAAACACATGTTAGTGCTTTTGCACTCTTGTCAGCTTGCAGCATTGCAAAAGAATGCATTTCTCGAGTCCAAACTAAGTATGCCTGCCAATTTCAATCCAAGTTATTTATGCATTTCCCTGATTTCCTCTAGTTTGAAAATTTTAAAATGAGGATGACACTAAAATGAATTAAGAAGATGCACACAATACAAAAGGTCAAAATAAAAACATTCTATTTACAATGCTTTGTCAAAGTGCACTGACCTGAGGATTATTCCCCTCTGACAGTGGAGGGGGGGGAGAGGGGAACGAAACACGTAAATCATTCTCAAATCCATTCTCCATATTTCGCTGTGTTGGTGTTCCAAAAGGGTTTTAAACATTCTAGAATGTTGAAAAACGGCTGATCTCATTTCCAAACCCTTCTGCTCTTTATTTCGTCTCATTTGCTTATTTGCTTAAGTCCGGTATTTGAGAGCCGCGGACCCGCAGGTATGAGAAATTGGTAAGCGGTGCCGCGCTGCCAACCTAACCACGCTAATGACCTGATTCAAAAATATGTTTTGAATATTTCAAACGATACTAAACAACGATTTGAAACAAACTCGTGTTGGGGGGTGCTAAGGCGACGTTAAATACGAAATCTTGAAACTATAGCCACTGTAGTTGCTGAGAATCGTTGGTGAGTACAGACAGACAGACAGACGCACGACCAGTCACTTTTCAGCGCGCCCAAACACGGCAAGGGCTTCGCTATCGCTCAGCCAATTAGGCCTGTATAGTACCAACATTTTCAACCCGTCGCTGCCCCTGGATGGTAGGCAAATCCAGGCCCCTTGGGTGTGTTTCCCACCTTAATCTTTACACCCCAGTCCGTCCCTGTTAGGCGTTGAGTAACAAACTGCCCTAAGGCGTCTAGGTTTTAGAGGCAAGCGCCTGAAGGCGCTTAAAGAACACCCAGGAATGACATTGTAGACAGGCGCGTCGCACGGGGTTGCCTGCAGTCTTCTCCCGGACGGTCTGGGGCGGCAAGCCTGGCGAACCCCCTGGCTGTCTCTAGCGCACTCCTGCAGTGTGATTCCGCGCACTGCAGGGGGGCCTGCTGCTCCCCGCACGCGGCGAGAGGAGGGGCTGAGAAGGGCCTAACTACGGTGCTGGGTTGGTCGGGCCGGCTGATGGTCGGGCTTTTGCGGCACGCTTCGGCAACTGGGTTCGGGACGGCTTCGGGCAAACTTCGGGTGGGTTCGGGGCAGAGTGTTTTGCCAACACAAACATTAATGAACGCGCCGTACTAGGTTCAACCACTGTCATCTTTTACATTGATGCAAATCGAATTTACTGCACATTTTCAAACAAATGGTATGCTACGATAATTTTGTGCGACGCGTGTTGGTTTGACCGCGTGACACTGCCGAAGGGTCGCAATTTTAGGTTGGCAAGGGAGGGAATGCCGTTTTACTTTTCCACTTTTGTTTCGACTGAACGACACATTGCTGTACAGCATCTTCGCTCCATTTCGCCTTGGGACGAGAACGAGACGAAACATGCACGGATTCTGCTCCGTGAAACAGATTCTGTATTTCGACATTGATACAATTAATTACTCTTGTTCCTCTCTCTCTCTACCACCGAAATGGGTAAGGAGAAGCTCCAGACAAAAAAAACCACTTGGTCGGCGACATCCTAGGAGCGGGCGCTTGTGGTGTTTTATCGGTTCCTTGTATGTATACGAACTGCCGAAAAGACACTTGGACGAAATCCGACACCCCCTGTGGCTTTGGTACGGGTCTAAACACCCCAAAAACAGCTGTTTTCGAGGGTTTGGGACTAGATGGGTTCTTGCAAACCGAGATCCAAAAAAGTACCCAAATGGGTCTCAGATACTCAAAAAAATGCGCTCTTTCGAATGCCGTGTCGAACGAGGTTCTACGACGTCGGGTTTGGATGCTACGGGCTCTCAAAGTTGCTCAATTTCACTATTTTTACTGAAGATTTGAGCATATCAGGGCCGTTTGAAGTAGACCATCGGCGATTTCGCTCCTCTTTGTCTTAAATGGTGCCTACCCATAGGTAAACACCCCCACAAAATTTCAGCCATGTCAGGCAATTATTAGAGGAACTGTGAACAATTTAAGTTTTGGGTCATTTTACCACTGGGCTTAGGTGTTTTTGGGTCCAGAAAAAATAATTTTTTTAGCTATCTACTTTTGATCAGCACCTCTTGAAACGCCTTTTTAACATGGAGCCTCAAAACTTTTTTCGAGGACAAACTTGCCTTATTCTCCAAGTTATGTTCTAATTACAGCTAGAAAAAGACAAGTTTGTCCTCGAAAAAAGTTTTGAGGCTCCATGTTAAAAAGGCGTTTTAAGAGGTGCTGATCAAAAGTAGATAGCTAAAAAAATTATTTTTTCTGGGCCCAAAAACACCTAAGCCCAGTGGTAAAATGACCCAAAACTTAAATTGTTCACAGTTCCTCTAATAATTGCCTGACATGGCTGAAATTTTGTGGGGGTGTTGACCTATGGGTAGGCACCATTTAAGACAAAGAGGAGCGAAATCGCCGATGGTCTACTTCAAACGGCCCTGATATGCTCAAATCTTCAGTAAAAATAGTGAAATTGAGCAACTTTGAGAGCCCGCAGCATCCAAACCCGACGTCGTAGAGCCTCGTTCGACACGGCATTCGAAAGAGCGCATTTTTTTGAGTATCTGAGACCCATTTGGGTACTTTTTGGATCTCGGTTTGCGAGAACCCATCTAGTCCCAAACCCTCGAAAACAGCTGTTTTTGGGGTGTTTAGACCCGTACCAAAGCCACAGGGGGTGTCGGATTTCGTCCAAGTGTCTTTTCGGCAGTTCGTATACATAGAAGGAACCGATAAAACACCACAAGCGCCCGCTCCTAGGATGTCGCCGACCAAGTGTTTTTTTTTGTCTGGAGCTTCTCAAGCTCACCGTTCGGGTGCTTCACGTAATGCTTGAAAGATGCCTCGCGGCGTTTGACTGATACTGTATAGTTTAACCGTTCCAATCCTAACTTCTTTTTCAACGTTCATCATTGTGATGCATTCCGTCTCTTTATCCATTACCACTTATACGCGTACTCCCATTAAATCGTTTCCAATCCTCACTTCCGAAGCTTGAAATCGCTGATGTGTTTGGTACGATTTGATGCACGACAGCTCTCGCACTTAACCTACAAAATGTTCCACCCACTTCTATCGCTTCTTACGTTTTCTATGTCGTGTTTAACCTCCGTTGCCTGATCCATTATAGATACAGCGGAGTGGAGCGCATTCCTGAACCTCTACGCCGCTGACACAGAGTTAATGATTGGCGTTACTAGCGGCTCGCCGCTCGTTTCTAAAGCTGTGGCGAAGCAGGCCCTTGCGACTAAGTGGGACGAGGTGGCCGCCATCTTGAACGAGGTTAAACCTGATGCCCAACGGTTAGGGCCCGAATGGACAATAGTGAGTTTTGTATTAAATCTCTGGTGTTGCAATTTTTTGCCGACTCTAAATCTCTAAAATTTTGTGTTTTTGAACACTAACACTCCATTTTTTGTGTGAACCAAGCAATATTTTAAGAAACAAGTCTGCCTTCCTTCTCAAATACTGATATTTTTCTTCTTGATGTTTAAGGGGGCAATACACTGAAAATGGCCAAAAACTGACTTGTGCGATTGCTTCCATACGCGTTGTTGAGCGTTGTTCAAACTTTTCATGTGTCAAGACCTTACAAAAAGAAGCATTTTTAGCCCAGAATGGCATCGATCGGACGTCAGGGAGCGGAGCAGCGCCCAATCAAATTTTCGTCAAAAGTCGAACTGGCGGGCGTCCCTCAGTCCGCAAAAATGAAGATATCTCGAACCCGTTTGCGCCAAAATGTAGGTAATTAAAGCGGCTATAGCGCAAACTAGGATTATGAACATCGAGCAACCGAAAGTACAAAATTTCATCCAAAAACACTTTATGAGGATTTTGCAAAAATGATCAAAACAGGTTTTTTTCGTAAAATTTAGTACTTTTGATTGTTCGATATTCATAATCCTAGTTTGCGCTATAGCCGCTTTAATTACCTACATTTTGGCGCAAACGGGGTCGAGATATCTTCATTTTTGCGGACTGAGGGACGCCCGCCAGTTCGACTTTTGACGAAAATTTGATTGGGCGCTGCTCCGCTCCCTGACGTCCGATCGACGCCATTCTGGGCTTAAAATGCTTCATTCTTTAAGGTCTTGACACATGAAAAGATTGAACAACGCTCAACAACGCGTATGGAAGCAATCGCACAAGTCAGTTTTTGGCCATTTTCAGTGTATTGCCCCCTTAATGCTCGCTCCTCCTTTCACCAGGCGTGGACAGGCTTAAAGGCGAAGTCTCGAGAGCAGTACAGACAAAAAGCTCGGCCATACATTGAGAGGACTGGAGTGTTGCGAAACGTGATGAATTGGCCATGAATATTACCTATGCCAAAGTAATGAATGTCTTAGGAGTTAAGGGGAGGTTCTGGTGAAAATGCTATTTTCTCCTAAATAGGTCCCACTGTGAAAATTAGTTAAAAATTTGATGTCTTACCAAGTAATTAATAAAAATTTTCACTGGGAACTCACATTTTGTGCCCTGAACCCAGTCGAAGAGTCTTTTTGAGCCTATTTTGGGTGTAACTTTAAAAATCTTCTTGCGCATACTATTTTGTCGTAAAAGGTTGGCCTTGACATTTTTCACTTCTTCGATTCATTTTTAAAAAATGTCGGCATGCACAACTCAAACTGTAAATAACATTTTCATTCGCAAGCTTTCTAACCAAGTATTTCACTATAATTGATCAAAAATGTACAAACCCGCGAAAAAATGATCATATATGGTCCATATATGATGAGTCATATATGGATCATATATGGATCATATTAATTGGGCATATATGTTTCATATATGTCGCATATATGAAACATATTAAAATCATATATGACACATATATGACCAATTAATGTGAATCATATAAGTTTTCATATTTAGTTCATATATGTTATGTTACATATATGAGCCATATATGATGAAATTATCATAAATCAATACAAAATTGAAAATTTGATACTAAATTAAGGGTGTGAATGGTTCAAGATCAAATACTTATGCATTTTACAACAAAAGTACAGAAAGAATGGCCGAAAAAAAATGTCACGGAGTAGGATTTGAACCAGCAATCTTTGATTCCATAGGCGGTTGCTTTACTTACTACGCTACGACGCTTCCTGGCAGGACCAGGGCTCTGTGAAGGAGACCTTCTAGAGCTGGTCGATATCATATATGACACATATATGACTCATATATGGAGTATATATGGAGGGACTTAGAAAATAAATGATGTGGACGGCCGCGAACCTAGACATTGTCATATATGGTACATATATGGTACATATATGACCAGACCATGTTCATATACGATGATGAAATCCTCATATATGTATCTAGGAACACCATATATGCAGTGGCACTGGTCATATATGGTACATATATGGTACATATATGA
The DNA here is from genome assembly GCF_012932325.1 of Thrips palmi. Lineage (NCBI taxonomy): Eukaryota > Metazoa > Arthropoda > Insecta > Thysanoptera > Thripidae > Thrips > Thrips palmi. The sequence continues at coordinate 947,982 of NW_023144627.1, read as the reverse complement.
CAAGAACATTTTCATATATGATGATGAAATCCTCATATATGTGTCTGGGGACTTCATATATGAAGCTGAACCGGTCATATATGGGCCATATATGTGACAATATTGCCATATATGACCGTAAAAAAGGCATATATGTGCCGAGAAATATCATATATGTAACATATATGTCACATATATGGACCAAATTTTTGCATATATGATATCTAAATACATATATGATACATATATGGAGGATGGCCTTCCATATATGGCGTGCGTCTCGTCATATATGAATCATATACACTCATATATGTACCATATATGAACCATATATACTCATATATGTACCATATATGAAGCATATATGATCCTTTTCCCACGGGAAAAATTGACAAATTTTAGGGACTTTTCAGCTTAAAAAGCTTACAGTTAATAATATAATGGGAATTTTGAGCTATGCATGCCGGAATTTTTTGAAAATGAATCGAAGAAGTGAAAAATGTCAAGGTCAACCTTTTACGACAAAATAGTATGCGCAAGGAGATTTTTTAAGATAGAGCCAAAATAGGCTCAAAAAGACTCTTCGGCTGGGTTCAGAGCCTGGCATGTGCCTTCAAAAGTCAAATTTTAGTCTCCTAAAAGAAAGATTTTATATTCCGAACAAATTGTGACAGTGGAATCCATTTGGAAAATAGCAAGATTTTCACCAGAACCTCCCCTTAATTCAGCCATAACGCCAGCCTTGACATCGTTGTTAGAACAAAGCCAGGCAAGCACGTCAGCTCTAGTAAGTATTTTTTGTAACCTCCTTGTCTTTTTGAATTATCAGTTACTGAATTGTTCTTTTCTTTTTTATTTCTTTTAGCCTCCTATGCAAGTGCCCGCTCCCCAGCGTGTCACCAACTTTACAATGGGGGTAAGTAAAGTAAGTCCTTCAAAAGTTTTGCCGAACTTCTAAAAATTTATGCTGTGTTGTTTTCACTTTTCTCTTCCTCTGTTTAGCCCTCCACATCTCAACATAATGTACATGAATTGATGCCACTAGTGAAGAATAGGAAATGGTGTTTGTAAATGTAGCTAAGTGCCCGCTCCCCAGCGTGTCACCAACTTTACAATGGGGGTAAGTAAAGTAAGTCCTTCAAAAGTTTTGCCGAACTTCTAAAAATTTATGCTGTGTTGTTTTCACTTTTCTCTTCCTCTGTTTAGCCCTCCACATCTCAACATAATGTACATGAATTGATGCCACTAGTGAAGAATAGGAAATGGTGTTTGTAAATGTAGCTAAGTCCTAGCGTAATTGTACATTAGCCCTGAGGGAGTAAACAAGGTAGGATTACGCCAGACCGCGTCTTGTCGTAACAGGCTTCGCGATGTCTCGCTGCCTGTTCCTACAATCCGCGCCTGGCGTACCTACCTTGGCCTGCGGCGCTAGCCTGCCTTCGGCAGGCAATGGCTTGTCTGTCGTCGGTTACTTCTAACTTGTTTCTTTCTGGGGGGCTGGACCCCCCTTCATTCTAGATAGACTTGCTTCATCTTCAAATAACACGATCTTGACCCTTGGAACTTTTTCCGCCCCCCAGGCCCCCCTTTTTTTTAGACACAAGAGATCTGCCTACGGAAAACTCGATTTTTCGCCGTTTTTTATGTGTTTTTTGGCTATAAAAACTGAACCAGTTGAGCTAGGATGGTGAAATTTCGCGTGTGCCGAGCCAAGGTCATACCCAAAAAGTGTGCGAAATCTCACCGAGATCGGCCGAGCCGTTCAGGAGGAGTAGTGCGGACACGCACGCACGCACGCACACACGCAGACAGGAAAAACTTTTCAACCCCACCTGAGTAACGGGCTTCGCTATCGCTCAGCCAATGAAACTAATGGTGTCTATTTTTCAATAATTTCTATATTTCAGTTAGTGGGAAATTCTGGTGGTGATGCAGTGGATGCAGTAGTAGAGCCTGTTATACAGTAAACCTTGATGATGAGCAACATGTAGAGGTAGTGGTGAAACAAGAGGACTCACTGCTTGGAAGGATCAAACTTGAGCAGAATTCACCGCCAGTAAACCTCGGTGAGAAGCCACAAGCAGAATCTGATGAAGAATTAGAGGTTTTATATCTTAAGGTAGTCTTCAGTTTAATATTTGTGACTCAATTGTAAGTTTATAAACTGGCAGTTTGTCATTTTAAATATTTCTGTTTCAGGTGGACACAGATGTCAAAAATACTGGCAGTGATGGGGCTTCCGTCCAACGACAGATAAAACAGGAGACTGAAACAGGCTTCCTCTCCGAAGTAAGCAGTAGTCTATGCTGTGTATTTTTAGTTTGTTGTTTTAACTGTGAAATTGAGTAGATTTCTGACTATGAGAAAGTAGGCGCTTTATTTCCTTTGCCGAATCTTATTTTTTAAATCATTGCAAACATGTTTGTGTGCACTGAGAAAACCTTACAAACTATTTTGGGCCTTACAAAGAAAACTAGTTTGTATAACAAAGTATTTTGAGCATACGTAAGCTGACAAAGAAAATACTTTGTAATTTACGAACTATTTCTTCGTATAACAAAGTATTTTAGTTTGTTATACGTATGCTCAAAATACTTCGTAAGGTTTTAAGAGTGTGTCGAATACTGCTTTGGCATACACACATGCTTTTCTATGAGTTTCTGTGTCAGCAAGTAGAACCAGAGCATGACTTTGGAAAAATTTATTTTTTCGTTCAAAGTGTAAACATAATAGGGACACGCTGGTTTGTTTTAGCCATAGCTATACCAAAGCTAACTTTTCCCTTGTTTTTCCCTTGTCTTTCCCCTGCAGTCCGTTTTACATCTCAACCAGTTTCAATTCATCCAATCGAGTTTATAAGAACCGGAAATAGATGTAACGAGGCAACACAGACCTCAGGGGCACAAAAATAACAAAATTTGTCAAAATAGGAATAATTTTCCAATGACATTTATGAAAAGAAAAACCTTTGAGGCCAAAAAAGTCGAATGGCCGACCTCGCTACACCGTTAAAAATCCACTGTAATATTACAACACAATCACCTACAGTAATGCTGTTTAATAACAACAGTATTGTTTTGTGTCTGAACGGGAAACCCATCCAGAAACAGCACTTTCGTTTCATAACAATTTCCTTGTCAAGTAACAACAATGTAACCGCCAAGAAACAGCCTTCTGCAATCTTAAAACAGATATTGTTGTCAGGTTACAAGGGTCTTGTTTAATAACAGCACGATGAAATCAACACAAATGTTGGGAAGACATCGTTGAAGACTCCAAAGAAGTATTGTTTTACTACAATCGAACTGTCAGAAAACAGCACCGAGGGCTACAACATGCTTGTAATAAAACAAGTCGTGCTGCTATCAAACTTAACAGCATAAGTGCTGTTAATTTACAGCACTTTTTTTAACAGTGTACAGCGTTGCGACCATAAAAAAAGTTGTAGGCCTTGTCCTTAGCTTTCAGAATCTATTGCGAAAAGTTGCAGAATCGAAAAAATGTCGGTTTTACAGGCAAAAAAACGGATATAAAATGGCAGATTAAGGTACAACATTTTATCTTTTTCGCGATTTTTAGCTCTACATGCCTAGCTATTACTAGGAAATCATTTCTTTTACTAGATAACATTAAAACATGACCATGTGCCGTGAAAAAAGCTGACAGATTGGAAAATAATTCTATGTCGCATTTTTTTGGCGTTTCGCGCCACTGTGGAGTGATTGTGCGAGTCCTTTCTCAAGGCAATGTTTTGGAGTGGCAGTATGTTCGACCTAAACAACGCAGGCTTGGTGTGTTGTTGGACCACCATTCTTTTCATTGCGACAGCGGCTTCTTAGCGTACTTCACAAAGACCTTCAACGCTCCTAGTGTTTGCTTTGAAGTGGCAAGGATGCTGGATGGCGGCACGGCGAACCCTTGTTGCTTGTCGGGCCCTCCTGCCGGCAGCTCCATGCAGAACGACTGTGCCACTCCGGCCACGCCGCGCACCCAGTCGGACACCGTGCCTGTCGCGGGATCTGCACAATCCCCGAACAGCCGAAATTATGACATGCATTTTGTAGCGCACCATCGTGACGTGACTTGAACTACCAGCTCAGGAGGACAATAGAAAAGGCGGTGTTAATGAAGCATACTCACAGTCGGCTGCCATTGCTTCGATTTTGTCGGATTTGGCACCGCCAGCGACCAGAGCGTTGTTCACTTCTTTGGCGATTGTCGTCTGAATCACACAAATCACGGGTGTGTCAATAGTAGTGTCTTGATGCCTTCGACAGGCACTGAAAAACTCTACCGTACCAATGGCGCCGCATCTGGCAGCTTTGGAGCCGTCGCAGAGTAACCCCACGGAAGGTAGATCGACTGTGGCATCAACAGAACAGTGCACGCGGTAAAGATTGCTTCCGTCTCAAATAGCACACAAATATTGACGTACTAACCTGCTCCGGATTGTGAATGTTGACGTACATCTTGACTCTCTTTCCTGCGTTCAGGTTGCGGATGAAAGTCTGGTAAATTACTGTCTCTGGCTCGGACGCAGCTTTCGGACCAGCATACGTCAGCTCGCATGGGTCACTGCTTGCCCCTTTGTTTGACCTGAAGTCTGCAAAATTTACGGAGTGATGACTAGCGACTGCCTTAGTTTGCGTGCAGGAGCACACTCTAAATGTGTAACGGTAAAAGGCTGCACCACCAAATTATGATGGAGATTGCCTCCATAAATCGACAGAAATTAGAAAGAATATCTTTACACGCTTAAAACCTTCCAAAGTATTTTGGGCCTACATAACACAAACTAATTTACTTTGTTACGCGAAGTACTAGATCGTAAACTACGAAGTATTTTCTTTGTGCATTGTGCCCTGTTTACGTGGCCTGTTCTGTCATTTTCCAACTCACCAGCCCAATGGTAGTCGAAATTACGGTTAAGGTCAACTCCAACGCAGTTCTTTTTGCTAGTTGCTCCGCGATTTTTACGCCACATGCGGTCCTGCATGCAGTAAGAATGTGTATTGTGTCACCGTTGCGGAGAACCACGGCGATACTTCACGACACTCCGGACGTAGGGATCCTTAACTTACCTCATAAGGGCATCATAACGTTATGATAAGAGTTAAAGTTATTACCCTTAACTTCTAACATTTTTTCAAAAGGGTAGGTTATTTTTTTATGTCTCGAATTTGTGTGGATATACTTTTGCTAGTACTTTAATAAATCCGTACCCTTAACTTTTAGCGAACACTGTCTTGTGTTACGTTATGAAAGCAGTGTTAGTTAAATGTTAAGTTAAGTTAAGTTAAGGATCCCTGATTTAGTGTGGAGAAAAGCGCACCTTCGTCCTGGAGTACTCGTAGCCGTCCGGGTTCAGAATGGGCACGACGACCACGTCCAGGCCAGCCCGCAGTGTGGCGTCCTGCACCAGGGCCTCCAGGAAGTACAGCACAGGCGGAAGCGTGATCCACTCGCGGGCGTGCATCAACGCGTCCACCAGCATGATGGGGTTGTTGGCGCCGCCAGACGACACGCGCGCGTAGTAGATCTCTCGGCCCTCCACGGACCGGCCCACGCTGCCCACCGTCACCAGCGTGGGGTAGCGCTCCTTCAGGGCGCGCAGGTACGCCTCAGTCTGCCAGCCAGAGAGTGGACGTTGCTAGCTCGGTAACAAGGCAGGACACACGACCAATCCCAAGGACAGACTTCTAGCTGACATTGACATTAGATACGTAAGCAAGCGTGCAGAGCCGCCTGAAAGAAAGGTGGTAAGTCGCATTTTGCCCAACACCCTTAAAACCTTACGAAGCATTTTGAGCATACATACGTACAAACTAATTTACTTTGTTCTACGAAGAAATAGTTTGTAAATTACGAAGTATTTTCTTTTAAGCCTATGTATGCTTAAAATACTTTGTTCTTACAAAGGCCTGAAATAGATTTTGAGGTTTTCTCAGGGAACGATTCCAAGATCGCCCCTGGTCCTGTGCGAACCCTTCGATTCCGTATCGAGTCATGGTACGTTCGATTCCGTCGTATCTATTTCAAATCAGCAGAATTCGGGTTCAGATAATTCGAAAATAACCGACTACCTTCTGTTCAGAACTATATGTTGAGCACGCATAGTGCGCTCATGTAAGCCATTATGTGTCTTTAACCCTGATGTAAGACACGTAAAATTGAGTCCATATTCAGTCATTCAGTGATTTCTGGAACATTTTCTTGTCCCAACTTGCGAATTTGCCCAAGATTGCATTCACTCAAGTCTCGTGCATTGCTTCGATTCAAATCAGATTCGAGGGACCTTGATTGAATGCAATTCGCTCTTGTATAGGGCATATGAAAAGAACATCAAAGGTAGTGAGAGGAAACGCAGAACATCTGATTAGTTTCTACAAACAAGGAAAAAAAGCATGACTTCAAAATGCGTGAGTCATCTGTGTAAGCGGATGGAGACACATACAATAGTTTTGTAATGATGTCAATACCTCTGCGTATGACATATACTGAGTGAAGGTAACTTGTCCTGCTGCAACTGCACGCCGGCTGTAACAAAAACATGTGACATAAGCCTTTGGATTAAGGCCGAGATAATACGTGGTTTAACGGCACTTCTTTAATAATGAAATTATGGTCCAAATATCTTTGACTTTTGAATTTAAGGGAATAAACCACTGAAAATCTTCATATTTTGGCCCACTTCTTACTTTTATCTGTTTTTTCCTAATAATCATTCCGAGCCAAACGCCGCAAACCCCACCGCAAAATTCAAACTACTTTGGCTTATGCACATTTTTTAAATTCAGAAAGGAGTGAAAATTTAATGCATGTTTTCCACCAGTTTTATAACGTTTAGCTGTCTCACTAGAAGTTCAATGACAAATCCCTTCAGTCATATAAATTCTGTTGGAACACTCTCATTCCAGGAACGTGACATGCCACGTTCGTTGTTGGACCACCATTCTTTTCATTGCGACAGCGGCTTCTTAGCGTACTTCACAAAGACCTTCAACGCTCCTAGTGTTTGCTTTGAAGTGGCAAGGATGCTGGATGGCGGCACGGCGAACCCTTGTTGCTTGTCGGGCCCTCCTGCCGGCAGCTCCATGCAGAACGACTGTGCCACTCCGGCCACGCCGCGCACCCAGTCGGACACCGTGCCTGTCGCGGGATCTGCACAATCCCCGAACAGCCGAAATTATGACATGCATTTTGTAGCGCACCATCGTGACGTGACTTGAACTACCAGCTCAGGAGGACAATAGAAAAGGCGGTGTTAATGAAGCATACTCACAGTCGGCTGCCATTGCTTCGATTTTGTCGGATTTGGCACCGCCAGCGACCAGAGCGTTGTTCACTTCTTTGGCGATTGTCGTCTGAATCACACAAATCACGGGTGTGTCAATAGTAGTGTCTTGATGCCTTCGACAGGCACTGAAAAACTCTACCGTACCAATGGCGCCGCATCTGGCAGCTTTGGAGCCGTCGCAGAGTAACCCCACGGAAGGTAGATCGACTGTGGCATCAACAGAACAGTGCACGCGGTAAAGATTGCTTCCGTCTCAAATAGCACACAAATATTGACGTACTAACCTGCTCCGGATTGTGAATGTTGACGTACATCTTGACTCTCTTTCCTGCGTTCAGGTTGCGGATGAAAGTCTGGTAAATTACTGTCTCTGGCTCGGACGCAGCTTTCGGACCAGCATACGTCAGCTCGCATGGGTCACTGCTTGCCCCTTTGTTTGACCTGAAGTCTGCAAAATTTACGGAGTGATGACTAGCGACTGCCTTAGTTTGCGTGCAGGAGCACACTCTAAATGTGTAACGGTAAAAGGCTGCACCACCAAATTATGATGGAGATTGCCTCCATAAATCGACAGAAATTAGAAAGAATATCTTTACACGCTTAAAACCTTCCAAAGTATTTTGGGCCTACATAACACAAACTAATTTACTTTGTTACGCGAAGTACTAGATCGTAAACTACGAAGTATTTTCTTTGTGCATTGTCCCCTGTTTACGTGGCCTGTTCTGTCATTTTCCAACTCACCAGCCCAATGGTAGTCGAAATTACGGTTAAGGTCAACTCCAACGCAGTTCTTTTTGCTAGTTGCTCCGCGATTTTTACGCCACATGCGGTCCTGCATGCAGTAAGAATGTGTATTGTGTCACCGTTGCGGAGAACCACGGCGATACTTCACGACACTCCGGACGTAGGGATCCTTAACTTACCTCATAAGGGCATCATAACGTTATGATAAGAGTTAAAGTTATTACCCTTAACTTCTAACATTTTTTCAAAAGGGTAGGTTATTTTTTTATGTCTCGAATTTGTGTGGATATACTTTTGCTAGTACTTTAATAAATCCGTACCCTTAACTTTTAGCGAACACTGTCTTGTGTTACGTTATGAAAGCAGTGTTAGTTAAATGTTAAGTTAAGTTAAGTTAAGGATCCCTGATTTAGTGTGGAGAAAAGCGCACCTTCGTCCTGGAGTACTCGTAGCCGTCCGGGTTCAGAATGGGCACGACGACCACGTCCAGGCCAGCCCGCAGTGTGGCGTCCTGCACCAGGGCCTCCAGGAAGTACAGCACAGGCGGAAGCGTGATCCACTCGCGGGCGTGCATCAACGCGTCCACCAGCATGATGGGGTTGTTGGCGCCGCCAGACGACACGCGCGCGTAGTAGATCTCTCGGCCCTCCACGGACCGGCCCACGCTGCCCACCGTCACCAGCGTGGGGTAGCGCTCCTTCAGGGCGCGCAGGTACGCCTCAGTCTGCCAGCCAGAGAGTGGACGTTGCTAGCTCGGTAACAAGGCAGGACACACGACCAATCCCAAGGACAGACTTCTAGCTGACATTGACATTAGATACGTAAGCAAGCGTGCAGAGCCGCCTGAAAGAAAGGTGGTAAGTCGCATTTTGCCCAACACCCTTAAAACCTTACGAAGCATTTTGAGCATACATACGTACAAACTAATTTACTTTGTTCTACGAAGAAATAGTTTGAAAATTACGAAGTATTTTCTTTTAAGCCTATGTATGCTTAAAATACTTTGTTCTTACAAAGGCCTGAAATAGATTTTGAGGTTTTCTCAGGGAACGATTCCAAGATCGCCCCTGGTCCTGTGCGAACCCTTCGATTCCGTATCGAGTCATGGTACGTTCGATTCCGTCGTATCTATTTCAAATCAGCAGAATTCGGGTTCAGATAATTCGAAAATAACCGACTACCTTCTGTTCAGAACTATATGTTGAGCACGCATAGTGCGCTCATGTAAGCCATTATGTGTCTTTAACCCTGATGTAAGACACGTAAAATTGAGTCCATATTCAGTCATTCAGTGATTTCTGGAACATTTTCTTGTCCCAACTTGCGAATTTGCCCAAGATTGCATTCACTCAAGTCTCGTGCATTGCTTCGATTCAAATCAGATTCGAGGGACCTTGATTGAATGCAATTCGCTCTTGTATAGGGCATATGAAAAGAACATCAAAGGTAGTGAGAGGAAACGCAGAACATCTGATTAGTTTCTACAAACAAGGAAAAAAAGCATGACTTCAAAATGCGTGAGTCATCTGTGTAAGCGGATGGAGACACATACAATAGTTTTGTAATGATGTCAATACCTCTGCGTATGACATATACTGAGTGAAGGTAACTTGTCCTGCTGCAACTGCACGCCGGCTGTAACAAAAACATGTGACATAAGCCTTTGGATTAAGGCCGAGATAATACGTGGTTTAACGGCACTTCTTTAATAATGAAATTATGGTCCAAATATCTTTGACTTTTGAATTTAAGGGAACAAACCACTGAAAATCTTCATATTTTGGCCCACTTCTTACTTTTATCTGTTTTTCCTGATAATCATTCCGAGCCAAACGCCGCAAACCCCACCGCAAAATTCAAACTACTTTGGCTTATGCACATTTTTTAAATTCAGAAAGGAGTGAAAATTTAATGCATGTTTTCCACCAGTTTTATAACGTTTAGCTGTCTCACTAGAAGTTCAATGACAAATCCCTTCAGTCATATAAATTCTGTTGGAACACTCTCATTCCAGGAACGTGACATGCCACGTTCGTTGGAGCATTGTGTCATATTCGTTTGCGTGTGAATTGGCCAAAAATCAGCTTGTTCACATTCAAACGAACGTGACACAATGCTCAAACGAACGTGACATTTTGTCACGTTCGTTTCAACGTCATGTCACGTTGCTGGAATGAGAGTGAAATTAGTTTCAGAGTAGCGAAAACCGAATGGCATAGGTTACGTCCCTAATCGTTAACTACCCTTCCACTCGTACCAAAGTTCGTGCAAAAACGAGTTAATAGAAAGTCGTGAGAGCGGTACCTGATATGAGTGGATGATTCCACTCCTACCGCAGCGAGCAAGACCACGATGAGGAGGCCAAAAGGCGCCATGGTTGTTGCTCCAAGAGTCCCTCAAGCGCAAATTTGTGTGCCTCAAGGCAATATACCCGCAGACTTATAGGCTGTTTCGCGAACTGGTCTGCAAGTCACGTGGACAACGAGCCACGCCACGGGAACGATCGTGCACTTTCAATTTCGTACTGAGAAATGCCGTGCAGTCATGATACTAAACTGCAGGGTTCGGAAAGTTACTCAATTTTTTGTAACTAGTACCGTTACAAGTACTTGGCCCAAAATTTTTACTAGTTACTGTTACCGTTACTTTTGTCCAGAAAAGTAACTAGTATCGTTACCGTTCCCGAAAAATTTGTAACTAGTTACTTTTACTATTACTTTTTGGCAGAGTAGAGTAGTTCAATCCGTAAAACAGCCGCCCCTCCCCCGGTCACTTTTCCAAGCTAATTGGGTTCAATAAACGCCGTCTCTTCATTGCTTCTGCGACCAAGGTCAAGTGCACTGCCTCGCCCATTGCGACCGTACTTTCACGCCATCTCTTCATAATTGACCTGCCGTGCCGTTTCCCAAACATGTGACCCGCCGCCCGCCCGCGCGTCTCCTGCCTTTGTCTATTCAGGCCAGGCAGTGGGAGAGAGAGAGAGGATGCCACGCATCTTGCTTTGTCCTTTATGCCGTTCTCGGGACCAATAAACCAGGAAGGTTGGCCGGCAAGGACTACGGCATCCGGAACGAATTGTCGCGCCCTCTCTCCCTGGCAACACACGTGAGGACAAAACCATGAGAAAGGGCGCCCTTTCTCATGACAAAACAAAGCCAATCCGAGAAAAATATCTCGTAAGCGCCGAGTTTTGCGTCACGTGGCGCGAGAAAAAAATGGAAAATGGCGGCCCCGGCGAGTGAAATGTAACTGTAACGAACAACTAGTACGTTACCGACAAATTTGTAACTAGTACTGATACAGTTACCTAGCCTGAGAAAAGTAACTAGTTATTAGTATCGTTACTCAAAAAAGTAACTAGTACCGGTATTGTAACTAGTTACTACTAGTAACTTTCCGAACCCTCCTAAACTGATTCTCAGAACCGCGCTCAGTACTTACCGTTACAATTCTATCACAATACAGGGACATTTCTTCGTAATATAAAGGAACTGGTCATAAGTTACTGAGAACACTTCACCATGATTACCACCATCGCTGTGCTGTCATGATACTAAGCTTTGTGTTCGTATTTCGAAAAGCTGAGTGCACGCGTGTCAATTTTTTGAATGTCAGAAACCTGTCTGAAAACTTGACCAAAATTTCGCGCACCTCTAGCCTGAAAACTTATTCTGATATACTGTTGAAATCAGGCCATCAATATCAGGAAAAGTTTTCAGAATTTCAGCTTTCATGGGTGCGCGAATTTTGATCAGAATTTCAAACATATTTCTGACATTTTGACAGAATTTTCACGAGAGGGCTCACACTTAACTCTTGTGCACTGTTTTAAATCCATAATTACGTATACATTTTTATTCATAATTATGCATGTACAGATACGCACGTTGGGTGCTTGATTGTGTACATTTTATGCATATTCCTGCATACAATGGACATGCCCATGTGATGCACAATATAATACACACCTTACCTTACGTTCGTATCAGTCCATGCATGATTATGCATAAAAAGTCTACAAGAGCGAAGTGTGATCCTAACAGTGTGGTGAACACGATGCTCGCTTGAATTCGACACGACGTTCATTTGAACACGACTCTGGTAAAAGCGGGAAGAGAGTCCCGAAAATCGTGACCAGACAACTTCGTATGACGCACTGTAAAAAGTGATCGGAATTTTACCATTCACTGGTCTAGCAAAATTCCTATACATGTATAGGAATTACTGATATTCCGATACATGCATAGGAATTTTCCGATTTGTATAGATTTTTTACTGTACGGGCCGAAGCTGTATAGGAAAATTACTATACATGTGTATAGCAACTGCCAGAAATCCTATTCATGTATAGGAATTTCCCAATACGTGTATAGAATTTAAGTCGCGCCCCAACTAGTGTCCCCCCCCCCAAAAAAAAAACTGAGCAATATCAACCAAATGCTAGGAAAAGAAGGATATTTATAATTTTCAAAGCACACTTCCCCTTTTGTTTATTTATCTTCAACTCTTCTGCCAACTGGGTTGTTGATGTGGTGTTGCTATAATGAGTGTTTTGAGTCGGTCCGGCGAAAACTATGATGTTCTTTGGTTCGGTGCTATGATGGCTATTCTGCGCGGACCCTGGCAACCAGGTAACAGGCAGTGCTCTAGAGCGCCACCCGTGTTAGGCCGGAGCCGGAGATACACCCTGAATGGTTTTGTACAAATTTTGTACGAGACATCACAGTTTTTTGTGCACACGAACTTTTCGCACAAATTTGTGCAAAATTTTGTACATTTTTGTACAAAAATGGCGAAAAATGTGCAATTTTTCGTACGAAAATTGTACGTGTGCACAAAAAACTGTGATGTCTCGTACAAAATTGTACATAACATTTAGTGTGTAGCCCCCCTTTGAGTTGCACTAGAGCCCATTTGGGACTACCGCTCTGCATTGTTCTCATGGCCGGGCAACGTAGCCTCTAAGCATGGTCTCTCACCGCCTTTATTGAACTGCAATGGCAACTGCAATAGCAATGGCGGCTATGGCATTGGCAACGGCAACATCAATAGGGAACTGCTATGGAAATGCAGGGCGCTCCACACACACACACACACACACACACACACACACACGAACGTGTTGACGCCTTCAGTCCTTCACCTGCGCGGTACGTGAGTCTACGACCTGGTGACGTCATTCGCCGTCCCGACTGCGGGCCGGGCCTCCAGACGAGGCTCAGTGTCCGCTGGACGGCCGCGCGCGTCGCACCGGCGAACACCTGGCCGGCCTTGACAGTGCGGTAGGCGGAGAAGCGTGCGAACAGTTCTGCCTCAACATCGACAAAAGTGATCTCGCCGTCTCCAACCCAGTGCAGTGGTGCCGCAGAGTGAGAAAGTCCTGTTTAAACGCCAGACATGTGACCCAATGCACCGGTCATTGTTTAGCCGCGCAGAGAGGTCTGAGCTAGAGAATTGTGGCAGGGTGAAGAAGTTATGGGTGAAGAACAGGTTAAAAATTGACTTGGACGATTCGTAGTGTTTTTAACCATGTCGGAGTAACCCCGCGTGTCCTTAAGGTGCCCTCGAATTAAAACTACTGAAAGAAGAGGGAATTTGAAAACAGATAAGCTTCATTTTTCATAGTTACAAGGGTCAATCTACAGAAATGTTACAATTTCGCGTTTTAAACTGTAAAAAAAATAAAAGTTGTCCGATTTTGTTCATATTGGCCTTGTTTTTCTTGTTTTGGCATGCAGAATGCGAAACGACATCAAGCGCAACGCTTTTCGAGATTTTTTTTCCCCTTAAATCACAGAGGAAATGACTATGGAGTTTACATAAATTGACGTCTACACTCTACAAAAAATGTCCTGCCAACGCCGTTAATTTATTACCAATGTTTGCTGTTATGCAATTCACGGCGTTTGCTGTGAACTAGTTCACGGCGTTCATTGTGATCTCGGTTACAGTGTTCACTGTGATCTGCCCACAGTAAACGCCGTGAAATTTGGGGCGTGATTTGCAGTACTTCGGTGCTCAGGGGGCGTCAAACTCACAGGTTTACTGTAGACCAATAGATCACAGTGAACACCGCGAACAAGATCACAGTGAATCGCGTGAGCAGATCACAGTAAACGCCGTGAATTGTATCTACAGTGGAAACTGGTAATAAATTAACGGTATTGACAGGACATTTTTGGTAGAGTGTGCGGAGTTTACATTTTTAAGCAAATACCTGGATTGCAGCCCTATGAGTTGAAACAGTAGATCGCGCACAGACAGCTGACTAAAGGACCACCAAAGCAATGATCCGCATTTAAAAAAAAAAAAAATCATAGTTCAGGAAATTATTTAAAATTTTAAAAAGAAATTTTTTTTTTAAAAAAAAAGTAAATTTTGTGTCGAAATCATTTGAAAATGAGCTTCAAATGAAATATGAAAATCCAATCATTTCTCTTAGCTGTATTGTTGTTAGCGGCAACTCCGGCCTTGGGTTTTTCCCCCTTGTTCCACCCTCACTACTGTACTGCGGGTTCCCCGGGGACGCAGGTACTGATTACAGCACCTCGGCCGGAAACCCCCAATCCGCTCGTCGACGCATCATTTGCTTCTTAATAACAGTCATGAGGAGTCGCTTCGATTGTCATGCCATGCCAACGAGAGAGTGTCGCTGACCTTCGGACATAACCCATACATTGTAACTCTCGAAGCGGCGAACCGGCGAACCACTTTATTTTATTTCATGCTCCAGCATTGGGGCCGCAGGCTCGGACTGGCCAGGGCAGACAGGCAGAAAAATCAGCCGGGGCCTTCGGATTTGTGACCAGTGACGTCACACAGTTGGTCAAAATGTGATTGAATCTCGGAAATTTGCTGATTTTGCTGACTTTGGGCGGCCACTGTGTCCAATCTAGTTGCCGTAAAAGGCCTCCCTCGACGTCCTAGTATTCTCAAGACCCTACTCTTTCATGCCCTGTATCGGGAAGACGTTGACCACAACGATTTTGCCTTTGACCGCAACGATTTTGGGACCAAAGTTGGTCAAAAAGTGGTCGAATCTCGGAAATTTGCTGATTTTGCTGACTTTGGGCGGCCACTGTGTCCAATCTAGTTGCCGTAAAAGGCCTCCCTCGACGTCCAAGTATTCTCAAGACCCTACTCTTTCATGCCCTGTATAGGGAAGACGTTGACCACAACGATTTTGCCTTTGACCGCAACGATTTTGGGACCAAAGTTGGGGTCAAAAATTGGTCGAATCTCGGAAATATTTGCTGATTTTGCTGACTTTGGGCGGCCACTGTGTCCAATCTAGTTGCCGTAAAAGGCCTCCCTCGACGTCCTAGTATTCTCAAGACCCTACTCTTTCATGCCCTGTATAGGGAAGACGTTGACCACAACGATTTTGCCTTTGACCGCAATGATTTTCCGACCAAGTTGGTCAAAAAGTAGTCGAATATCGGAGATTTGCTGATTTTGCTGACTTTGGGTGGCCACTGTGACCAATCTAGTTGCCGTAAAAGGCCTCCCTCGACGCCCTAGAATTCTTAAGACCCTACTCTTTCATGTCCTGTACGGGAAGGCTATTGACCGCAACTAGTTTGGGAGCGGTAGCCTCACAAAGTTGGTCATGAAGGGTGAAAACAATGATGATCGGGGGCCTTTTGCGGTCTTATCTGCCGGGGCCTTTTGGGGGCCAGTCCGAGCCTGATTGGGGGAATGAGCTGGATTTTAACAAATTTCTGTGGTACTTGCCGGTAGCAAACGCAAGTCTGTGCATGGCACACTTTGAGTTGTGTGGATCGCACACTGCTTTAAGCTTTGCACCTCCACGCACACTGTTCCAAACTGAGTGCCTGGAGGCCTGGAGGGACAGTTCCTAGCTCTGTGCCATGGACCTGGTTACCATGAGAGGGGGGCACCCTTCTCTGATGCTGGCACTCAGTTCTAAAATGCGTGCCTGACAAACACGCCGTTTAGAACAGCGTGCACTACAGGCGTACATTTTAAATCGAGCACATTTTGCGTGCTTTCTTCAGAAATCAGTTTTTCTTAGAAACCAGTGCAAATAAACTTTCAAAGACATTTTTGGATCAAACGTATGAAATTAAAATTTTCTTAGCCAGATTTTTTAATAACCTACAAATAACAAGACTTTCATACTGAGTTACAAAGACAACTTCACTTAATGTGAAGACACAAAAACAATGTTGCATGTTGGAACCGATTTATTTTCGCGTAGGGCGGTGTGTCATCAAACTTTGACTCATTAGAAATTTCTGTTACAGTGCAGGGGAATCTGAGGAGTCAGAGGACGCCGATTCGCAAGCCGGGGCAAAGATAACGTCAAGATGATCCTAACTCTGTTCGTGATGTACTTGTATGCCCAACCAGTGCTCTTAGGTAAATTGAGTACTCAAAGGCCACCGGGAAACTGTGTTCTTGGAAGCTTTTATCGTAAATAGAGGGGTGGATCACTGGCGCTTACATGAGTGCAGGTACACTGGTTTTCTAAGTGTAATAATGAACTCATTTCAAAAGCAATATTATATTTATTGCATGATTAGCGCCATGAAAAGTTACTGCATTATAAGTGAGATAAATATTGTATTGCATTAGCGAATGTACCACTTTTCTGGCGTAGTTATCACTTTATTTTCGCCAAAACTGTGATAATCTGGGCCCAGACCGGCCGAAGATTTTTTTAACGAGATAATATTTTATTGCTCTTGTGGATTCGAGAATTTGAAGGAATCGCACCAGTCTTTTAATCGCTGCTAATTGTATGAAACTTATCACATTAGAAATACCAGTGATATCACGACTAAAATTTCGGGTGAGGTATTCTTTATTGCTCAAATTTGGGCGAGAATAATTTTATCACCCAAATTTGAATGAGGAACCCGTCCTCACCTAAATTTGGATAATGATACTATCAAGCCACATTAAGAGCTGATACATTCTTTATCGCCCAAATTTGAATGATTATGCTTACCTCGCCCAAAATTGGGTTGTTGAACAAGACTTTTTCATTTTCTGTGTTTGATTCTATTAATGCTCGATTTCGTACTTAAGTTGTGTGCTATAAAGTTGGAACTAATTCATTGTGCTTCATTGTCACCAGCCTGCCCACCGATCCAGCTGAAGACAGTGTTGGCGGCGTGCACACTGGAAGGGAAGCCCATCGACTGCGCGCTACATCCGGTGCCTGTCGGGACGCTCGCCACGTTCCGTTGCAAGCCCGGCCTCAAGATCAAGTTCGGCTACCTGCCGGCTTCGAGCTTCGTGTCGCGCTGCGGCTTGGACGGGGTGTGGAGCGACGGTCCCTTCCGCTGCGAGCGGGAGAGGACCACGGCGCCACCAACCACGCAAGCTGCATTGTGGGAGGATGAAGGTAACGCGAATCAAAGCACAGCGGGCCAGAAGACCGGTGGAGGCGGCCGAAACTCTAGACGCGCTTTGTGCTCTAGGGTCGCTCTAGGGACTCAATCATCGAGTGACACGTCCGACTTTTTTCTGGGGGGGGGGGGAACTATGGCCGCCCCCTTTTTCTCCTTGACCCCCAGATAGCCACCTAAAAGGTAGGCAAATATCAACAATTGACCCCTGTTAAAAGGCAAACAGTGATACGTTGCCCCCCTCTCCCCTTGGGACCCCGCGTGGAAGGATCTGTAGTGGAACTGTAGATGAAACTGCAGTTGTTCATCTGCAGTCCGTTTCTGTAGTTCTTTTCTTCCCTTTATTTGTATTTAAAGTGTCATCAGTTTTGTATCGTCCGCTGCAGTCAGTTGTATGATTTAAAGTGGACAAAAACTGTCCTTCCACTGCACTCCGTTGTAAGATCCAACTGCAGTCCACTCTGTCATTCCAAAATGCAGTTGAAACCGCAGTTCAAGTTAGCTTCATCTAAAAGTGCAAAGTGTTGATATCAAATGCAGTTCTCAACTGCTCTTTACTTACACTTGGAAAGTAAAGACTAGTGTATGGCATATACAGTCCCGGGCTCAATTCATGATGCAGTCAGAAACTACACTTTTAGTTTGTCCCACTAGTAGTCCAAGTGTACTACCATCTTCACTCTGAATGTCCTTCAGCGCTGACACTTAAAAGTGATTTAATCTCTTTGAATTTCGCAAAGTGAAGCTCCGCACTGCTTCCGAACCGGCATGTCCGGACAAATGACGTGAAAATTTCCCGTGGAGTGGCCCGCGCCGGGCGGGAGTTGCGGTAAATCCCTCGTCTACCTGAGCGCGCGGGCACGGCCAGTGGCATCGCCCGCGCTGGACCCCGTCCCTCAGATGTCTCCGTGGCGCAGATGGCAGCGCTGCGGACCGACAAGCGCGGTCGCCCGGGTTCGACTACTCATCAGACTGACAAACTTACACGACGAAACAAGGAAAGGAGGGAAGAGGAAGGGCGTGACTGTAGAGGGCCATCAATTCTCGACACTATTTTTTATATTTTTACTCAAATTTGTAGTTTTTACAAAACTGTTTTGAACTGTCCGACAAAACTGTAGTTTAAACTGAAACGTCCGAAATAAGTACTAGATTTTTTGCAGTCAGAGTACAGTTGAATGACAGTTAAGTGTACTTAAACTGCATTTTAACTGCAGTTCATTGCAAATAACTGCACTTCAACTGCAATTGAGCTGCAGTCGTATATCTGCAGTTAAACTGTGGTCAATGCATACTTCAAACTAGCAGATTTATGAACACTTAAAGATCAATTGAGTTACACTTTAACTTCCCTCCTTATTCACTGCAAGGTGAAGTATGACTTCAGTTCTTGGGTGCAATTCAGACTGCAGATTCTCCCACGCGGGACGACTGTGGATCCGCTACTGCTGTCAAGGGACTCTGGAGCCTAAAACCTGTGTTGAGTTTCGTCCGCCTCCGCTGGGGAGAAATGTTGACAAATAATTTTATTTCCTTTGTCAAAATGTATTTGGAACCGACAAAAGTGCTTGTGAAGGAGATACGCTTCGGAAAACTCTAAAACTAATCCACTCATATGAGTCGGTGAGGTTGTGTTGCCGTTGCCGGCGCCAGTTCAGGTTTTGTTCTTCCTCTTGTTCTTCGATCGGCGACGATCAGAATACTCCTTCCATTCTACAGCTTAGAAACTTAAAAACTTTTCGGATAAGTTACTGTTAACGGTACATTGTGGCTTAATGAGGGAACATTTTTGTAGCTGAAGATGCGGAAATATATGCATCTTACGAAAGGCTGAACAAATAAGTCAGGTTTACTTCCTCACGGGCACAGACGCCGTTTGCTGGCCGTTTGCCAGTCAACTCAAAATATTTCGGTCACTTATTATCCTCTACAACACACACTTGAAACACATATTCCAATGCCAAAACATTGTGCAAAACCTTAAGCATTGGAATTTTTCTTTTATTAAGAAAAGACATATTTATCCAGGAAAATGTGAAAAAAAAGCCTTGAACAAAGATATTTTTTTTATTTTTCCATTAAAAAAACAAACAAAGGCAACTTTTTTTTTCTTTTAACAGTGTTTGTTAGCGCAAACTAACGGCGGTTGCACCGAGCTTACCCAACACCTCGGGATAAGGCAAAAAACAATCACACTATGCAGTTTTTGGGGCATAAGCTATGCACGAAAACTCTGCATGCGTTTCAATATGTTCGAATTTCATGCTTGAAGCAAATTTCATGCGCAGTTGCGCACAAATTTGTGCATTTTGAAACGCGTGCACAGTTTCGTGTACAGCTTACGCACCAAAAGCTACATAGTAATTAAGTGTGAACCTCTGTCTTTTGTGCTAATAATGTTTTGTGTTCAGCAGCCTGCCCGCCGATCCAGCTAAAGACAGTGCTGGCGGCGTGCACACTGGAAGGGAAGCCCATCGACTGCGCGCTACATCCGGTGCCTGTTGGGACGTTAGCCACGTTCCGTTGCAAGCCCGGCCTCAAGATCAAGTTCGGCTACCTGCCGGCTTCGAGCTTCGTGTCGCGCTGTGGCTTGGACGGGGTGTGGAGCGACGGTCCCTTCCGCTGCGAGCGGGAGAGGACCACGGCGCCACCAACCACGCAAGCTGCATTGTGGGAGGATGTCGTCACCACGGTGCTTGCAACGACACAAGCTCAAGCAGAAGGGCAAGTCACCACGGTGCTTGCAACGACGCAAGCTCAAGCAGAAGGGCAAGTCACCACGGTGCCTTCAACTACGCAGGCTGTATTGGTGCAAGACAAAGGTTAGACGCGCGTAGATTTTAAGTTGGAGGGAGCACTCATCTCCAGTCAACGCGTCCTATTAGGAAAATCCTAACTGCCAGAGTAGATCAAGACAATCCTAAATGTCAGAGCAGATCCAAGACAATCCTAACTGTTAGTGTCAATTCAGGACTATCCTCATTGCACATGACGTGAAAAGCGGCCTTTTTTCTAAGTCCGTGGCGCCAGCCAACATACTTACTAAAATGACTCGCCGAAGGGTAGGGTGTTTCACTCGGTCGAATTTGATACCCACGGCATGTTTTTCTGAAAGGCCATAACGTAACTTGAATTTTGAGCCCTCGATGAGCGGAATCGGACAACGCTAAGTGACCGCGCATCGAACCTAAAGATTTTTCAGCCTACTCGAAAAACGCGCGCGCCGCCGGACAAAGGCAGGCCCTGCGCCGAGCCGGTGCAATGGATTCACACCAGACCGTCTCAGCGTCGTTCACAAGGGTCCATGGTAGGTGCCTCTTAACATTTTTTACCGGCCGGTACTATAGCGGCGAAGGTTAGGTTACGCAAAGTCCGAACTTCGTCCAGCCGCCAAACGGTTTGAGCCAGTGACCCCGAATCGAGTAGCGCGCTAGCCGGGCCGTGTCCAGCCGCCCGCATGCAGCGCACCCATTCGGCCAGCGGGCAGGCGGCGCCCGGCTCGGCACGTCCCGGTCGGCCCGGAGCCTGCGCCGGGCTGGATTCAAACGCTGGGCAGGCGCGTCGCGACAATCGCGTCGCGTTTTCGCGGGGATCGATGTGTAGTTACTCGACCGGAAGTTTTTGAATCTGTTACTAGTCTGACCGACTCGATGCATACCAAATTCGGGGTCACTGGCTCAAACCGTTTGGCGGCTGGACGAAGTTCGGACTTTGCGTAACCTAACCTTCGCCGCTATAGTACCGGCCGGTAAAAAATGTTAAGAGGCACCTACCATGGACCCTTGTGAACGACGCTGAGACGGTCTGGTGTGAATCCATTGCACCGGCTCGGCGCAGGGCCTGCCTTTGTCCGGCGGCGCGCGCGTTTTTCGAGTAGGCTGAAAAATCTTTAGGTTCGATGCGCGGTCACTTAGCGTTGTCCGATTCCGCTCATCGAGGGCTCAAAATTCAAGTTACGTTATGGCCTTTCAGAAAAACATGCCGTGGGTATCAAATTCGACCGAGTGAAACACCCTACCGAAGGGCTTATTGAAACGTTCCATCTTTCTATAAGTACATGGACATTGTATTTCAGAGACTTCGAGATTCACTGATATGTAGTGGAGATACAACGAGTTACTTGAAGACAAATTCAAATACTATAAGGTTCATTAATTTAATGCATTAATCTACAAGATTTAGAAACCATCTCATGCTCACACTGGTTTTACCTGCTTCCGTGTCATGCTCAGTTCCAGCATCAGTTCCAGTCTGGGTTTCCACAAATTCAATTATATCATCAAAATATTCACGGATTTAATTAACAGATTTCTTCCAAGAATTCCATCTGGTGATAACTGGAGAAGGAAATCCCTTTCATTTGGTCTTGTCTTCTGGGTATTTTTCTTGTAAGGGGCCGTTCAAATGTGACGTTACGCTTTTTAGGCTCATTTTTTGACCCCCCTCCCCTATAGTCACAAATGGTCACTATTTTCACTCACCCCTCCCCTCCCCGTGACGTCACATTGTCGAAATCATTATTCTTGGCAACGGGAATAGACAAGCGACTACATCGTCTTAATTAGGTGCCTAAATTGGAATTTTCTAACAATTTGATTGCATTTTGGAAAATCCGGTCGAATCTGGTCTAACGCTAACTTGTTCGGAAAAATCTGAGGAAAGTGCAGTTAAAATACCCAAGCCAGTGACAGTTTAAGCTGAAGTAGGCGGGGATTGCTGATTTCAGTTTATTTCTTAGTGGCTCACTCCTTTCATATTTGGCAATTTTACACTACTTAAAAGTGTGATGTCACAATGCCTTCATCCCCCTCTCCCCCATGTCACATTTGGTCACGATTTCTCTGGACCCCTGTGTGGTACTGACGTCATTTTTGAACGGCCCCTTATTGGTGGAGCTTGCTCCTCAGATGGGATACGGAGAGATGTGACGTTGACGTTTTATCTAACGCTCAAAGCTCTCTTCCTTCTCTACAAATCAAAGAGTGTACATAGTATGCTCTAACTGGAGCATGCCTGCAAGCACGCTCTAGCTAGCGCATGCCTGCCAAGCATGCACTAACTAGTGCATACATACCATGTACACGCTTCCTGGCGCAGAAAACTCCCTATCCCTTATGCAGTAAATGTATGCTTCAGTTAGCGTGTACATGGCATGTATGCACTAGTTAGTGCATGCTTGGCAGGCATGCGCTAGTTAGAGCGTGCTTGCAGGCATGCTCCAGTTAGAGCGTACCATGTACACTCTTTGATTTGTAGAGTTTTTCTGTAGATGACACGTGTACATTAAAACATACGTAGAGTAGTACAAGACACATTGGTATCAGATTGTTTTGTTTAAAGACCATGGCAGGATCATAATTTACTCCCCCTCTCCTATTACAGTGGTCTGTCCACCGCTGAAGTCCAAGACGGTGTTGCCGGAGTGCCGCTTGGAGGGCCAGTCCGTCGAATGTGAGGACCAGCCAGCGCCGGTTGGCACCGTTGCGAGGTTTCGCTGCAAGCCGTTGCACCAGTTCTTGTTCGGCTATTTGCCTGATTCAAGATTTCAGTCACGCTGCGGCGCAGATGGCCAGTGGACCGTGCGTCCGTTCCGATGCGAGCCAAGTAAGTTTAAATTTTCACAAAATTGTTTCGGAATTTTGTTATCTTGTGTCCATATTTTGCCATGTTGGTTGTATTCATATCGGTGTTTGGAAAATTGTTATCAAAACTTCTTTGCAAACTATTTCCCATGGGTGATCCGATGGTGATACAATTTTTTTCATCAACAAGTGAAACTCTTTGCAAGCTTACAAACACATCGGTTTGCAAGGTTTTAAGAGTGTAAAACAAGTATTTATAGTAGGCATCGGACGATATGTGTCCGATATGTGTCACCATGCGGTAACAACATTATTGTTGTATTGCAAAATTGTACTCGGATGTGCATAAAATCGACCTGTTTTACAAGCCCACATAACAGGTTTGTTCACGTATTTTGCTCTCTAGCCAGCACATTTGTATGGGTGAAACACTTCCTGGAACTTCGTGGCCCTAATATCGATACCTCCTAGCAACAGACACGTACTTCGGGCACGCTTCTCAAAACTCACGTACTTTCGGCAGCTTGTGCAACAAACACGCAGTTTCGCCATTTCTAGTCAAAAAGCACGCAGTTTCCGCATTTTCGTCCTGGCGGGCACGGAAATGCATTTTGGGTATTTTTCATGGTTGGGCTAGTGAGGTACAGTCACTAAGTCACCATTAATAACCTCAAAACGGTTTCAAGAGTGATCTGCATTGAAATAGTGCAGGAAGTTTGGAGGTTAAAGGTGGGCCTATATTTAACGACAGATCGTTCCTGAAACCGTTTCCAGGTTATCAATGGTGACTTACAGACTGCACCTCACTTGCACAACCATGAAAGTTACCCAAAATGTATTTCCGTGCCCGCGAGGACGAAAATCCGCAAACTGCGTGCTTTTTGACTAGAAATGGCGGAACTGCGTGTTTGTTGCACAAGCTGCTGAAAGTACGTGAGTTTTGAGAAGCGTCTCCGAAGTACGTGTCTGTTGCTAGGAGGTGTCGATATTAAATATCGCCCACTCAAATGCCCGGGCTCGTAGGCAAAATCCGTGAACAAAGCTTGGATAAAGGGTTAATTGCCTGAGTCGTGGGACCAAAAAGTGGCCCACGAAATTTAGTGTGCACTGAGAAAACCTTACAAACTATTTTGGGCCTTACAAAGAAAAGTAGTTTGTATAACAAAGTATTTTGAGCATACGTAAGCTTACAAAGAAAATACTTCGTGATTTACGAACTATTTCTTCGTGTAACAAAGTATTTTAGTTTGTTATATGTATGCTCAAAATACTTCGTAAGGTTTTATCAAGAGTGTGTAGTGTGCGTGCACCAGACCCCTGATCGGTTTTCCTGCGTAGTTTGCGGGCAGCCGACGGGCAAGGGGATCGGCTTCATTCGGGACGGCAATTTGACGTCGTCCGCCGCGGACTTCCCGTGGCACGTCATCATCTTCGACCTGACGCAAGACATGAAGCAGATATGCGGCGGCACGCTCATCTCAGCCAAGTTTGTCGTGTCGGGTAAGAGTTGCCAGGATCGAACTCTTCCTTTATTCGGGACCATGTAGTCGTTAAATGGTGAACTTGATTGGACAAAAGTACCCGACCCCATCATGCCAGTTTCTTTTGTCGGGCACAGCGTCTAAACTGTTCAATTTGGAGCAGTGGCGTGCGCAGAAATTTTGAAAGGGAGGGGTCAGGCCATGCTTTTTGCCTACTTACAGGGGGGAAGTGACGCAATTTGCCTACCTTCCAGGCGGCTGTCTAGTGGCCGGGGGTCCTGACACCCCCTCCCCCCCTCCCCCGCACGCCACTGAGGGGCGTAGTAAGCGAGCCGATAGCGAAGGCAAAGTGTGGCAATGGCCAAGGAGATCGTGAAGCCATGCTCGAGTGTTCGTTGCAGGGATTACGCACTTCTTCGGGATTATGAAAACTAGGCATTCGTTTTCAAAACGGTTTGCACCGCTGGGAAGAGCTTGAAATGAAGAGTGCATTAGGCTAGTTGGCTTCCTTGATACTTGCTGTTTTAACCTTAAAGAATTGAAGGATTTGCACCAAACAACAACAAAAATCTGAAATTTAATAATAATTTCGGCTGCGCCATTTCCATTGTTAAAACTGCCGCTTGTGTGGGCTAAATTGAGGGGACTCAGGCAGGCCACTACACCTAATGCACCCTAAATTTCATACTTTTTTGACACGTGCAAAGCGTTTTGCAAACACCCGCCTATTTTGCAAAATCTCGAAGAAGTGCGAAACCCCTACACATCGCTCGCGCATGACTTCACCTACTTCCTTGGCCCCGCCACCACGTGTTAAAGGTTCCAAGCCCCAAATTGGCTCGCCGAAGCTACACTGAAGACACACTGAGGTTCCAAACGCTGTGAACATAGCATTAAAATATCGCACCATGCGTGGAATGCGGTGGCCATTGCTCCTAACGTGCAGTCCATCCCGAAAACGCCCTGTGCTAATCCATGGGAATGGGAAGGCATTGCACTTTATGTGCACCAACACTGTGAAAATTTGAGTCGTCACTTGATGACAATTTCAAGGCTAATTTTCCTTACAACAATTTCATCAAAACAATTGATGACTTTGTTGTCACGCCCATGCAATAAGTATAGGAGCTCTGATGAAAATGTCGTCGAATTTCGATGAGACTGTCATCATTTGAAAGTGATGGAAATATCATCCATGTTGTTGTCATAGTGACGATAAATTTTCACAGTGAAGTGACGGCTTTTTCAAAGCGTTTGGATTCTCAGCGTATCCGTTTAAATTGACGCTGTAGCCAGAAAACCTGGCCGGACCGTGTGGTTTGTTTTCTCTTAGACTACTTTGTGCGTACTTATAAATGTTCGATCCGGAAAAATGTAATTACTCACTTATGCTTTCAGCCGCACATTGCTTTCACGATGGTAAGAAGGCACTATTCCCTACAATGTACATGGCCGGTTTCGGCAAAATAAAACGGAGTGTCAGCGTCCCTGAACCAAACGAGCAATACAGAGAGGTGAGGTTATAAGTGGCTCAGCTGAAACTTATCTGGCTCTGGCACCAACGCCAGTCGCCCCGAAGGAACACAAACTAAAGTGTACTCACCTCAGTATACATTCAGAGGTGAAAATACTTGCAAAGAGAAGCATGCTTGGCTACGTACACACCCACAGATGCATTCTTCGTCGAGTATGCACTGCATGTCCCTGTGTTTGTATACTGAGTTCTCTCTTCAGTTTGTTGTGTGTGCGTTGCAGTTCTGGAAGCAGCGCCAGGGGACTACGACCAACACTGCTCTGAGCGTCACCACTACACATATGTACGTGTGACCAATACCCGAGCCAATATCTATTTTTTGCAGTTGGAAAAGATCTACCTGAAGGACTTTGGTGGAATCAAAGAGCTGTATTCGAACGACATAGCGCTGCTGCAGCTCACTGCCGAGGTGGACATAACTGCTGCCACCATGCCTGCCTGTATGGATTGGGGACTCCAGCTTCCGAGCCTGCGCCACCGGCAGCGAGGCGCGGTAGGTGAACTGCAACAAATTGTTGTCACTTTAAAATGACGACAATTTCATTATAAATTAAAAAAGTGATGTCAGCGGGTATATAAGCAGTTATAAGCGAGAGAGAAAAAAGTCCATATAGGTCAGAGAGTGTTTTTGATCACCAACTCCCCACCAGGAGTATACACACTTAGAACCCTACAAAGAACTGCTCGTTGTACTACAAAGAAAACGAAGGCTTTGCAGCCTACGAAGAAAATCGTTTGTAACACAAAGAAATAATTCTTTGTAGGCTACGAAGAACTTCTTCGCAGCCTGCGACGGATTTTTTCTTTGAATTACGAACAACATAGTTTGTATTTCAAAAGATTTCCTTCGCAGGGTGCGAAGCCTTCGTTTTCTTTGTATTACAACGAGCAGTTCTTTGCACACCCTTAAAACCTTACGAAGTATTTTGAGCATACAAACATACGTACAAACTAATTTACTTTGTTACTTTGTTATACGAAGAAATAGTTTGTAAATTACGAAAGTTTTTCTTTGTAAGCTCAAAATACTTTGTTCTTACGAACTCCTTTGCTTTGTAAGGCCAGAAATAGTTTGTAAGGTTTTCTCAGTGTAGGATATTTTCTGTTTATCTGAAATCAGTTTTGTGAGTAAGGGACCCGGTATGCAGGTTGTTGGATTCGGTGACACCTCTGCGAGATCGCACGACAACTTGCGGTTCGGAATGCTGCCTTTCATCAACAGTGCCGAGTGTAAGCGGGACGTCAGCGAAAGTCTCGCCGTTTACAACAAGCTGCCCGATAAGTTCTGCATCGGCTTCGTCAACCGTAAGTTTGGGTTCTCATAGGGCGTCTGTTCGAAAATGTGCGAGTACACGCAGATACGAAAACTCACACTATCAAGATACAACTGAGCTTTTTCTTTGTTCTACGAACAAAAAGCTTAGTATTTTGACAGTACGGCGAAGGTTCACCGTCAAAGCACGCCGGGAACTGGTCACCAGAAAAACACCTGCTTAGAAGGTCCCGGCGTGCTTTGATGGTAAAAACTGCTGGTGAACTCGTCGTATTTTCGACGGAAATCCACTGACTTTTTGAGAAGAATTCTGCGCGTGTAGGAAGTCGACCCCTAAGTACAGTAATTACGCAATTGGGGCGTGCGAAAATGATCCCATTGTTTGTGCTACCTTGAGAAAGCTTCTAGTAAGCTAATTTCTTCAGTTCAGTTGTTCTCGTAAAAAATGACCTAAATGATTGACAAGTTTGTCACAGCAAATCAGCAGAAGGTATAAACATGGTTTTGGTCTGTGGCGTGTCACCGATAGAAACGATCGACATGTTGAAGGTCAACACTGACCTCCTCGGAAAGATAGTTACGACCTTTCTCCCATTTCGTCAATTTTTTTGGGAGGAAAACTAAGATAACTTTTTAAGCGGTCTTGCTACCGCTTCTAGCTCTGCATCCGATCCCACTCATCCGTCCATCCATCCAGTTTCTTTTTCACTACAGTGTGTTGCCTTTCACTGTTTTCAACCCATTGAGCGTTTTAACAAACTCTAAACTGACCTTTGTATTTGGAAATTGTATCATAAATTTCAAAAAGTCACGATGGCCAAGGTTCTGAAATTAATATTATTCTTATTTTTTAATTGTGGGAGTGTTTCTTGGGTGGTAGGCTGCGATTGAAAAAACCTGGGGGCCGGATCTGAGCAAGTACGTTGAGGACCACGATGGTTTGACGTGAAATGCTCCTGCCTCTCGAGTGGCAAGAAGCCTGACCATTTGATTTACAGTGTGTTCAGACACTGTAAAATATTCCGTACTTTTGTACGGAAATGGTACAGAAAAATATAGTACGGAGGTACGGAAAAAAGGTACGGAACGTTCCGTAGTTGGCAAGTACGGACGGTCCAGGCAAATTATTGACCAGACATGTTCCGTATAGTACTTTTCCGTACTTTTTTCTTACAGTGGACTGTTCAGTAGTTTGAGCCCACCCTGTATCGTTGCTCTGCGGCAGGCACCACGGTGGCCAAGGGCGACAGCGGCGGCGGCATCGCCTTCCCCGACGACGACCGAGTGTGGTACCTGCGCGGGGTGGTGTCGCTGGGCAGTTCTCAAGAGACAACAGTCTCTTTCTTCACCAACGTCACTCTGTACGTGCCGTGGATATCGAGCATCATTCAGCGCGGCGAGGTACGTATCAAGACTGCGATTTGGTCTGAATTATAATCACTCTTAAAACCTCACGAAGTATTTTGAGCATACATATAACAAACTAAAATACTTTGTTATACGAAGAAATAGCTCATAAATTACGAAGTATTTTCTTTAATGCTTTGTTATACAAACTACTTTTCTTTGTAAGGCCCAAAATAGTTTGTAAGGTTTTCTCAGTGATGGTTGATCCATTGGTTTTTTTAAAGTGCAATGATGAACTCATTTCAAAAGAAGTAACATTTTTATTGCATTAATGTATGAAATCAGTTATGAGTCACGAATCAATCATGGGCCATGTTGTTTGACGGGCCGCTACGAATCCACGAATGAGCGAATGGATTTTAAATTCGGTATGGGTTTTTCCTCAACCTTCCTTTGTCACCTGAAACAGCGTGGATGTCTGCGCAACGACCACAAGGCCACCTATGGGACAGCTATAAGCAAGGCCTTGAAATTCAACGGAAAATTAGACCTATCTGAGGGCAAGACAAAGAGACCATTATAGGGTCACAATCATCCCGATTCAGATAAAATTGACCTGAGCATGACTTCGTGGTATCTGTAGGGGACACATAGTATGCCTGTCATGTCAAGTAGACGATAGTAAGCGTCAGCCCTCAGGTTAATTCTCCGAAAGGGTTAGCCATGCACACTTCTCAGTGTGTGGATTGGTTATCTCCTTTTGACATCTATAATGTGCTGGAGGCGACCTATTTTGAAAAATAAACACAGACCTCTAGGTCTGAAAACGTTTCCGTCTCACGGTGGCCTTCATGACCTTCCCCAGATGAGCGGGCGTCGTTGCGGCGTGGACGTGAACCAGGCCAGCGTCGTCAGTGGTGAGCCAGCCGGCCAGTTCGACTTCCCCTGGGAGGTGGACGTCTACTTCAAGGAGACCTCCAAGCACAACTTCGAGAGCCTCACAACCGGCGCCCTCGTCAAACCCAACCTCATCATCACGCGTCAGTACACTAGGCACTTTGAATTAGATGGAGGGACTGCTATTCGCACCAGGACAAGTTTTGGTCAGGCCTGAAAGTCTCGAGTCGCGCCAAAATTTGGTCAGATACAAAAGTCCTCGTCGCAAAATGGCTAGGCTTTTGTGTCTACCACGGTTTTTAAGCAATAACCGTGCGGCGCATTACGGCCTTACACGGTAAAAACGGTTCCTGGTTTTCCCAGGAACACCCTGGAAATCGCCTGTGTCTCTACCATAGGCTCCCTGGGAAAACCAGGTACCGTTTTTACCGTATATGGCATCTCTGTCAAACACAAAAGTCTCGCCATTTTCTAGCGTGACTTTTTTGTTTGACCATTTTGTGGCGAGACTTTTTTGTCAGACCAAATTTTGGCGAGGCTTCCAGGTCTGACTCGAACATGGCGAGACTTTGTGTCTCGCCTCTGGAGTGGCGAGAAGTCTGACCTTTGGATTTTAAGTGAAAGCCTATCGGCTAAGTGCCTGCACACTTGTGAGACTGCACGTGCAAGTGTAGACTTCCAAACGCTTGTCGAAGCACACCATGGTGCTTTGCCTCTATCCTCCATGTGACGCATACGCATATGCGTGTGTATTTCAAAAAGTCCCGCCTTGTTCCCCCTAAGACGACTTAAAAACCCTTTCCACCCTCAGAAAACAACCGCGCCCCCTAACCTTAACTCGCTAAAAAAAAGAATGTCTTAAGCGCCTGGCAATGGAATTTTTTGGGGGTTCATCTCGCCAATTTTTTATTTTTATTTTTTTCGAAGCAGCCTTTTTACCTTTTTTAAAAAAGGCCTTTTTTGGCGGCTAGGGGCCCTTTACCCAGGCAAAATTTTTGCTTCGGGCGTCTTTGTTGGGGTTTTGTGTGAACTTTCCCCCTAAACCTGGCCCGATTGGCTGGTTTTGAGGAAGGATTTTGGAAAAGGGAAATTTACATCCTAGCAGTTCAGTTTTATAGGAAAAACACCAAAAACGGCGAAAAACGGTTTTCTCAGGTGCCCTCTGTTTAAGAAGGGGGTCTGGGGCGGACCCCCAGCACGCAATAAAAGCCCAGGGTCAAATGGTTTATCGTAGGGGCAACTTCAAAATTTGGGGGTCTGGGGCGGAGCCTTCCAAGCACAACTCGTAAGAGTCCCAGGCAAGCCGGCAGGCTAGCGTCGAAAAGGTACCTCATGCATTGGACGCGTCAGTATCCTAGCCTTTACGAATTGGAGACGGGACTGCTATCCTACCAACTTAAGATTTTGTAGAGTGAAAGTCTGAGATCATGTAGAAATTAAAAAGTTTATTGCAAATGACAAAAAGTCAGGTTTAAGGGACTAAATACCCTTATATTACGAAGAAAAACGTGCAAAGCTAAAGAGGAAATAGTAAATGTTACGTTTGCACAGAAACTTTTTGGCAATAGACAAAAAATCAATACGAGGCTGAGAGTGTGAAGTGTACATTGTCAGTGTCGTTCTAAAGTTGACAGTCAGGTGTGTAGTGCACATTATCCCAACGCAACCCATTTACAATACCTGTTTTCCTTCCTTTCGAACCGACTCAGGTGCCAAAGTAACTTCATCCACCGGGCAGCCAATCGACCTCGCGGAATACCCCGCCGCGTGGTTGCGTGTAACGTCGCGGCTGAGTGCTCGCGTCAAGGATCTCCAGAAGGCAAGGAACATCAGTGAGGTGAGAACAAGGAAAAATAAACAGGAATTTCAGTGTACACATTTTTCAATTCCACAGGCATTTTGGATGAGTCTCAATGAATAACAGCCAAAGTTCCTTGAATTTCGATATGAATTTCACTGGTTTCTCCAAAAAGAATTGTTGCTCTCAACCTTACTCCGTAAGGCTTCGCCTGTTTTGTCTACCGTGACTTATAGAAGTCATACTAACGCGTTTTTAGAGGCGGCTTTTCACTGAACGTGCTAGAACCTCGATTTCCGACTAACTTTTTAAGGAATTTATGGTCCATAAATAAACGTTTTTAATACAAACTTACCCTTTCTTTTGATTGTTTCATGTTCTTTTTGGTATTTGTGGCGCACAGGTGGTTCGCAGTTTCTTCCCTAGTGACGTCCTCAGTGGATCCGGATTATTCTACAACTTCGTGCTGCTGGAATTGAAACAGCCGTTGCACCTCATGCCTGTGTGTCTGGACTGGACTGGCGGGGCGCTGTTGCTGAAAGAACGCTACGGAATGGTTGGTAATGGGTTCATGAGCTCTAACGTGTTGGAGCTTGATAGGAGGGCACCCTCTTTCAAGCTGAAGACGCTGCCAAAAATTTATTTAGCACCGCGTTTGCGTGCTTAAGCACAAAGTAAAAAACACACTGAGAAAACCTTACAAACTATTTAAGGCTTTCAAAGATAAGCAGCTTGTTATAACAAAGTATTTAGAGCGTACATAAGCTTACAAAGAAAATACTTTGTAATTTACGAACAATTTGTTTGTATAACAAAGAAAATAGGTTTGTACTTTTGTACGATCAAAATACTTCGTAAGGTTTTAATGGGTTTTAAGCGTGCAGATTTGACGATTCGGTTGCCTCTTGCCCGCTCTTGCCTCGATGTGACGGCCATTTCAGAAGCCTGCACGAACCTTTCGAGAACCATATTGTTAACAATCAATCACCTGAAGTCATGATTGGCATAATACAATTTTAGTAGAAATAATCTTTACCGTTGCTCATGTTTTTCTGTGTTTTAAGTCACTTCGAGACAGAGAGCAGGATGATGTGACTATGTGGACCCGTCTGCCTATATTAAACGCTACTGCGTGTAAGAAGAAAGTAACACCACAGCCAAATAGTCATCACATATGCACGTTCCAGAGCGGTAAGTGCAGTCGTAAGGAGATTTGAGTCCACGTATTTATTTTTTTAAAATAAGGTTTAGGACTGGTAAAAGTATGTAAATCCTCATCTACCATATAGCATTCCTTCGGGTTTTTTTTGGGGGAGAAGGCTCAGATCGGCTTCATAACAGTCTGTACGTCTTCGCGGACAACACGTGGTTCCTGCGAGGGGTTGTTTCTCAGAACGCTGCGTCAGACAATGGCACAGTCTCCATCTACACGGACATGAGCGATCGTGGCATAAGAGAGTGGTTGGCAAAGACCAGTGACATGATGGGTCGACCCACGGTGAGTAGAAACGCTCTGGTGCAGTGCTCATGGTACGCTGTTAAAATAAATCCTCGGAATTTAAGAAGGTGCTTCGGTCAAAAATATTGCCGAAGACTTCTTCGTTAAATTTTGAAAATTCTCGGTGATGTAAGAAGATTCTTAGTAAATCTACTAACGTCCATCGTAGATTTACCAAGATTCTAAATAAATGCACAAATATTCTTTGTTTTCAACGAACTACAGTATGTCCATAACTTTTTATAAGAACCCTGGGCAGTATATTTGCTGGAGACAGGAGACACCTTCGTTAAATTCCAATATATTTCTTCACTGTGAAACCAAACGTAGTCCACGTGGACTCGGCACTTCCTGGTGTGGAGTAAGTCCCACACTTCAAGTGTGGAGTTGCTCACAGAGCCCCTATCTCTTCTCTGCAAACTCAACAGTGTACTCAGTACACTCTAGTTAGAGTGTGCTCATGAGTACACTCTAACTAGCGTGTACTCGGATAAGTACACTCTAACTAGCGTGTACTCGGATAAGTACACTCTAACTAGCGTGTACTCGGATAAGTACACTCTAACTAGCGTGTACTCGGATAAGTACACTCTAACTAGCGTGTACTCGGATAAGTACACTCTAACTAGCGTGTACTCGGATAAGTACACTCTAACTAGCGTGTACTCGGATAAGTACACTCTAACTAGCGTGTACTCGGATAAGTACACTCTAACTAGCGTGTACTCAGATGAGTACACACCTAAGCACGCCTGGCAATTTATGCGGCTGAAAGAGTGTACTCATCTGAGTACACGCTAGTTGGAGTGTACTCATCTGAGTACACGCTAGTTAGAGTGTACTCATCTGAGTACACGCTAGTTAGAGTGTACTCATCTGAGTACACGCTAGTTAGAGTGTACTCATCCGAGTACACGCTAGTTAGAGTGTACTCATGAGCACACTCTGCACTGAAATTCGAAGGGTGAGACATCTGACCGATTTTCGGTGATACAAAAAGTATGACCGAAAAACGGTCATACATAAATGTATGACCGAAAAACGGTCGTACTTAAATGTATGACCAAAAAACGGTCAGACATCAGCGAGACTGGCTATTGTTTAGCTTGGGGATATATCAGCCTTTACCTGTGATACACTATAAAGTATGACCAAGAGTATGACCGTTTTTCGGTCATACATCGAAGTATGACCCTTTTTCGGTCTTACATTTCAGTATGACCCTTTTTCGGTCGTACATTTCAGTAAGACCGTTATAGCGGTCAGAAGTCTCACCTTTCTATTTTCAGTGTGACTAGAGTGTACTGAGTACACTGTTGAGTTTGCAGAGTTTGCATGGTGCAAACGTGGACGACTCCACATTTGAAGTGTGGAGACTGCAAACTACTCTACAAACTGAAGTGTGTACTCAGTATGCGTCTACAGATGCATACATGCCAGTACACATCTACAGATGCATACTTGGCTGAGTAAACACCTTCAAATGACTCATCCAAGTATGCATCTGCAGATGTGTACTCAGCTGAGTATGCATATGTAGACGTGTACTCATTTAAGTATGCATCTGTAGATGTGTACTCATCTAAGTACGCATCTGTAGGTGTGTACTTGTAAGTATGCGTCTACAGACGCAAACTGAGTACACACTTCAGTTTGTAGAGTATGCATATGCACCTCTAAGTGTCCATTCTGAAATTTTCACTCCTCCGCATTTCAAGTGCGGAGCTCTCCACGTTTGGTTTTACAGTGTCAGCAGCATCTTGTCTGTTTGTCTATGGCAAATTAATCCATCATCTCCAATTCCGATTGCAGAAGTGCGTTAAGTAATGCTGTTTTCCTTGCAGTGTGGCAACGTGCACCTGTGCGAACCGCTA
Organism: Thrips palmi; assembly: GCF_012932325.1. Lineage (NCBI taxonomy): Eukaryota > Metazoa > Arthropoda > Insecta > Thysanoptera > Thripidae > Thrips > Thrips palmi. The sequence continues at coordinate 913,298 of NW_023144627.1, read as the reverse complement.
AGGTCGGGACTGTCCCTCAGCGGTCACATGCCCTGGAGCGTCGCGGTGGAAATTCAAGACGGGACAGGCAACACCGTTCAACGATCTGGGATTCTTATTGAGCCGAACGCTGTCCTCACCGGTGAGTTCGCACTAAGAAGTCTGTGAGACATCTGCTTCACAACTTCGAAGAAAATTAAGGCATTGAAGAATTGGTTCGTATCATGCTTGGTGTCATAAAGAAATACTTCGTCTCATAGAGAAATACTTCGTATCATAAAGAAATACCTCATATCATGTAGCAATGGTTCCTACCATGAAAGAATGCTTCGTGTTATGAAGAAATGCTTCGTATTATTATAGGATTTTTCAGCAGTTCCTGCTTTTGAGCCATTTTTTTGTTGGTTTTACAATGCCTTCGTCTTCCTTGAACACTGTTTTCTGCGTGCTCCCAAATTCTTTTCAACGCATCCGGCGCAAATAAAAACTGTTGTGGCGATTTGGTGTTGAGCGCGTAGATTCATTTTTTTGCCTGTAAGTTATTTGATTACCAGTTTCCGCATCATGCGTATCATTAAGTTTCATTTGCAGATGCCTCAGCTCTCGTCAATCTGACCGCCTGGGACGGCTCCAACAATGACCTTGCGAACTATACCGATTCCTTGTCGGTCCTTTGGACAGACACAAACAACAGGCTTAAGACAAGCAGAGTAAGTGTTGTTGATGTTAAATTATTTGTTTCACCAAAGCTATCGAAAAGGATTGGGAAGTAAAGCTGAGGAAGGGGACTAGGCAAATCCGCGCATTTTCCAGGAAATACATCAACTCTTTGCAGCGTTCTTTTCGAAAGAAGGGGAAATAACTTTGGATTTCGGTGTTCAATTGAATTCTACACAAACTTTGGATAAATTTCAATTAATTACAGCTAATTTTCCATGAACTGGACTCGAGTAAAAGCTACCAGACACCTTTATGTGTCTCGTAATTTTAGGTATCTTTTAAAGTAAAGGTATCATCTCTGCCAAAAATTCTGAGATTTGGTTTGCTACTTGACTTTCAGGTGGTGCGGATCAGCCTGTACGAGAGTGCCGAGGCTCAAAGGAAAAGTAGGCGTCGCTTCGACATAGCTCTTCTCGAGTTGCATCCGGACCAGCCTGTGTTTTCGACCCCCGTGTGTCTCGACCTCAACGGCAACGTGCTTCAACAGCTTGCCACTGGTCAACTGGGCCTGGTAACTTCCTTAAACTGTCATTCGACGAATGTGCCGTGATTTTCTTTAGCATATGATTTGTGCGACATTGTTAACGTCCCATGTAGGTTGAAGCTTGGGCATCTTGGGGACCGGCAAACCACAGCTTGGTCAGTGTGCCCTACATGCTACCAACAGAGTGCAACACGCAACTACAACAGTCCATGAATCGGTCGAGGGAATCCATAGAATTCTGCACTTTGGCGGGTCCCGGCGTTCTAGGCAAGTAATCGATTAGAATGTCACTGAGAATAACGTTATGAGCATAGCGTGAATTGGTGCAATACGTTCATTTTTGTCCCACGAGTTAAGCAATTTTAAGCACATTATTGTTGTTTATACGAATACGTCGCTAATGAGAAAAGAGTCAGTGACGTGCTGAGAGTATGACATTCAGTAAGTGAACAGATTTTGCTATAATAGGACACCATCTGAATTTTCTCAACCTTTAGATTCTGCAGCCCAAGGGGGAGGCTACTTGGTGTCCTCCGGAAGCCAGTGGTTTTTGCAGGGGCTTTTCACGGACTATGCCCGTCTGCGCCACCGCACCATTTTCCTGGCAGCGGACTTCCGCGATGCCGCTCTTAGAAGATGGTTGCGAGGCGAACTCAATAAGCTGAAGAAAGGTGAGCAGAGGTTTCATTTTTGTTAAGTGCTCTAGTAAAAATTTCTGCGGAGAGGCTTTGAAGGCCAGTGGCTGCTAGGGCGACGCTTATTTTGACACCAGACCTCTGACAGTCAGCCAGTCTGCAGATCCATGTTGTCGGGTGAAAAATTAATATACATGTTCACTATAATAAGACCGACCTGAAGAAAGAAGCAAACCTTCGTGATCTTCAGTAACCTGAACTGACTATTGTTGCTTAGGTAGTAAAATGTGAGACCTAAGACGAGCGCTTGTAAGCAGCACTGATAACACAGCTTCGCTAATTTAAACGTGAAAGGTGTGCGGTCGTTCAAAACAGAATCGGACAGAGTTCAATGACCGTCAATGACGGAACTGGCCCCTTAGATTCTGCATGTTTTTGAATTTTTGAGTTGCCTGATCCACTTAAAATTTTGGTCTAAAGTGACTTCTTTTTTCCAATGCAACAACCTACTCTGCTTCGTTCGACTTACAGCTAGTTTCCTATGCACACTTAAAATTTTTAAATTTGGTACAATGTTTTCATTTAAAGCTTCATTGTTAATTTTACTTATTATGTGCTTCATTTCTTTTTAAAAAGGTGTCAAACCATTTAGTATGTAAACATGACCCGAAATGCCTTCACCTTACAGTGACATCCAAGCCGCCGGAGGAGAAAACGCCGACGAATTGTGTCGGAGGTCGACCGTCAGAAACTGACGTAAGTTTTTCGCAAAATGATCCATGAAGCTGAAGAAGGGGATAACTCAATTTTCATCATTTTTCCGGAGAAGCAAAAAACTGTTTGCAGGGTAAACTAAATGCAATCAGATGAATGGTGCAGTTGCATTTTTTTTTGTCAAAATAGACTAAGAATTAACTGCAAATTTTCTAAAGTGTAACACCACTCCGTGACTTAAATCTTTACGTAAGAATGGGCTATGGAACCATGTTTACTAACAAGGGAACCTATTCAGGGGGTACACTCAGATTTCGACCAAACTTTTTTTTTCGTAAGAATAACATATAAGATTAAGAATGCACCCCAAAGTTGGTGCCAGAATACATATCCACACCCCTCCTGACTTTTTTATACCGAAAAAAGGGGTAAAATGGCCCATGATTTTACATGCAACGAGCAGATTTTCGGTCGTAAATGGGCAGTCGCACCAAATTTGTGCAAAATATGATAATATATGAAACAGACCAAAAATTTCTCTCATTTTCTTCACAAGGGGACCAAACTTTGAAGGAAATGACAAAAAACTCGACTTCAAATTTTCTGATTCGATGTCCGAAAATGACCCATACAATGCAAAAAGGCTTATTTTACCCCTTTTTTAGGTATTAAAAAATTGGTAAAGGGTGTAGATATATATCTTGGCACCAACTTTGAGGTGCATTCTCAATCTTATATGTTATTCTTACGAAAAAAAAAAGTTTGGTCGAAATCTGAGTGTACCCCCTGCATAGGTTCCCTTGTAAGTTCTACCAAACGGGGTGGACTCGGAGACAATTCAAGTGGAGCTGAAGTCTGCGTATTACTGTGGTACAGTTTTTGAGTTACCTCAACCTGTTTTCTAAAATAAAGAGGGAGTTGAGTTCATTCTTTCCACATTCGATTCATAAAGATACAAGTAGAGTTATCTCCTTTTACTATCTTAGGCATAACGGAGTCATGTGGACTTTGATTGAAATATCTCCATATTCCAGTGAAATGTAGACCCTGCGTCATGTTTTTCATTTGGATTTTCTCCTAAACTGTTAGGATTGGGTCAAATAATTCGTTGTAATGATGCAAACCATCCTGAAGCACAATATAAAGATACAAACTCAATTTGGAGATAAGTCGAATTAATCCTTTCTTGCGCTTCCTGGGTCAAATTTTAAAAGAAATTTGCTAACGCGGCTTTTCAAAACACTTTAGAAAGCGCGGATAACGTATTACTCGACGCTGGATTCCTTTAGAATCACTAAGAATGAAAGAGTGGACTTTTCCATTCTCAGTGATCTCTCTAGTGACATTACATGGCATTACTGGAAATTGTGGACTTCACTTGGAATCCATGGGTGCGACGTCAGAACAGTGTCACGTTTGGTTGGACATGAACTGCGTCTTGGTTCGATTCAAGGTGATTTCGCCCCGAGTCGATCGTAGGAAGTTGTTGAAGCGAACGTCAACGCCATTCCTCTGGTTCCCAGTGTCGTCACTGTTTTCGTGTGTCGGCAGTGCGGCTTTTTCAACTCGAAGGACGAGCTGCAGGACGACAACGATTTCATCTTCAAGACGTCTAGGAACCGCATGGAGTGGAACGTCCAAGTCCACGTGAATCGTGGAGCTCCCCTGTGGGACGTCCGAGCGGGCGTTCTAGTTCGGACATCCATGGTCCTTACCAGTGAGTGTGTTCCACCTCGAGCTCGTAGAGGAAATGTTGGCTGTATGAAAGCTGACATCTGCAATATGCCTTTTTAAAACGTTGCCCTTACACTTCTTTGACCCGTTCCGTGTATTTATTGTAAAATAAATACCGGAGGGACGGCCATAAGTACGATGCATGCTGTGCGTCCGTCCGAGGACTTCCCACGGTAAAAACGTCCCCTTGGAACTCTAGGAGATTTTCTGATAATCCAAGGGAGCTGAAACGAAACCAAGGGACTCCCTTGAAATTAAGTGCTGATTTCAAGGCACTCCCTTGGAAATTGACAAAACCAAGGGATTCCCTTGGAATCTGGAACGGACACTGTTAAAAAGTTCCGCCAAGGCAAGTTTAGCAAAGCGGTCTTGCCGTGGCCCGGCAGGCGAGGTAGAGATGTGCGAAAGGTTCGGAATCGAATCGAATCGAATCGAATCAGCTCTGATTCGATTCGATTCGCTCCCGGGAAAATTGCTTAAAATCCGAACTATTCGAAAAATTCGAATCGAGGGTAATTCGCCTTCGAATCTTGTCCCTTTCCTCTCCCGTTTGAATCGCGCGCTGCACACCCGCCAGCTAGCTTCTAGACTGAAATTACCAAATACTAATATTTTTATGTGATATTACATTGTAATAAAATATAATTATTTTTTGTTCCACTAATATTTGTTTTGCACTACTGATATTGAACAACGCACTTCCTGTATTGCTCCAACAACAACGTAACGAAATCATGAAATTTTTGCTTGAGATTCGGATTCGATTCGAAAAACAGGGACAAAAATTCGATTCGATTCGATTCGAGAAAAAAGATGCAGATTCGATTCGATTCGATTCGGGGATTTTTTTTCATGATTCGATTCGATTCGAGGGGAAAAAACCTGATTCGCACATCTCTAAGGCGAGGCCGGGCAGAGAGGGGGCAAGGAGGGAGGGGGTGGCTGTGAAGAGTGGGGACTGGCGCGGCGGCGCGGCGGCGCAGGACGACGACGGACGACGGAACCAACACGACCATGCAGTCCCCTCCGAGCGCGCTGAATAGATGGATGGATGGGATGAGATGGGATGAGTGGGATCGGATGCAGAGCTAGAAGCGGTAGCAAGACCGCTTAAAAAAATCATCTTACTTTTAGGAAACTTCTTTTATGAAGCGGTTTACAAAGACTTTTTTCTAATCTGAAATCTTATCTTTGAGAGCTCGCAGCCCAACGAGATGCGATAAAGAGTTGCCCCTTGGTTTGCGGTCTAACTTGTACCTAAAACTCTTCAAAATAAGTTTTGGACATAACGACTTATTTACTGCCTCTAAAAGGAGCTGACGTACCGAATTTAAATTTACAGGTGCGCTGGATCTGTTTGTGCGTTCAACTAACGAGTCCTCAAGCAATGCTATCCCTGCCAGTGATGTCATCGTCAAGTACCTGACGGCCGACGGCAGAGGACCCTTCTCCGTAGAGGTGAAGCAAGCAACATCAATGCAATGGTTCCATCAGCAACTTTCTAGAACCTTTACGATATTTCTGTAATTTCATGGAGATAGATTGTTTTGCTCAGGGAACCATGCTTGGTTTTCCATCGCTCGGTTTACCTTGGATTGCCGATTATAACATACGCAAGCGCGTGTTCAGTAGCATTTCAAAGGGAAGACCCAACGTTATCGAAATGGAAAATGCAACACGACGCACTCTCTTGTTTCAATTCAATTTTTGCCACTAAAAGCCGTCGTTCGCGTTCAAGTGTCTTGGGTGTCTTAGGTCTAGGTGTTAGGTCTAGGATTACCTTTTTGTGCAGACATTTTCTAGTCAGGTAATTTTTTTAACCAAACGATTGATTAATATTTTCGACAATGACTCACCCTCTTCTCTTCGGAATTAGATTAACTAGGGTTGGATGCGTAGCGTAGCCTCTGAGCACTCTTAAAACCTTACGAAGTATTTTGAGCATACATATAACAAACTAAATTACTTAGTTATACGAAGAAATAGTTCGTAAATTACGAAGTATTTTCTTTGTAAGCTTACGTATGCTCAAAATACCTTGTTATACAAACTACTTTTCTTTGTAAGGCCCAAAATAGTTTGTAAGGTTTTCTCTGTGAGAGTTTCATGAATTTAAGTTCACTTTTTATGTCGTTCTACCACGTCCTTAAAAATGTCAACAATGCCGCCACAGGTGCAACGCATCCACCTCCGGGAGCGTCTGGAGGCCTCCTGGCACGAGCTGAACCCCCACCTGCACTTCGACTTGGCCCTGCTCGAGCTCAGCGCCGCCGTCACGCTCATGCCCGCGTGCGTGCCGACGCCTGGCCCCATCACGGCACACTACAATGCCATGTCTGAGGGGCTGGTGAGAGTCCAATACGCGCACATCCAGGGTGTGGAAACGGGTTTGATTTGGCGGGCCATGGCTGCGGCGATGCGTGCACGGCCGTTGTTTGTTGTTTTTTCGTGGTTCCTAGAAACCCACTTTCTAGCTTAAGTAGACATCTTATGCACAAATCCTGTACGTGTACTTCTAAAGTAATGTTGTCTCTTCGGGAAAATAAGCCCGTATTGAAGATTTGATACCCACAGGACGAGTCATGGACATGTTTGTAACTTGTTTTAATTGGCTCGTCCGCGTTCGGGCGCGGCGATTCCGGCCTGAAAACGCCGGGAGAACCTCACTCAGCCGAAATCTCAAGTAGCCGAATGCCCACAGAGCCGAAATGTCACTAAGCCGAAATGCCACTGAGCCGAAACTCCGACACGACAATACTAATTCATTTACTGTTCCACTGAGCCGAAATCTCACTTCGTCGAAATGCCACTGCGCCGAAAACGAGTAAAAGAAGACTGCGATCTCATTGAGCCGAATTCTCACTCAGCCGAATTCCCACAGGGCCGAAATTATAAGCTTGGTGATGTTCGTGCATTGTGTCTCACTGGGCCGAATTCACATTCAGCCGAAACCCTTCTGCGAATAACGTCAGATCTGTCGCGGGTAGCGTAAGAACTCGCACGGTAGCGTAAGATCTGTCGCGAGTAGCCTAAGATCTGTCGCGAGCAGCCTAAGATCTGTCGCGAGTAGCGTAAGATCTGTCGCGAGTAGAGTAAGATCTGTCGCGAGTAGCGTAAGATCTACCGCGAGCCCGTTAGGTTAGGTTAGGATGGGTGGCAACCCATTAGTTTTAGGTACTGCTCAACGCCAGCTGTGTAACTTTCGGCTCTGTTAGACAACCATACGAGTGAGCCTTTGAACTAGTGCTACTCATCGGCTCTCCATCTGCAGCATTCGGCTGAGTGGGATTTCGGCTGAATGGGATCGACATTTTTTTTCGCTTGCTTTCGGCCAAGTGGGATTTCGGCTCCGTGAGCATTCGGCGGAGTGACACGAAACGCTCACATTTGAAGATGGTCTGCACATTCGGCCAAGTGAGAATTCGGTTCTGTGGGATTTCGGCCGAGTGACACGTGGCTAGAGCACAAGCATGATCATATTCGGCTCTGTGACAATTCGGCCCAGTGGCATTTCGGCCCAGTGGGGATTCGGCCCAGTGAGAATTCGGCTGAGTGAGAGCGACTCAAAACGCCGAAAAAAGTGTAAACAAATTGCAAAAATGCGAATATCTCAATTTGTAAGTACCAATTCGGCCCAAGGTGCTTATTTGCTGATCCTTCAACCTTACTCTTTAAGTACGCGTTGAGGTTTTGTCGGGAAGACGACTACTTCAGCTGGAAAGTGGTTTATCAACTAACGCGGTAAAGCAGTAAAAACGGAGAAACCGGCCGTGCAGCACGCATCGCCGCAGCCAAGGCCCGCCAAATCAGCCCCGTTTCCACCCCCTCACACATCAAATAGGCTACTCCAATGAATCTTGAAACGGAAGCAAGAGAAAAATGTTAGCCCTAAAAACAGCTTCTGAGCATGCGCACCGGGTGGTGAAGGAACGTCTGCGCATGCGCAGCGCAGATGCTGTTTTTAGGGCTAACTTTTGTTCTTTTTCATCCGTTTCAAGATTCACTGGATTACCCTATAGCTACACTCTAAATATGGAGTGCCCAGAAATTGAGCGCCCGCCCGCCCCACTTTATAGGGCGCCAAATGTCGTCCAGTTTCTGGGCACCTTTGTCGACCAGTCTCGGGGTGGACAAACCGTACAGTAACCGGCCTCTCCCATGGTAGAGCATGCACAGGTGTCTAGTTCCTGGGCGACTATCTGGGCACCTTTCACTCTACCAAAAATGTCCTGTCAACGCCGTTTATTTATTACCAGTTTTCACTGTAGGTTAATTCACAGCGTTTACTGTGATCTGCTCACGCGATTCACTGTGATCTTGTTCACGGTGTTCACTGTGATCTGGTTCACAGTAAACACTGTGAGTTTGAAGCCGCTGAGCACCGAAGTGCTGCAAATCAGGCTCCAATTCACGGCGTTTACTGTGGCGAGATCACAGTGAACACTGTAACCGAGATCACAGTGAACGCCGTGAACTAGTTCACAGCAAACGCCGTGAATTTTATTACAGCAAACATTGGTAATAAATTAACGGCGTTGACAGGGCATTTTTTGTAGAGTGTTGGCACCGTAGCCGGGTGATTCCGTGCGTAGAGGGTCATTTTGGATGCAGCAAAATTTTTTTAAAAAGTTCAACTTTAGGGGCTAAATTTGGTGTAGATGGCATACATAGTACCCCACAGTACCCCTCTGAGCGTGGCAACGCTACAAGTTGACTTTTAATTTCACCCCCTATGAAATACGGCGGAATTTACAGAAATTATGACGGAATTTACAGATTACGGAATTTACAAAGCGAAGCGTTTAGCCTCCTGACCTGCTGGGTTACAAGATAGGTAAAAACTGTTGACGGTGTCATTTTGAGCATCCAAAATAGCGTTTTTCAGCGAAGGTTGTGGGAACTTTCTCCCTCAGATGGAGGAGCTACGGCCCGAAACGGAATTTACATCTATTTTTACACCCTTGCCGTTTTGAACAATTCTGACGGCCTGGAAGCGTCGTTTGACCGCCCCAGGTCCCGCGGGCACGGGTTTCTGGAAGCATTTTCGATGTTCTTTCGATCGCAAGTGGTCGCGAGGTTCTAAAACGAAAAGGAACCCCTGTAGACCGTCATTTGTGAAAGCAGCATAGGTCACATGGTCACACGGTGGACATTTTCCCATAGGCTGTTTCGGGTTCAACAAGTGATGATACAAAGGTCACCTTCCGTAATTTTGTGAAGAATAAGTCACGGAAGAGAGAGAAATGGCCAGTTTTCTTTTGATGTGGTTGAGTCATATACTACAGCATGGCAATGTTGTCTTATAGGTGTTGGTGACCATGACGGAACTTACAAAACGACACTTTAGCAGCTTACAAAACCTAGAAAAACAAAAGTTAGATTGACTTATCCACATGAGGACATGGTCCTCGTTCAGTAAAACAAATTGGAATTGCCCAAGCTACCAAATCAACCTTAGTTCAGGCGCAAGACCCCGGTGACCTGAAATGACCCCCTACGCACGGAATCACCCAGCCGCTGCTGAGCCATGGGTATGGTTTGTCCGGCCCGAGACGGGGCGACATTTGGCACCGTAAAAAGTGGGGCGGGCGACAAAGGCGCCCAGTATCTGGGCACCCCATATTTAGAGTGTATGGATGATTTTTGTTACCAGTTGCCGAATGGTTTTTTGCCCATGGCTGAAACGTTTTTATACGTTACCAAATAGCGACAAAAATGACCTCAAACCATAAACAAATTTGTCCACAGATTTTTGGAAGCATTGTTCTTTGCAATTTAAGCGCTAAATAGTTCACAGATGTGGACAATTAAGTCCTCAACAAGGTTTACAAGAGTCCATAAAAAATTATGTAGAAAATGAAACAAATATGCACAAAAGCCATAGTCTTATTTTGTATCCAGGGTCTGGAGGCAATGTGATATGTGTACTGCCCATGGACAAATTTGTGAACAGCTAAACATAATATTGCGTAAAAGTCATGGACAAATATGTGTACATTTGGTAATGCTTCAAGACGTTTCCACTTTAGTTGCAATATTGTCCCCAGAATTTGTCCATACGCCCCAGACGTATTTACTTTGGTTTCAGATAGAAGTTTGGGAAGACACCTATTCAAGTCAACGCACGCTACTGCCGGCTTGGTACCGACAACTAGGTCAATGCAACATCACATTAAATCGTCTGGACTTGTCCAATGCCGAGTTTTGCGCTGAGACGAAAACAGGTAGGATGCATAAAGTGTTTCGTCATGTGAGGTGAAAATGACGATGCTACGTCTTGCGCTGCGCTATAGTCGATTGCTTATACACCACAAATTCAACTGTGTACCAAGTCCATACTTAAAGTCCATACTTGGCAAGCGTACATGGAGCCAAGTATGCAGTTGTGTATCCATAGCCTAGCCATGTGTTGTGTACCTGCAAGTTGTGCATTTGCGAGTGTCTTTACTCTTCAAACTCAACAGTGTACTCAGCACACTCTCTTTAGCGTGTACTGACGAGTACACTTCCTTCAGCGTATGCTCACAAGCGCACTCCCACGAGCGTGTACACAACTGCATATATTTCCAGGATCTGAGCGCACTCTCGTTAGAGTGTACTCATAAGCACACTCTCGTTAGAGTGTACTCATAAGCACACTCTCGTTAGAGTGTACTCATAAGCACACTCTCGTTAGAGTGTACTCATCTAAGCACACTCTCGTTGGAGTGTACTCATGAGTACACGCTGAACAGAGTGTGCTGAGTACACGCTGAACAGAGTGTGCTGAGCACACTCTTGAGTTTGCAGAGTAGACAGTTAGGTTTGCCGTGTTTATTTTGCATCTATGTCACCCATCCTGTTTCGCGTCGCAGACGTGAAGCCCGGACATCGCTTCACCTTCCACACGCATGTTTACAGGTGATCTGTTGAGGCCACTGCCGATTGGAGCCGGCTTCTCCATCTTGTCGCAGGGCGAGAAAGGCGCGTGGTTCGTCCGCGGAATCCACGGCACAGACTGGAACACCACCTTCAAAGGTGGCCCAACGCCAATCTTCTACTTTTTGGACCTGCCCGTCATCAAAAGCTGGATCCATGAGAAAATGCAATTGCGTTCTGCCGACGGTACCTCCCGTAAGCTATTTAGACTGACGTTGAATTGAACTGCCCCTCCTGAACCCTCCCAATTTAGCGCTGTTTGATTGCAAAGAATCCGCATCGTAAGCGTGAAGGTTTCTTGTTTTTTTTACGGAATTTTAGAGATTTTCTTAGAGATGGCAGACTATCTGAACCGACGCTTTTAAACTGAGCGTGGATTTTCTGTCTTTTTTTTTAGTTTCTTTGCCCGTACCAAAGCCGCAACCTTTTGCTGCCCCTGCAGGAACACCGTCCGCAAAGGTAAGCCATTAATCTTTCACTGACGATTGACTCATGCAGGTCAAATACTCAGTGAAGATATTTCTTTGATCTACCTTTTTGGTCCTCTTGACTCTTATCTCTCTGGTAATTGATAAGGGTCATACCAGAAGACTGAAACGTATCAATGCAAATAAGTGCTTTCTGAACCATTTTGGATGGGTGTTTGAAAAATTGCATCGATTTGTCTTACAGTGTGGCCAGACTTCCTTGCCTTTATACTCGTTGGCCTTCAACCAATTTGGTAAGTGTCCTCTTTTCCTGCTTTAGCTGTAGCCCCCCCCCCCCCCCCAGGCCATGGCAAGGCTGCAATCAAATTTAGTGCTGCAATCACATTAGTGTAACAAGAATTGCGCGTCATTTCACCGCACCTCGTTTGGATTGTGGGTTGATAAAATACGTAGGATGGCGAAGTCTGAATCCTAAATGTGTTCTGGCACAATTTCCTTATCTCATGAGAACTGTGAAATAATCTGACTGCGATGATGTATTTATTCACAGGCCTTATAGACATGAGTGAACCTCCGATCACGCTGACAGGCCCTCTGCCCTGGAGCGTGGCCATTTACATTGGCAATAACTTCGAGACGTTCACTTCGGGTGTGCTGGTACGCGAAAACGTCGTCCTGACCGGTGAGTCCTGCGTGCCTTCGGTCATAATGCACAGGTAGTCTGGGAAAGCGACGTCACATTCGTCCCCATGAGGAAGCATTGGCTACACTTTAAATGTCTTACTTACGAAGAAATTTTCCATACGAATCAACTGGCGCCAGCAAAGGTCGTTTTTCTTCGTATTACGAATGTTTCTCTTTGTATATTTTAATGAACATACAGAAAAAAATTCTTATCAGGAAGAAATATTGCATCGTATTATGCTCATACTCCGAATTCACTGCAACAAGCTCAAATTTCATTTTAGACTTTTAGAGTGCATGTTTTAGCATGGCACCCGAGCTCCTCTGTGTTCCCACAGATGCCAACATGCTGGTCGTCCCAAGATCGAGCTGGAATGAATCCGGCATCGTCCGCACTGTAGACCCCTCTGAAGTTCGGGTCATGTGGGTGAGCCACACGGGCAGGCGACAAAGCTCCCAAGTAAGTTCACTACACTGAGATTCCAAACGCTATGAGTATGGTGTAATGCAGCTGAGATATCGCACCATTCGTGCAATGCGATAGCCATATTGCACCTTACGTGCGATGCATCCCGAAAGTGCCCTATGCTAATGCATGGGAATGGGGAGGCGGGTGATTCCGTGCGTAGAGGGTCATTTTGGATGTACCAAATGTTCTTTTTTAAAGTTCAACTTTAGGGGCTAAATTTGGTGTAGGTGTCATACATAGTACCCCACAGTACCTCTCTGAGCGTGGCAGAGCTACAAGTTGACTTTTAATTTCACCCCCTATGAAATACGGCGGAATTTACAGAAATAATGACGGAATTTACAGATTACGGAATTTACAAAGCGAAGTGTTCAGTCTCCTGACCCGCTGGGTTACAAGATGGGTAAAAACTGTTGACTGTGTCATTTTGAGCATCCAAAATAGCGTTTTTCAGCGAAGGTTGTGGGAACTTTCTCCTTCAGATGGAGGAGCTACGGCCCGAAACGGAATTTACATCTATTTTTACACCCTTACCGTTTTGAACAATTCTGACGGCCTGGAAGCGTCGTTTGACCGCCCCAGGTCCTGCGGGCACGGGCTTCTGGAAGCGTTTTTTATGTTCTTTCGATCCCAAGTGCTCGCGAGGTTCTAAAACGAAAAGGAACCCCAGTAGACCGTCAGTTGTGAAAGCAGCATAGGTCACATGGTCACACGGTGGACATTTTCCCATAGGCTGTTTCGGGTTCAACAAGTGATGTTACAAGGGTCACCTTCCGTAATTTTGCGAAGAATAAGTCAGGGAAGAGAGTGAAATAGCCAGTTTTCTTTTGATGTGGCTGAGTCATATACTACAGCATGGCAATGTTGTCTTATAGTTGTTGGTGACCATGACGGAACTTACAAAACGACACTTTAGCAGCTTACGAAACCTAGAAAAACAAAAGTTACATTGACTTATCCACATGAGGACATGGTCTTCGATTAGTAAAACAAATTTGAATTGCCCAAGCTTCCAAATCAACCTCAGTTCAGGCGCAAGGCCCCGGTGACCTGAAATGACCCCCTACGCACGGAATCACCCAGGCATTGCACTTCGTGTGCGATGCTTTTGCATTGCACCAATTGACGGACGCTAAACTCGTAGCGTTTGGATTCTCAGTGTACGAGCGGGCCACACTCCGCGCGCGAAATATGTGTTTGAAATGGCTGGGCCGGGGCAACTCCTCAAAAGCTGAATGTCAAACTGCTATGTGTTTGCAGGTGCTGTCAGTCCAAGCCCGCGAAAGAGACCGCGGGACGTACCAGACATCGCGCACTTTCGACGTAGCGCTGCTTCGCCTCAAGACTCCACTTCCGAACAGCCCGGCCTGCTGGAGCCGCCACCTACCCAAACTAAAGCGCTACCAACTGGGAGTGGTGCGTTGATTTGGCATTGCAAAGATGCCTTCACTACAAACCTAACTGTCTACTAAGTACACACTTACAAATGCATGCCTGCAAGTACACACTTACAAACGCATGCTTGACGCATGGAGTTAAACGGCGTCAAGCATGCGTTTGCAAGTGTGTACTTGCAAGCATGCATTTGTTAGTGTGTACTTGGCCAAGCATGCGTTTGTAAGTGTGTACTTAGTAGACAGTTAGGTTTGCAGTGTTGGGTTGGAAGAACAAGAAAACATGAGTCTTTTACACCGGAACGATGTTGCGGATGAGGCTCGAAGCTCAGTCGCACGACAATTTGATTTTCGTAACAATGTTTAATTTTCGACTGAAAGTTGATCTTTCGTTTCCTCCTAAAGTTGTCTTTCAAATACAATTTGAAGATACTTTAGTGGAGTTTGAGGCAGCCGTTACGACTTCGACGACGTTTCGGAAACCATTTCAATATAGCATGGTACACTGAGAACCCAAACACAATGAATATAGCGTCTATTGGTGCTTTGCTTTTGCATTGCACATGAAGTGCAATGCCTTCCCGTTCCCATGGATGAACATAGGGCTATTTCGGGAAGCGTTGCACTTAAGGTGCAATTTGGCTGTGGCTGCACGCATGGTGCGATATATCACTGCATTGTACAACATGTGCTATATTCATAGCGTTTGGAATCTCAGTGTATAAGGGAGTATGGGGCGATTTGTAACAGGGGCGATTCGTAACAAATGCGTTTATTAATTTAAGTGGAGGGAGCAGAGGAAAATCTGAGTATGGCCCCTCTTTCGCTTCAAGTACAGGGTCCTTGAACAATCGAAGCGGATGTGATCGGTGCTCAGGTATAGTTTTGGAGGGCGTCTGAAATATAGGGTACACCGAAATTTCGGCAAACAGGCAAATCTTTTATTTTGAGTTCTAGGAAGTTTCTGTCGGAGGCTCCCCAGGTATGAATCACCATCGAAGTACCGTTGGGGCCTTGAAGCGTGACCCCTTTACAATGTAAACACGTGGCATAAGTTGCTTTTACTTTGTCCAGTGATAGTTAGCAGCGGTGCACTGGTAACTTTGTCCTGGACCATACGCTCTGTCTGTGTGTGTGTGTGTGTGTGTGTGTGCGCGCGCGCGCGCCAGTTGTAGTCAACAGTCAAGGAATTTCGTAGTGAAGTACAAATTATGTTCTTGGCGCTGAAACCTCGCTCGCACTCAGCTGAACTGATTGAGAAGGTCTGAATTAGAGCTTTTAAGGGCTCGAGTGCAGCAGATAATTATTCATTATCATCAACGAACTCCCTCATTGCATTGACCGCTTCCGTGGCGTCAAGCTCTAAACGCGCGCAGAGGCGACAAAGGCCCGCCTGGGCCCCAGAAGTCGAGCGTGGCCATCGTCTGGCCAAAAATGAGCGTATGGGCGGGGAAAATGTTCTGGACCATACGCACGGCCGAAAAAATGTTCTGGGCCATACGGCGTATGGCCGCGTATGGCCTCCAGTGCACCGCTGATAGTTAGGGACGGATTTTTTGCGTAACAGATATTTGGGGTGATTCGTAACAGACCCGTATAAAAACAAGAATTTAAGTAGTTTTTGTTGTTAAATGCTTGAATTATTTCTCGAATCATCTGTTTTATTCCAATACATTTACACAGCTCGAAATGCATTTTAAAGCGAGTTATTCTACGCTTTCCTCTAAAATTGAAAAAAGTGAGGTTAGGATTGACATAGCCAATCAGTTAATGCTGAGGCGGTCAACGGCAGCTTGTAATGTAGATTTTTAGACGTCTGCAGGACACCCGAAGAACAACTGGTGGAGGAGATAACATTCCCGACGATGTTTCATTTAATGTGTAGGATGTTATGAAAAGCCCCATGGCTGTTACAATTCACCCCATGTTGGGGCGATTCGTAACAGCATGCAAGGGTTTGGAAAACGTCTTAGATTTCAAAGATTACAGACTCCAGATTGATCCAATGGAGCTGCACAGTCTAGATGGAGGGCCAGACTGCTCAACTGCCACAAGTTTGACACCGATATGCAGAATGTTCTTAATTTTGTATAGAGAATTCCGAAATCTGTTACAAATCGCCCCATACTCCCTTACATGCTGCAGTTTAGGACCAATTCAGATTAAATAAAAAAAAAACGTGATTGCGATTCTCACGTGAATTGCAGAAACTTAACGTGTCGTGGGGCAATTTAACATTTGTGTAATTTATGTCCCTTGTTCTCGCGAGAAAAAAAAAAAACAGTCCAAGGTTTATTGGTCCGCACAAATGTTGAACCGTCCAGGTGCGAAACATGTTTAAGGCCTGTGTGTTTTTCGCAATGGTTTAGAGAAATTTTAAGGAAGTCGTAACTGTTTCATTCAATGCCGATCAACATTTTAAATTTTTATCCACGAGTAACGTACGAAATTCTCACAGTCAGTTTCGACGACGCTCTTCCCTTTCAACAAATTATTTCCTTAAAGACACCATTCTTTTAAACGTTGCGGAGTGTACCACCTATCAAATAGTTTCGATTTACCTTCACAGATCGACGCGTGGAACGTGAGCGTCCTTGATTTCCAATCAGACGTCTTGGCAATGCCTTACGTGGACGTTGGCTTGCAAAGGTGCGCTTTCTCAATGTTACCCTTCCCCTATTTTAACATTACTCCAGAGAGATACTGCACTGGACCCGTGAAAGGTACGTCTGTGATAACCTCGCAAGAGTGTTTTGTTAAGGAAGTTGACGTTTGCACGATTCCTCCTCGAATGAAAATTCAATACTCTTTTAACGGCTTCCGCGCACAAGTCTTTGCAGTTTCTCGTACGCAAATCGAACAAAAAGTTTATTTGCACAAAAGACCGTGACGTCTCGTTCAAAATGCACTCTCAGTCTCATATTGACCTTTTATCTCTTGCCAAAAAGTTTTTTGTGCAAACGTAATAGTATGTACCATTTTCCTTATACCTACGCACTATTTTGTTCATTGTATAATATATTTAGTCCATTAAACCTGACTTTTTGTCATTTGCAATGTACTTTTTAATTTCTACATGATCTTATGACATATTTATCCTTAAAACGATCAAAATTGTGCATTGTTCAAGAGGAAATAATACATCTTACGTTTGCTCAAAAAACGTCATAAGCAAAAGAGGAAAATGTCCGTATGGGTCTGAGAGTGTGGAACGTAACGGGTGCAGCCCGCCCTCCGTCGCCTTTTAGTTCCAGCTAAAGCAGGCGCGGGATTCCTCGTGCGGAGGGACGACTCTTGGTTTCTGCACGGCATCCTGTCCTTCATTGTGGTCGACAAGTTCAAGCAGTGGGTCATTACGGACGTGGCCGAGGAAGGCGTCAGTACTTGGCTCCACGACAACCTGGAGGGCGAGACCAAACCCGAGGCAGCACCTCAAGGCGCACCGCCCAGCGAGCCCTCCGCACCTTCTCAGGTAGGGCTATGCAAATAAAATAATGTCACGTCGTGACAAAAAAAATTTCTGCGGATAGTGATCAAACTAGTGACAAATCTCACATCTGTGATGTGATACTAAAGATGTTTCAGGATAGTGTCTTTTTTTTCTATTCGCATATGACTTTTGGCTGATTTTGTTGAAAAGCTCCTTTGACTTGTGTTACAGTGTGGCAAGACGACGTTGTCCCTGCACACTTTAAAGGAAAACGACACGCTAGCTAACCATTTGCCCTGGTCAATGGTGGTCTATACAAAAGACACCAATGGGACCGTAAGAATGCGCCCTGGGGTGCTGGTTCGCCACGACATCGTTTTGACAGGCAAGTAACTACCAGCGACACACTTCGTCAGCTTTGCTTCATCTAGCTAACACGAATTTTGACCTCTTCAAATACCCTCCACCATCGCCTCTGCATCAATGAGAATCAAAAAGTCTTGATCAATACCCAATTTTGGGGGAGGAATACTTCATCACCTAAATTTGGGCGAGAAAGGTTGTAACAGCTACGTGTATGGCTGCATAGTATTATCACCCAAATTTGCGAGAGGTGAGTGAGATTTCCTCACCCTACTTTGGGTGATAGAATTCCTCACCCAAAATTTTAGTCCTCATCGCGACTTTTTCATTTTCAGTGATTACATGCATGCACCATGTCTTCAAAATGAAGTAAAACATCGAGTTTTCACCTTTCGTTTTACTCATTTTGTTAATTTAGGAGCCTCACTTTCCGCGAAACCATTAAACCTGTCTGAAGCCGCACACTCAGCGAGTACCTTCGTTGCGTGGGTTAATCCATCTGGAAGGAGACTTCGCTTTCAAGTGAGTATGAATTTTTGACCCACCCTTCTGTTAAAAAAATAAGGGGAGGGCCTAGGCGTTTGCCTTTGTGTCTATGTGTCATCGTCTGTGCACAAGGAGGGAGTTGAGCTAGAGTTCCCAAATTTGGAAAGCACTGTAGGACCGACTGAAAATTTTTGTTACGCTTTTGATCGGTCTTGGCAAGACCTCTTCAACGAGTGGACGGGCCCGAATCGTCAGTTTCCCTATCAAAATAGCAGGGGTCCAAGAGTCTGAATGAGATATAATCTAAGCGCTAAATTCAGTGTACACTCTCAGACTGTTATTGACTTTTTGTCCTTTGTTAAAGAGTATTTTACACAGCAATAAAAAGTACTATTTCCTCAATATATATGTAGGATTCCGTTCGTTACATTGACATAAAGTCAATTTGCTATTGACAAAGAGTCAATACGCAATTGACTTAAAAAAAAGTAAATAATTGATGACAATTTAGTGTTTATAGTGAACAATATTGTACATGGTTACAAAGGAAATACTACATATTATTGCTGCTTAAAAAACTACGTAAGCAAAGGACAAAATGTCAATAATAGAGAGAAAAAAGTCAATACGAGTCTGAGAGTGTATATCTTCGTAAAACAAACAAAATAGTTTGTACCGTACATATGGTCAAAATACTTTGTTAGGTTTTAAGCTTGCGCGTCTCAAAAATTCTATTTCCAGGAAGAAGTGTCATCGAGAGTCCCCGATGCACTTCTTATTCGCCGTATTGCGACGGCACTTTTTGTCACTCTGCTTACGATGCCGCTTTTTCCTGAAACGGCTGAATGAACCTTGTGGCGTTGAATGCATGGAACGTATTCTTTATCACAAGCACAGATGCGATTCCTTTGAAATTTGATCATAACTTAACTTGCACGCTCTGTCACAATACGTGGTTTTTGTCCCTGTTGGGTGCCAGGTGCTCGCTGTGCACATCTACCATCCCGACTCCAGCTCAGACATGGTGGATCTGGCGTTGCTGCAGCTTCAGTCGCCATTCCCTGACAGTATGGTGGCGTGCGTGGACACCGTGAATCCACCTCCTAGCCTCGCGGACGGGCAGCTTGGAGTGGTAAGTATGACTAAGTGAAGCTTAAATCCGTGTAAGATGTACCAAAGATACTTAGCAAACGCAACAGTGTACTTACTAGTTCACTCTCTTTAGCGTGTACTCACGAGTACACTCTCTTCAGCGTGTACTGACGAGTACACTTTCTTCGGCGTGTGCTCACAAGCATACTCCCACGAGCGTGTACTCAACTGCATGTATTTCCCAGGACCTGAGCACACTCTCGTTAGCGTGTACTCATCTAGGCACTCTCTCGTTGGAGTGTACTCATCTGAGTACACTCTTGTCGGAGTGTACTTGTGAGTACTCGCTGAACAGAGTGCGCTGAGCACACTGTTGAGTTTGCAGAATAAGTACCATTTGAATTCATTATTTGTTTTACGTTTTCAGATGGAAACGTGGAACGGTGACCCGTTTTCTTCGACTGAATTCACTGTCGTGGCCAGGGCCCCTGAATCCAGCGAAACCTGCCAGCGGCTGTATTCAAACTCGGCTAACATGACGTCTGAAATGTTTTGCTTAAAAGGTAATGGTATGAAACTTGTCGACTGCTGCTTAGCACTCAAACTCCTTCAGCTTCAGAGAAATCATTAGAGTAAAAGTCGTTTCAATGAATGTTCGGTCAGTGCGGGGAAGAACTGGACAGGGGAAGAACTGAACACCCCTTATTTTACTTCAGATACCGTATGCACAGGCAACAACCATCAAAAGTTGTTCCATGGCATCAGCGGTTCGTGTCATGATAGTTGTTTAGCCTGTGTATACTTCATTTTAAGTCAAATGTGGGGTGTTCAGTTTTTTTTCCTCTCCAGTTTTTCCCCACACCGACCCTAATGTAAATGGTGTGACGGTCGTTCGAATATGGTGCCTAATAAAGGAGGTTTCGTGGTGAAAATTTCATTAGAGGTCCTCCAATCTCATCGAGGAAAGCATTCGTTCGGGTCCGCTCCGGCTTAGGTTATAGTCCATTTACTCCAAAACGTCTTCAGTAGAAAGAGTTAACGATGCAATGGCTAGGCTTAACCTTATTTTTTTCTTTCGTTGCAGGAACGCGAGCTCAAGAACACACTCTTAAAAAAAGACATGGTAACAAGATTTTCCGTGAGTACACATCTTTCTTTGGTTGTTAAGTACGTAAGGGGAGGGCACTCTGCAAACTGAAAAGTGCACATGGTTCCTTGCATGTGGTTGTCCCTGTCGTTTTCTTCTGAAGGTTGCAAACTTCAGGTCGCTTCAAGATGATTCTCCGTCAATTCTGTTCAGTTAGCAGAGCTGGAGTACTATCGTTCCCGTCTTAGTGGCGTTCGAGCATTTTAAGTTCTTGTGTCAAGGCTAATACAAGTATTCCCTACAATAAGTTGTTATCACCAACAAAAGATGGGTTGCGACAAAAAAAAAATCGAAAACAGTCACTGCAGGACCCTTTTGAAATAATTGTCAATATCTATTTCCTTTTCGGAAAGGTTCTTGTACTTATAGAAGGATTGCTGTTTTGTGTTTCGACTCTTCAATAATTCAACTTGCGTTGTTCCGTCGATTCTTTGATGCAGTGCACGTGAAGCCTGGTTCAGGCTTCTTGGTGAGGAAGGGTGACTCATGGTTCCTCCGTGGTGTCGTGGCTTCTTCCGTGCGGCCCGCGTCTGAAGACACCCTCGTCTTCACGGACCTTGGCGCGCCCGACGTCAGGGCCTGGCTGCAAGAAAAGCTCAGTTCGACGATGCAGTAGCCTCGACTGCTCCCGTCTCATCGTCCACCGAGTGAAACACGCTGACTGACGCATAAAAAGAGGCGAGCAAAGCCGTCCTCTTCAATTTAGGCACTTATAGCCGCTTGTATATCTTGCAATAAATACAAATTTTCTCCCTCAACCTAGAGAAGTTTTAGAATCATACGGTGGAATGGGAGCTGAACTGCCTTTCGCTTAACATACTTGGTGACCCCACACACAGACTGTACATAACCCCTTTGGTGCTGATGGGACAGTTCGATTTTACAGTAGACTGACTGTACTGTACACTCCCCTAAAAACTTTCCTCTTGAGAAGAAAGCAAACTCACAGTCAGGTCAAAGTACAATCTTTTATGAACATTATCAAAATCATTGAGATTTGGTAATTTTTAGCTTAATAGAATTGCAAACAATTATGTGATAGCTGTAAATTGCTTTGGTCGCGCCGATCAGTGGCGCCAACACGTGGTTGCAGGGTCTGCGGCCGCAGACCCTGATTTGGGGTGGGTGGTTGCCGTGGTGGGGGAGGGAAGGGGAAAAGAGAAAGGGAAGAAAAAGGAAAGGATGGGAAGAAAAGGAAAGAAGGAGAGGAAAAAGAAGAGAAGAGAAAAAAGGGGGTTGTAAGGGGCTGGATATCAGTCGCTCCCCCTAAATGAAATTTCAGTGGGCGCCATCCGGTCAGCAATGGCCGATCTTCATAGCGCTTGGGTACAAAGTCCGTTCTACAGAGCGCTCATCTACAATGACTGATCTACATGGAACCATTTTGAAAAGACCGATCTGTTTTTCAAAGCTATTTTGCCATCTCTGTCAAAGTTAAAATACAACGTCCAAAATGTTGTTTCGACCTTTATATCGAAGTATGCTTCACTTATTTTCTAATAAAATGAATGTTCCGAAATTTTACTAGTCGTACTTTAGGATTGACAGAGATGGCAAAAAAGCTTTGAAATACAGATCGGTCTTTTCAAAATGGTTCCGTGTAGATCGGTCATTGTAGGCGAGCACTGTGTAGATCGGACTTTGTACCCAAGCGCTCTGTAGATCAGCCATTGCTGACCGGATGCATCGCACTGGCGCCGCCGATCGAACGTTTCCAATGCCCCCCGCCCCAGCCACCACAATGGATCAAGAAGTGAAAACTGCCTTCGCTGCGCACTGA
Source organism: Thrips palmi (assembly GCF_012932325.1). NCBI lineage: Eukaryota > Metazoa > Arthropoda > Insecta > Thysanoptera > Thripidae > Thrips > Thrips palmi. Next base: position 890,841 of record NW_023144627.1, on the reverse strand, counting down.
GGCAGGCTAAGGCCATTCGTTGCATCGACCGGCCGCGCCGGGCTGGGCGAGGAACATCACTCTGCCAGTGGCGGCACAGACACTACAGCGCGAACGAGCAGCTAGCCGCGGCGACGACGTGCGTCTTTTTCGGCAGTTTGTTTTGGGTACGAAAGGAAACGAAGTGAGTTTATGAGGTTTCATCGAACGACGAGTTTGAGCGAGTGTCTGACGGTATGGTAAATGTAACTTAGTTAATTATTGGCTGAGCGGTAGCGAAGCCCTTGCCGTGTTTGGGCGCGCTGAAAAGTGACTGGTCGTGCGTCTGTCTGTCTGTCCCTCTGTTCGTACACGCTCACGTTTCTCAGCGACTACAACAGGTATAGTTTCCATACTTCGCATTTAACGTCGTCTTACTTTCCCCCAACACGAGTTTGTTTCAAATCATTGTTTAGTATCGTTTGAAATATTCAAAACATCTTTTTGAATCAGTTTATTAGCATGCTTAGGTTGGCAGCAGTTACCTACCAATTTCTCATACCTACGGCCGCGGCGCCGCGGCTCTGAAATACGGGACACAAGCAAATCAGCAAGTAAAACAAAATAAAGAGCAGAACGGTTTGGAAATGAGATCGGCCTTAGTTTTTCAACATTCTAGAATGATTGAAACCCTTTTGGAGTATCAACAAAGCGAAATATGGAGAATGGAAGTGAGAATGATTTACGTGTATCGTTCCCCTCTCCCCCCTCCCCCGTCTGAGGGGAATCTCCTTCAGGAGGTCAGTGCACTATGACTAAGCATTGTAAAATGGATGTTTTTATTTTCACCTTTTGTTTTGTGTGCTTCATTTTCATAGTAGAGGAAATCAAGTAAGTGCATAAATAACATATGTTGAAAATAGCAGGCATACTTATTTTGGTAATTTGTCTTTTGTTTGACTCAAGTTATATTCTGTTGCAATGCTGCAAGCTGACCTAAGTGCAAAAGCACTAACATTTATTTATTGATAGGATCAATATATAGTTGTATATATATAATCCTATTAGAGTTTGAATATATAAATAGGGTCAATGAGACGACTCAGGTTTTGAGCGGTGAGTGACTTAACATGGGATTTCATGAGACGATTCCTTTAACTTCACCAAAGTTTGTATTCAATAACTGGTACTCAGTATTGGTTAAGGTTTAAGCTGACCGATGTATCCCGGCAGAAAGGGCCGATCTGTGGAGCGACAGGAATCAAAGGCCGATCTACGCCCGCCTTGCCAACAAAGGCGCATCTACGCGCGACGCGCCAACAAGGGTCTATCTGCGGAGGTACGCCCAACAAAGGCCGAAGTAGCATTTTTCTAAATCGCGGGGAATTGAAGATGAAAGTTTACACGAGAAAGACAATTAAGTGTGATTCGGTTACTGTGTGGGAAGGGTACCATCATAATCTCCCGTTCATTCTGCGTCGAAGGGTGTGGTTGGTTTGACGAGTCATTGGTTTTAAGTCAGTCGTTTCGCTTTTACAAAATGTAGTGACGTAGGGAGTCCCGTCCGATGTGCCGATTGCCCCATTATCTTAGGTAAAATAACACATTTTCTCAGTTATAATTTTTTTTATGATTGTTCTTTCCTCTATTTGAAGTCTGAAAAATGAAATGTGATTTTTTTTAAATGAGAGATTTTAATGAAATCAGCCCGATTTCCATTCTTTGTTAAATGAATGTTTTACCATGGTCAATTTTCTGGTCCTAATTTTCTTTGCTTACTGTGCTTTAGCTGTAAGAAACAAAAAATATGATCACTAGGATGTATTTTTGTTCGTTGGGTGTTGGAGTATGCAAGTTAAGTTTTAACCTCAAGAACATACCGCTTGCTTCGTCAGAGACTGCATTATGCTTCTTTCGGCCAAGTGCAGCCAATTTTGCAGAAGGCGACTGCACGTCGCGTTGTAATTCTCGCCGTTTCATTGCAGCGGGAAAATGTTTTCATCGAGACCAATCAAAGCAAGTATAAAATGCTTGTGGGAAGACGCGTAGAAACGTAACTCGAACGAAAGCAAGGAGCGTTCGACTGGGTCGAGAGCAGTTAGATCGGTCTCCGTTGCACGGACTATTTTTCTTCCGTTGTAGATACGCCAACCACTTAAACCGTTTTTTGGGGCGTTTCCCGTGTCTTAAACCTTAAATGCGGTTGTCAAATTAATCTACAGCTTGAACTGAACGCAACTCTGTAAAAAACTGCAAATGTCAGAAAATGCTACTTCGGCCTCTTTTCTGTGTACCTCCGCAGATAGTCCCTTGTTGGCGCGTCGCGCGTAGATGCGCCTTTGTTGGCGGGGCGGGAGTAGATCGGCCTTTGATTCCTGTCGCTCCACAGATCGGCCCTTTCTGCCGGGATACATCGTGACTCTCTTCACAATTTACTCTGAACTCAAGCCCAATGTTGCAAAAGATAAAATAGCTTAAGACATGAGTAAGATAAATTATGTTGGTGCATTACACCTTAAGTAGACTTGGCATTGGAGTCTATGTGACGATTCACTGGATTTGACAATAATTGGTCTCCGTCAACTGGTTCAGATCAGCCAACCCTAAACTGAGTCTCTTAATATTAACTGTGAGAACATATTCCAATCAATATTGTCAAATTGACTGGTTTACAATGAAAGAATGACAAAATGTTTCTTATATATTACTTATAAAATTGTGAATTCATTAGTTTAGAAAAAAGAGATATCGATGACCCAAGCATACGAGTAGCCAATTAAGCGATTCAATGCTGGCAATTGAATATTACTCGACTGAAGGATTCGCACTGGTGTGGCATCAGGGAATTGGTGACGACAGAGGGTGCTTCATGAAGACAAATAGGAATATGTATACAGTAATTGAGTCTAGATGGTTGTCTGCAGATTTCAGTGTACTAGTCACAAAAGATACATTTACTTCAATGCCAAACCTACACTCTCATCTAGAGCTATGCAATTTGGGGCGAAACTTTCCAAGTTGAGATTTATGCGTTTCCCTGTGGTTTTCACTGCGCTGACTTCAATTTTGACTTCTAAAATGTCCCCAGACCCAAAACTTAACCGATTATGGGTCAAATTTTTAAAATTGAATTGTACATTGATTCTTGCAGTTTTTTGAGTGCTGATTACGAAAACCACTTCCATTTTAACACCAGACCTATATTTTCATCCCATATTAGGTCATTTTGGACCAAAATTCTCAAGTTCAGTTTTATATTGTTTCCTGGAGTTTTTGGTGTGCTGAACTCGAAAATGACTTCCAAATTTTTCCCAGTCTCTCACGTTACCAAATTTTGACCAATTTTGGTCCAAAATTTTTAAATTGAGTTTGACATTGATTCCAGCAGTTTTTGGGGTGCTGATATCGAAAATCACTTCCATTTTGACTCCAGACTTATATTTTTATCCAAAATGAGGTCATTTGGACCAAAATTTTCAAATCGAGTTTTATATTGTTGCCTGGAGTTTTTGGTGTGCTGAACTCAAAAATGACTTCCAAATTTTTCCCAGACTCACGCTTTACCAAATTTTGACCAATTTTGGTCCAAAATTTATAAATTGAGTTTGACGTTGATTCCAGCAGTTTTTGGGGTGCTGATATCGAAAATCACTTCCATTTTGACTCCAGACTTATATTTTTATCCAAAAATGAGGTCATTTTGGACCAAAATTTTCAAATCGAGTTTTATATTGTTTCCTGGAGTTTTTGGTGTGCTGAACTCAAAAATGACTTCCAAATTTTTCCCAGACTCACGCTTTACCAAATTTTGACCAATTTTGGTCCAAAATTTATAAATTGAGTTTGACGTTGATTCTAACAGATCTTTGTGTGCTTATAACGAAAATCACTTCCATTTATACCCCAGACTTACTTTTCACTTAATTTGAGCCCATGAGTTGCACATTTCGTCTACTCAAGCAAAGTCCGAAGTGCATCAACTATGTCAATTCGCATCGCTCAGCCACACTACGCGCCCAGACTAAACGGCGCGTACCCCTAGTCATAGAAAGTCAGCTTGGAAGGCGGTGAGAGCACAAGAGTGGTTCTCACTTGTTAGCGTGAGACGCTGTGGTTCACGCCAAATCGTGTGACTCTGGCTCTTGAATTGGCAGTGTACGCCCCCACTGCAAATTGGATGGAAAGACTTCGCACCGAAATATGGGTCAGCAAAACAGTCTCCCCGCAAATTGGTCAGGCACGAAAGTCTTGCCACAAAATGGTGAGACTTTAGTGTCTGGTCACGGCCTTCAGGCCGGAACCGTCCGGCGCATTATACGACCCTACGCGGTCGGACACAACACTCCAAATCGAAAGGCGGTCATATTTCCACCCTTTACTGGCGGTAATTGGCTATTGGCGGGCTCCAGGTTTTACCGCCAATACGAAGGCGGTACAGAAATTACCGCCCTTACAGAACCGTTTGTACCGCCTTTGGAGAGCTTTACCGCCGATTTCTTGGCGCACTGAGAGAACGTAAAAGGCGGTAATATTTTGTACCTCCTTTTTCGCACCATCTAAATGGCACGCAATTGGCGGTAATACTTTGTACCGCCTTTTTCGTTCAGTTTGTAGGGTGCGTAATTGGCGGGCTCCAGATTTTACCGCCAATGGCGGTACAGGTTTTACCGCCTTTTCCACACCATGTGTACCGCCAATAGATTTGTAGTGAAGTCTCACCATTTTGTGGCGAGACTTTCGTGTCTGACCAAAATTTGGCGAGACTTCATGTCTTGCCTCTGGAGTGGCGAGAAGTCTGACCTTTGGATTTGTAGTGCAAGCCACGGAATCAAATAGTGACTCTCTGTTACACTCTGAGAGGTGACCAAAAAGGAAGAGTGGGGATCCATGACCACTTTTTTTTACCCGCTTCTAAATTTCACCTTGTGATTCGAAAAGCCGAGTTTGCAGGCTCGATGAGCAGTGTTTGTTACATCATTTGTTGTATTCAGGATCCCTACCTGAAGTACACTGCAGGAAAATACTACAACAAAAGTACACAAATTACTGGCAAATTTTTAACAGGAATTTATTGTATACTTTCATAGTACAACAATTGTTGTAGTACAATGGAACCGGCATGACGAGTGCTGGGCAGTCCCGGCCTCGTTGTGGTTTGTACAATTCTCGTTGTACTTCATACAATCCCCGTTGTACTTTTATGGTACAGTTTTTGTTGCATTTTCGTTGTACTATCCACACTTTTTCTTGCAGTGTATCGACGGCACGACGACATTTCTGCTACCTGGAGGTAAACAGCAGTGCTCCATGTAACGTTCAAAGTGCTATGATGTGTGTTGGACACTGGTGACTGGCCCTCGGACTGGCCTTGACATGGCTGGAGCGCGTCGGCAGGCAGCTGGGTGGGGATGGGCCACGGTATGGCACGGTGAGTGGCGCTGCGTGCAGCTATTGCTGCGGGTCGGCGGCCTGGACTGCAGCAGCGGTTGGCCGCCAAGAAGCTCGCCTCGCTGGACGCGGTATTGCGTCGCCGTCCTCCTCTTGGCGGCCCTTTTCAAATCAGTGGCCGCGAAGATGTTCATCATGCCACTCATCACGGACACTGTCTCGAATTCGTTCATCTCGTCCATGTTCGCCTCCGACACGTTGGTCAAGTGCTTGGCCGCAGTCGCCCAGCGTGTAAGTATGCGCGCAACAGCAACGAAAACCACTGAAGCAAAAGCTTTAGTGCATAATGAAGTATCCTGGGACTTTGTCCCTTTTACCCTTTGAGTCGAGAAGTTGTCCCTTTTACCCTTTGAGTCGAGAAGTTGCACGAAACCCATTTCACTATCACATAATATTAGTTTCGCACTGAACCTTCTTTCCCGAAACCACACATTCATGGTGGCTTAACCTACCGCAGACAGACCATGCCCACTAAGTGATACTGAACTAAATTAGGTATACGCTGCTTTCACATCCAGGTACACTTGCCCAAATGCAGAAGCTTTAAGAAACTCAGTCAATTTTTAAAATATATTCAAAATCCTACCACTATTTTAACCGTTGTTCTTTAAAACAATAAAAACGAAAAACGGCGGGTCTTGAGCTACAAGCTGTCCGATTTGAATGGCATTTAGCTCCTTTGAAAGATAGTTGAATCCCCCATCTTTTGAGACCTCCGCTTTGCAACGAACGAGCGACGCAACGCCGTGCATGTCCGTCTAGTTTGTTGCCTGAAATATCTTGGTTTTGACCTGGCATCTCACTCCGCCTGCCTCATGGGAACCTGAATTCGCGGTACCATGGAAGCTGTTTAGACACCGTATGTATAATAAATTTCGTTTTTAAGTCAAAATTTTAAATATGCGATAGAAACGATTCGATTTCACAAACGTGTTCACCTCAACAAGATGAACAAAAAATGTAAAGCATGTTGTAGGTTCAGGCTTGATTTTCAGAAGTTATCGGCGTTAAAAGAGGGAAAGAGATGCATTTAGTACCTTTTTACCCTTTAGACACCTATAAACCTTTGAATTTTAAGTCTGCACCTATAACATGCCTAACATTAAATGTTTACCTTCTCGAGGTCAAATCATTTCGGTAACCGAATTGTTTCTATCGCAAACTTGAAATTTTAACTTTAATTCTATATTTATGGTATGCACACAAGTAGATTCCAGTTCCCAGGGTTACACTGATTTCCCTTTTCTAAGACGCAGCGACCCCTGTAGCTTCGAACACGGTGCAAACCAGCCGAAATTGGGTTCAATAACTGTCAAAAACGAAAACAGGCGCACAAACCCTAGTGTGGCCATCACTGAGCCGGGACCCTGGCTATCACTGGGCAAAAGGTGGCCATCGCTGGGCAAACTGTAAGGGAAGCTGGGGCTCATTGGGACGGATTCTTTCTTGGCGCTCTACGTCAGAGGGCTTTCGAGCTATGATGGTCGGGGCAGGCCTAAATTGTGCATTGACATCTAGCCTATCATATCCTGAAGCCTTCAAACTTATTTCGACACGTTATTAGGCAGGAGAGATATTTTCCGTAGAGTCTGCACTTGTCCCAATGTGGACAGTTCCGGGGCACATTGGGACAGCAATGAAAAAAATCAGGATCTAAGTCTTGCATTTAATTTTTCAGACTGCCACGTTGTAGAAAAAGTTATGCTGAATACAATGAGCGCAGACTCGTATCTCTGGTTCCAAGCGTTCGGAAGATGCGCTGCTTTCAATGGAATAGTACTATTTTTCGAGTTTTTTCGACCTCTCTACTCGAGAAAACCCGGAAGTAATGACTTTAGAGACCACTGCATAAGATAACTTTTATTTGTTTGGACGAGACAAGACAACATATGTACCATTCATGTATTTTTGATATCCACATGGCCCAGTAGCCTCACCCTGTCCCAATGTGAACTGAGCCATTTTAAAACGTCAACTTGGTCTGTGGCCCTTGACCTCAAGACCAAGCTCCGCGCGTTGACCCTTTTTGACGCCCATTGCACCAGGGAACACATTCCTAACCTCGGTACGATCATCCGACGTGCATTTAAGACGCTAAAAAGAGAACAAAATTCAAAAACCGTGCTACTTTTTCATCGTTTTTCGTGGAATCGAACTTCCAACCCACGTTTCTCATTCAGAAAGCACCCAGTTCTGTCCCCCAGTTGTGAAAACAGTAAACCAAATAACGCTCTATTATGGTCAATTTTCCGGAGAACCTGACATAACCAGAAGTTGGAAATATTGAAGGTGTCCCAATTAGTGCTAGCGGCACATCGCCGATTCTTGAAATAAACTGCAAATCGTGATACCAAGGTGCCACTTGGCACACTTGTTCCTAAGACCCATTTGGTCGATTTGATCCATGTAACACTCAATTTTGTCCCTTAGGGTAGATTTTTTAGGGGGGTGGGGGAAATTTAACGTTAAAATTTCGAACGGACCTCATTTTAGCTACAGACCCAAACTGGGTGTCGATTCCGAATGATTTTGACCCAAGGAATCCGAATATGATCCCGGAAACGCATTCCGACAACCGGAAGTCGGTCAAAATCCGCCATTTTTAAAAAATGGCCGACTTCTTGCTGTTTAACGCTTTGAACGAAAACAGAGCCATGCGAGGTGTCTATATATATGTTTTCGAGGTCGGCGAGACCAGTCGTGGTACCGGAAGTGACCTCAGGCAACCGGAAGTCACTCTAATCGACGTCACTAACGCGCACAATGATGCACGGGGTGTCCATTCCTATGATTTTGAGAGCGGCGGGTCCAAACATGGCACCCTACGTGACGTGCGGCACCCGGCAGTGGACTCCAGTCCAGGTGCTACCAACACTGAAAATCTACCGGCGTGACTTCGTGCCGCTGCAGGGGCGTGAATAAAGTTTCACGTCAAAAGACGGCATGACAGAAAAGTCACGCCCAAAATCGGCGTGACTCAAATGTTCACGCCAATTTTTGATGCGAATTTCTTGTCATGCCGAATTTTGGCATGACTTCTCTCATAAAACGCGTTGTCAGTCACGCCAAATAAGGGCGTGACTCACATGTCACGCCGTTTGTCACGCCAGTTTTTGGCGTGACTTTTTGTCACGCCATAATTTGGCCATGTGTCCGACCATTACGTTTTCAGTGTAAGCATTATGAATGGGGAGAAACTGAGGTAAGTAACGAACATTTGTGAAACCGTAGTAGTTACACACAGAAAAAACTACGAAGAGCCGCTTTGTAATACGAAGAAAATGAAGGCATTGTAAAGTCTACGAAGAAATGCTTCGTATTATGAAGCAAAATCCTTCGTAATACACACTAAATGTTTATGTACAATTTTGTTCGTGATGATGCATAGTTTTTAACTTGTGTGCCGTCGTGCATAAAATTGTGCGTGAATTTGCATGAATTTATGCATTTTCACGCATAATATTATGCAAATTCCCCGCATGCACAAAATCGTGCAAGTGTCACGTACAAAATTCTACATAAACATTTAGTGTATACGAAGCATTTCTTCATAAGACGAAGCAATTCTACAATGCGTTCATTTACTTTGTAGTTATGAAGCAAATGTTTCGTAGGCTTTTAAGAGTGCATAATTAAAATTTTATTTCAGGTCAATACTATTTCAAACATCTTGTGCACCGTTATGTGCGCCGTCGTTTCTGTCAAATTAATAATACTACTGTGTTATTGTAGGTTCTTTCTGGGTTCCTTCCATTATACGGACTGCCGAAACACCATGGGAGCGAGATCCGACTCGAACTCCGGATTATTTATGGGTCGGAAACCCCCAAAATGGCTGTTTTTTTAGGGTTTGGGACTTGTTGGGTTGGTGGGACCGGCTGGTCAAAAAATCTACCCACTAGGTTTATCTTGTAGAAAATAGAGCGCTCTTTCGAATGGCGTGTCGCACGAGGCTATGACGTCAGGTTTCGACGCTACGGGCTCTCAAAGTAGCTTAATTTCACTATTTTCACTCGAGATTTGAGCATGTCAGCGCCGTTCGAAGTAGACCATCGGCGATTTCGCTCCTCTCTGGTTAAATGGTGCCCCACAACGTCAAAATATTTTCTCCACGAGAAAGTCCCGAAGCTTCAAGACAGTCTCAAGGGCAACCATTTCATCAGTCACGGTAAAAAATGTCTTGATACACCATATTTTAAAAGCGTTTCAAGAGGTGTATCACCGAAAAAAAGGAGAGACATCAGCGAGATTGACCCTTGATTTCCTGGGGAAGTATTACCCTTTTTTCAGTGATACATTTGTGAACGACCTTTTTCTCGGTGATACATTTGTGTACGACCTTTTATTCGGCGATACACGCGTTTACGACCGTTTTTTTCGGTGATACACCCCTCAGAGTGAGATGTATCACTATTTGATTTTCAGTGCCGTGGTAATGACCCAAAACTTCAATTGTTCACAGTTCCTCTAAAGTTGCCTGAGATAGCTGGCATTTTGTGGGAGAGTTGACTAATGGGTAGGCACTATTTAAACCAGAGAGGAGCGAAATCGCCGATAGTCTACTTCGAACGGTGCTGATATGCTCAAATCTCGAGTGAAAATAGTGAAATTAAGCTACTTTGAGAGCCCGTAGCGTCGAAACCCGACGTCGTAGCCTCGTGCGACACGCCATTCGAAAGAGCGCTCTATTTTCTGCACGATTAACCTAACGGGTAGAATTTTTGACTAGCCAGTCCCACCAACTCAACAAGTCCCCAAAACAGCCATTTTGAGGGTTTCCGACCCTTAAATAATCCGGAGTTCGAGTCGGATCTCACTCCCATGGTGTTTCGGCAGTCCGTAAAATGCAAGGGACCCAGAAATAACCTACAATAACACAGTAGTATTATTAATTTGACAGAAACGACGGTGCACATAACGGTGCACAAGATGTTTGAAATAGTATTGACCTGAAATAAAATTTTAATTATGCACTCTTAAAAGCCATGAAGCATTTGCTTCATAACTACAAAGAAAATGAACGCATTGTAGAATTGCTTCGTATTATGAAGAAATGCTTCGTATTATGAAGAAGTGCTTCGTATTACGAAGGATTTTGCTTCGTAATACGAATTTCTTCGTAGATTTTACAATGCTTTCATTTTCTTCGTATTACAAAGCGGTTCTTCGTAGAGTTTTTTCTGTGTGTAACTACTACGGTTTCACAAATGTTCGTTACTTACCTCAGTTTCTCCCCATTCATAATGCTTCACTGAAAACGTAATGGTCGGACACATGGCCAAATTATGGCGTGACAAAACATCACGCCAAAAACTGGCGTGACACGAAATTCACGCCGATAAACGGCGTGACATGTGAGTCACGCCCTTATTTGGCGTGACTGACAACGCGTTTTATGAGAGAAGTCATGCCAAAATTCGGCATGACAAGAAATTCGCATCAAAAATTGGCGTGAACATTTGAGTCACGCCGATTTTGGGCGTGACTTTTCTGTCATGCCGTCTTTTGACGTGACACTTTATTCACGCCCCTGCAGCGGCACGAAGTCACGCCGGTAGATTTTCAGTGTTGGTAGCACCTGGACTGGAGTCCACTGCCGGGTGCCGCACGTCACGTAGGGTGCCATGTTTGGACCCGCCGCTCTCAAAATCATAGGAATGGACACCCCGTGCATCATTGTGCGCGTTAGTGACGTCGATTAGAGTGACTTCCGGTTGCCTGAGGTCACTTCCGGTACCACGACTGGTCTCGCCGACCTCGAAAACATATATATAGACACCTCGCATGGCTCTGTTTTCGTTCAAAGCGTTAAACAGCAAGAAGTCGGCCATTTTTTAAAAATGGCGGATTTTGACCGACTTCCGGTTGTCGGAATGCATTTCCGGGATCATATTCGGATTCCTTGGGTCAAAATCAATCGGAATCGACACCCAGTTTGGGTCTGTAGCTAAAATGAGGTCCGTTCGAAATTTTAACGTTAAATTTCCCCCACCCCCCCTAAAAAATCTACCCTAAGGGACAAAATTGAGTGTTACATGGATCAAATCGACCAAATGGGTCTTAGGAACAAGTGTGCCAAGTGGCACCTTGGTATCACAATTTGCAGTTTATTTTTGCCTACCGCTAGCACTAAATGTACCCGGTGTCCCACTGTACCCTACCTTCCCTTACTGAAATTTTGGTAATTTTTTCTCAAAGAATAAATTTTATTTTGCTGGTTTCCAACCTTGGGAACCTTTACTCTACCCTTCTTGCATGTTCCTGGAAATTTTCATACCGGTACGACGTGCGGGACACTTAGTCAAGGGGTTAAAGGCGCATCAGTGCGCTAAAAGTGGCCATCACTGGGCACCTTACCCTAGCAAATTAAGGTTATGCCCAGCGCTCTTACCAATGTTGAATTTGGGCCTCGAAAGTTTATTGAAACCCCTAGAGTCCAGCTTAATTTTTGTCCTGACACCTCGCCTTATAATTTGAGTTCCCTACCTTAGAAAACTAACTCTTTACTAATTTTCTAGGCGACTCTCATTCACCGCCGGCGTGAAGTGGCCACGTTGGTTCAGGGCGTGGTCAGGTACGCTGATGCATTCCCGCCCACCAACCAATCGTGGCGAGCCATGGTGCTTGTGCTCGGGGCATCAGTGCTGCTAACATTCGTGATGCCAGTCATCTACTTACAATACACCAGCCCGGTGCGTGTGTATCGTGTTGTGTGCACTCTCAGACTGCTATTGACTTTTTATCTTTGGGTAAAGAGTTTTTTCTTTAATCACAGCAATAAAAAGTGCTATTTCCACTATATCTATGTAAGATTTTGATCGTCATATTGTCTTAAAGTCAGTTTGGTACTGACGCATAGTCAATACGCATTAGACTAAAAAAAAGTCAATACTTGGTGACAATTTAGTCTCAACAATATTATACAAGGTTACTAAGGAAATACTACATTTATTGCTGCTCAAAAAGTAAAGGAAACAAAGGAGGAAGAGTCAATTATTGAAAGAAAAAGGTCAATACGAGTCTGAGTGTGTGTTTGACCGATTACTTATATTCCCGTTCCACCTATATACTATGCACCCTGCCGCCTATGTTTCTCGTATGTCGGCAAGTCCAACCCTTGGAGGACCTACCTAGTTAAGCTTATGCCCACGTTAAGAACACATCCTACAGCAGTTTTTTGGAACTGTTGCCACAAGCCTGTTGCCGCTAGGCCGACCCTGCGTTGCATACATGTCGAAGCGTAAGTGCCTAAAGGCTGATCTTGTCGGGTTGAAAATAAAGCATCCTTTACGCAACATAATTAACGTAATAGGTTCCCCATCCAATCTAAATCGGCCGCGCAACCCTAGAAGATTTGACTAAAGATCTGGTCTGCACTCTCATCCTTCAATCGACTTAGCACTCTGAGAAAAAATGAAGGTAAATCCTGGATATTTTTTTTTGCCAAACTTTGCCGTTCTTCAAAAACCAGTATCCACCGTACAGTCTACAGTATTCACCGTACTTGATTTACAAAATATTCCGTAGTCTTTTAACAGTAGTTACCTTCTTCCGTACAGCCCATGCCGTAGGAAGGACCAGATCTGGTCCCAACAAATGCCGCTTCCTAGAATTGTCCACAACAGGATCTTGAAAAAAGGGGGTCGACCGACTGAAAAATTTTATTGCACCTTCCGATAGGTCTCGTCAAGACCTTTACAACGAGTGGCCGGAGGGGGGGGGGGGTGTCCAGGAGTCCGACTTCAGCAGTTGCGTACTTCAGAAACTTGGAAAAAGAGGGTCAACCGACTGAACAAAATTATAGCAGTTTCTGATAAGTATTAAAAGTAGGGGATTGCCGGGTAAAAAAGTACGGGATTCCCTGTAAAAAAGTACAGTGTTGCCTGTGAAAAAAAGTACGGTATTGCCTGTAAAAAAAAGTACGGTATTGCCTGTAAAAAAAAGTACGGTATTGCCTGTAAAAAAAACGACGGTATTGCCTGTTAAAAAAAGTACGGTGAAGTCTGGAGTAATCAGCACAGGATTTACCGTGATCTTTTCTCGCAGTGTGTATTGTCTGAGCGATACACTGTGGCAAAAAGATACGGAAAATTCTGTTAATTTTTTTGCCAGGATTCTCCGTAGCCCTCTTATCAATTTTCTCCGTAGGCTCTTACAGTATTCTCCGTAGGGCCGCACAGTCTTCTCGGTAGGACCTGGAAGACTGTATAGTCCTACGGAGATCACTGTAAGGTCCTACGGAGAAGACTGTGCGGTCCTACGGAAAATACTGTAGGAGCCTACGGAGAATACTGACAAGAAGGCTACGGAGAATTACCACAAGCTGTTTACAGAATTTTCCGTAGTTTTTTGCCACAGTGTAGCGAATGGGGGTTTGGGAATCTATTGGCCAAGGTATAGGTGTAACGCCAAGAGCGGATCGGCGTAACTGGCGAAGCACCGCGAAGCCAGTAACGCCGAGACATGGTCTGGCGTACACCTTCCTTGTCAGTATTCATTGGCATTGGTGCACATTAATGCAATTTCGTTAAGAAGCGGTCGGAAGAAAAGGGGGGGGAGGGGTTCTACGAGCCCGGCTTCGGCAGTTACCGATCAGAATCATCGAAAAGGGGGGTCGAACGACTGAAAATTTTTAATGCGGTTTTCGACAGCTCTCGTCAAGACCTTTCTAACGAGTGGTCGGAAGGGGGATCTACGGGCCCGACTTCGTCTGTTTACCGGTCGGGAAAGGTGTTCCAGGAGTCCGTGAGTTGTCGGAATCGATGTCACGGACTCGTTTACGCGCTTCTTCGATGCCTCCGTGGCACTAAGTTGCAAGATAAACACGAGTTTTATCGGAATGAAGTCGATATGACTTATTAAATGGGCCTCGTGTTTGGATGGTTCGAGTAGACAGAAGAGAATTGTCCATATTTTCTGAATAGAAGGGTGGGCCTGAGTCACGATGATACATCTACTGCAAGAAAAAGTGTGGATAGTACAACAAAAACTTTACAATAAAAGTACAACAGGGATTGCAGAAAGTACAACGAGAACTGTACAAACTACAACGAGCCCTGGACTGCACAGCACTCGTCGTGCCAGTTCCATTGTACTTCGTACAACAATTGTTTGTTGTACTTGAAAAGTACACTAAATTCCTGATAAAAAATTTGCCAGAAATTTGTGTACTTTTGTTGTGGTTATTTCCTGCAGTGTTGATAATTTTGTGTTGCCACCTACTGGGGTGTCGGATGCGAAGGCCGAAGGCGTATTACGCCTTAAAAGGGTGGCCTCCGACTTGAAAAGTAGGGTTTCATGCGAGAGTCGAAGGCCTGTGGGAAGGCCGCCGCCGGCAGGCTAAGCTGGGCCTGCCCCCTGGCGAACCGAGCCATTTGGGCGCGCTGAAATGTTACTGATCGCGCGTGCGTCTGTCTGTTACTCAATATTGGTTAGGGTTATTCAAACCTACTCTGAACACTGAGAATGAATTGGTCACCACCATCACCCTTTAAATGGGTGATTCAACTTCGTTGCCCAAATTTTGGTGACGAAAAATTCATCACCCGAAATTTGGTAACAGGCGTTTGGTCGCCCAAATTTGGGTAACGCCGTCGACGACGCCATGAGGTCCCCGATAGACGTCCTTCCGGGGCCACCACGATGACCGGAGGCCTCAACGCCACATTGGGTCATCGTGGTGGCCCCGGAAGAACGTCATCGGGGACCTCACGGCGTCGCCGACGACGTTACCCAAATTTTGGCGACGATTTTATGACTGCCCAAAATTTGGTCACCGCGGGCTCGATCCAAATTTGCGCTACGGTGCGTGCGTTACCCAATGAAAGGGCGATGGTGGTGACTCTTTCCTTCTCAATTAACTCAAGCCCAATTTTGCGAAAGATAACATATCTCAAGACATGCATGAGGTTAAATATGATGGTGCAAGCCTAGTGTAGACTTAGGCGTTGGACTCGAAGAGACGATTCACTGGATTTGACTCTGTCTCCGCGAGCTGGTTCAGACCAGTGTACCCAAACTGGATCTTCAAATACAAGGTTTATGTACGCCAGACCATGTCTTGTCGTAACAGACTTCGCGGTGCTGCGCCCGGTTATGGTTGTCTTGTCCAAACCTGGCGTTTACACATACCTTGGCCTGCGGTGCTTCCACAGAAATTTATGCTAGAGCATGTGAAAAGCACTCCATGATGACGGATTCAAAGAGCGGTCTACGGCCGTTTTAATTCGTATTCGTTGGTTGTGACCGCATAGATTTAGATAGGAAGTTGAATTTTGATGTGTGGCGAGCCTAGGACATTCCTAACAACCGTGCAAAATCTCAGCCAAATCGGCCGGGCCGTCAGGATCGGGTACTTTCGTAGATCCTTAACCGGAAGCAAACAGACGCCATGTTGGCGGAAGTAAGGTAAAAAATCAATTGTGGGTCACGAGTCAATTGTGGGTAATTTTTTTCGACGGGTCACCGCAGACCCGACAGAGAGTGAATCGATTTGAATTTCGCGGTAGACCTTCCTCCAACCTTTCTTTGAATTCCCAAATAGCGTGTATGACCGAGCGACGACTGTAACGGCTTCTATCAGGCTTCAAAGGAAGGCCCTTCAAAAAGTCGTGAAAATGGCGCCCATCCAACGAGGCGAAAAATCGTGCTTTTTTCAAATTGCCACCGTGAAGCTATTACGAGATAAAATGGGACGCCCTTGCTGATTTAGGTTCATAATAGGTCAGGGAACATAAATTTATCATAGTACGGCCAAAATCATTCGATGCCATGGTGCGCGGGTGCTGGCAAAGTAGCGTTCGCTACCATGTCAAACCCATTATTTAAGACGAATTTTACGGTAGTTTTCCTGCTATTTTTTGTTTTCTGCGCTTCTGGATGACTGATGTATCACAGTAAATTCCATTTTTCTCGTGTCACATTTAGTACTACGATACGAAGGTTATGTTAAGCTTAGGCTAGAGCCACGGATGACAACGCTAGCTCTTCCAGTTTGCCATGCTGTAAGGCTTTTATGTGGGGGGGGGGGGCATTGCGGGGCTTAGCGCCCGGAAGGGGACCGCTCTCCAACTGCTGGCTAGGCACCCGAGGCCAGTCCGGCCCTGTTAAAACGAGTCAAATTAATCCCTACAGACTAAATATTCTGACTGAAATAGATAATAAATTGTAGCAATACCTCATGACAGGGTGTGGTGTTGGATTGTCTACCACACCGGCCCTACAATATGCACTATAAAAGTTTCGTCTCTAATCCAGGACGTTTAACTTACATCTGTCTCACAGTGAAATTAGCCTGTTTATGTATTTTTCCTCTTTGAGTGAAAAACGTGTCTGCTTGGTTTATTGAGAACCAGGGACCTTTAATTAATGAAAATAAGAAAATATCTTGCAAAAGTGGTCAATTTACAAGCAAAAAGACGAAATGGCCCACAATTGATTCATTGTGGTACAGATCCTGCAGTTTTCACGATTCCGAAAAAGAAATTCAGAAGTGAATTTCTCTCGTATTGAAGCAAATCATATCCAAATTTGAGCTTCCTTCAATGCTGACCCACAACTGGTTCCAAAAATCAATTGTGGGCCAAAACAGACTATTCTTAAAACAGCCACAGCTCAGTAAATAAGGATGATAGACGGGGCTACTATGCTGCAAAACTTAGTCCAAAGACCATAGTTTAAGGCTGCACATGCACTTTTATCACCAGGTCAGAATTTAAGGCCTTAATTTCGTAGTTTCAAAAATGTGACCCACAATTGATTTTTTACCTTAGATCAAAACTTGACATCCGAAAGAGACGATAGTCAAATGTATCGGCCACACTTGAACATAATGGTCGTTTGATACTTATTTGCAGTGCATTTGTGTTCCTCGGGCTATGTTTGAACAGTCTGGTTCCATTTGTACATCCCAAGAGAGGTTAGGTTCCGGCCAATATGGCGTCTGCTTGCTTCCGGTTCAGGATCCACGAAAGTACCCTATTACTAGTCCAGACAGACAGACATGAAAAACCTTACGACCCCACACGAGTGACAGGCCTCGCCAATGGGCCTCGCTATCGTTTAGACAATAAGCACTTTTACAAGGTGAAAAATTCTTAGGTTAGGTACGTAACCACGTCGCGGCCTCCTTTCTTCACCATGGTTAACACCAGCGTCTTGACGGTTTTTCATGGGTCTCTTGACTGAGCCTCTTTTCAAAGTTTGGTTGGGAAGGACTGTCTAAAAGTAATTTTTGTTTTTGACAAGGTAGGTGTACGCCAGACCGTGTCTTACCGTAACAGGCTTCGCGATGCGGGCCGCGGAATGCAGGCTAGCGCCGCAGGCTGAGGTAGGTGTAGACGCAAGGCGTGGATTGTCGAAACTGGCTCAGCATCGCGAAGCCTGTTACGGTAAGACACGGTCTGGCGTAAACTTACCTTGAGTTAAACAAAAATGACTTTTTGACAGTCCTTTCCAACTAAACTTTGGAAAGAGGCTCAGTCTAGAGACGGGGCGGCTTCGGTACCTCCACAAAAAACACCTCCACTCTTGCGCTATGCTCTCATTTACCTCCACATGATTCACCACCAATCTCCTGGAGGTGATTTTACCTCCAGTTGCTTTCCCTCCAATGGTTGGAGGTGTCTAGCGCACGCGTATGTCTTCCAGAAATTACCTCCATGGCCTCGTCGGCAATCACCTCCACAATTTATGAGTAATTTTACCTCCACGCAGATTTCCTCCACAGAAACGAACATGGGAATCACCTCCACACGATTTGCCACCAATGCGTTGGAGGTGATTTTACCTCCAGTTGCATTCCCTCCAATGGTTGGAGGTGTCTAGCGCACGCGTATGTCTTCCAGAAATTACCTCCATGGCCTCGTCGGCAATCACCTCCACAATATATGAGTAATTTTACCTCCACGCAGATTTCCTCCACAGAAACGAACATGGGAAGTACCTCCACGCCATTCCCCTCCACAAAGTAGGTCCGATCAAGAAATACATCCACGTAAATTGCCTCCAAAAAAAAATAATAGATAAGCACGATGCGCAGGTGCCTGTGTACAGAGAGGCCACCTCTCTTGCAGGCTGGGAAGCCCGGCAAACACTTGGTAGCGAATGGCATCGACCTCCAGCAGGCTCCGCTTCAGCTTCACCGCGTGCGGCCGTGGCCTTGGCAGAGAAATATACTCAAGACGGTCGTTTACTGCGTGCGTTACATTAGCGAAAGACGGCGACGGAGCGTGTACCAGACGTCTGTTGGTCAGGGGACTTCCCTCTGAATTCGCTCCGAGGCGCTGCGGCTGCGCGTGGTTGCCTGCAGCCGAAAAGAAGGACCGCGCCGAGCTCCATGGGATATGACAGGCCGACGGGCCCCAAGGGTCGTCGTGTGTTCCTGCTGCTAGGACCACAGCGACGCTGACCTCTAGGGCCGCGGCATACATGGCCTTGCCGCACGTACGCGGACTGAAAGGTAAGCGTAGCGCCATGTGCCCGGGCCCGAGGGGCCTGTGCTCTCGGCGACTCCTCGAACCTGCCACACGACGTTGAACGCGATGCGACAGCATATGGTACCAAGTAAGCTAGACTCGGCCGCAACGACAACGATCGTAAAGCACGGCCTCGATCACCAAGCCAGGTTTGGCTGGTGAGCGCCCCGGGAGAGCCTCGCCATAGTCCGTGACGACGACGACGACGACGACGACGACAACGACCCTCTACGTGAACGAACATGCCGGAGACGCACATGTGGAGGTGGTCGAGCACCTCTTCCTGGCTCTCGGCCTGGGGGACCGCGCCCGCCAGAACGGGGACACGTGCGGCGCCCGCTCGGAGGTGGCTGAACACGCCTTGCTGCAGGTGGCCGAGCACGTCTTCCTGAAGGTGGCCATGCACGTCCCCCAGGAGGTGGCCATGCACGTCCCCCTGGTGATGACCGAGTGCGCCCTGCTGGAGGAGGCCGAGCACATCCTTGAGGAGGGTGGGGGCGAACACGCCCTCTTGGCTCACGACCTCGGCTTCGGGCGCCGCTCCGTCTCGGTGGTGGCCAAGGTGCGCATTTGGACGACAGTGGAGCGGCCGGCGGCGACATACGCCACCAAGACGCTTACCCTAAAGGAGACCCTGGAGTCACGCCTGGCCATCATGGAGAACAAGGTGCTGCGGCCGGCCGCTGGCGCCGTGTTCCACGCGGCCAAACTCCTGGCGCTGGCGAAGCGTCGAGGAAGCCCGGCCCATCACGAAGGTGCCCCCCATCATCAACGCGATCCGCCAGCTCCGCCTACAGTACGCCGGGCACCTCGCCCGCGGCTCCGCGGCTTCCCCCCTCCCCCCCTCCTCCAGGCCACCTGCGCCGTGTTCGTCGCGCTGCAACATCCCCACGATCTCGCCCGATCGGCGGCGTCCGGAGGCGCTACAAGGACCACGTACACCACGACGTCAAGACCGTCCTGGTTCATGGCGAGGAGTGGCCGGACATAGCGTGGGACCGCCACGTCAGGAGGACCAAGATCAGCCGCATCCTGGACGAGGCGGACCCGCACGCGGTGAAGCTGAAGCGGAGCCTGCTGGAGGTCGATGCCATTCGCTACCAAGTGTTTGCCGGGCTTCCCAGCCTGCAAGAGAGGTGGCCTCTCTGTACACAGGCACCTGCGCATCGTGCTTATCTATTATTTTTTTTTTGGAGGCAATTTACGTGGATGTATTTCTTGATCGGACCTACTTTGTGGAGGGGAATGGCGTGGAGGTACTTCCCATGTTCGTTTCTGTGGAGGAAATCTGCGTGGAGGTAAACTTACTCAAAAATTGTGGAGGTGATTGCCGACGAGGCCATGGAGGTAATTCCTGGAAGAGATACGCTTGCACTAGACACCTCCAACGATTGGAGGGAATGCGCGTGGAGGTAAAATCACCTCCAACGCATTGGTGGCAAATCGTGTGGAGGTGATTCCCATGTTCGTTTCTGTGGAGGAAATCTGCGTGGAGGTAAAATTACTCATATATTGTGGAGGTGATTGCCGACGAGGCCATGGAGGTAATTTCTGGAAGACATACGCGTGCGCTAGACACCTCCAACCATTGGAGGGAATGCAACTGGAGGTAAAATCACCTCCAACGCATTGGAGGAAAAACGCGACAGGACGCAAATCACATCCAAAGGGAATTGGAGGTCTTTATTTTGGAGGTACCGTGCCACCCCCCAACTGTCAAATTTACGGTTAGCTGCTGGATGACGGTGGAGCAAAAAGCAAACGGTACTCGTAGACAGGTGTCGATCCACAGATCTACGTGTTCGCATACGCATGCGGAACCACTTGGCCAGAGTGGATCTGGAAATCTGTCCGGTGCGGACTTGGTCGGAATCCAGGCGACTGGGATGGACCATTTTCTCAACAGTTGAAGCGCGGCGTGCGGTTGATCGGTTAACGTGTTAACGGGTAATCAGGTTATATGTTCAAAATGATAACAGGTTCGAATCAGCCGCACACCACGCGTCATCTGTTGTGAAAATGGCCCATCCCAGTCGCCAGGATTTCGATCAAGTCCGCACTGGACAGATCTTTCACTATATGGGTGCTGCCCAGCTCAGGTCCCCAGATCCACTCTGGCCAAGTGGTTCCGCATGCGTCTGCAAACACGTAGATCTGTGGATCGACACCCGTCTACGAGTACCTTTTGCTTTTTGCTCCACCGTCATCCAGCAGCTAACCGTAAATTTGGCGTATTTCAGTCGTAAAAATGAACATTTTCCGGACTAGAATATGCCTTCGGTACGGCGTAATTTTGGCGTAGTTTTGCCGTAACCTTTTGCCGTATTTTTGGCGTTCTTTTGAAGTAAATTTGACGTACAAAGTACGACCAAATTACGTCTAAAATACGCCTACCAGAATCATACGGGGGGTTCACACCGGCCTGCAGCGCTCCCTGCTTGCAAAAATTTCTGTGGAAACAATGGGAGGAGCACTCCGTAGTGATGGGTATTAGAAGGATTCATGGTCGATAATAGTCATATTTTTCTTGCAACTAAAACTCAATGCGACAGAGGCCTTGCCGAAGCCTAAAACGAGTCCGTGAGATCGATTGCTACTCCTTAGATGGTCAGGCTCCTGGACACCCCTTCCGACCCCTCGTGGAAAAGGTCGTGGCAAGATCGGAAACCGCAATAAAAATTTGCAGTCTGTCGACCCCCTGAATTTTGGTGTGTGGCGAGCCAAGGACATACCTGCCAAGGACACACCTAACAGCCCAGCAAAATCTCAGCTGAATCGGCCGAGCCGTTCAGGAAGGGTAGTGCGGACATACAGACAGTCAAAACTTTCCAACCCCACCCGAGTAACGGGCTTCGCTATCGCTCAGTCAAAAGACCTGTTTGGAGTCTGAGATTGTGGCTGAGGGGTTTACTGTCAGTTTTCGCGGTTCATTGTCAAGGGAATGTCGTTCACAGTTCATGACGATACAAAGGCTGATCTTCTACATCATCACCGAGTTGCTCCCCAACTTCTTTATGTCCCTGGCGGACTGCGCGTTTGTGGCCGTGTTTGCGGCTTGCGTGTTCCTCACGGCCGACGCGGCCCGCGACGTTGAGGACCAGGTGGTGGCCTTCGCCAAGGACGCAGCACTGCCTGCGCCAACGTCGCTGTGGCGCCAGCCGGTGGACACCTACACTGGTGAGGCATCAAAGGGACCCCTTTTGGCCGGCTCTTCTAGTCTGAAAGTAGGGGGAGGGCCTATACATTTGCCTTCGTGTCGTGTGAAGTCGTGTGTACTAGGAAGGAGTTCAGCTAGAGTTCCCAAATCTGAAGAGGTTGCACTTCCATACGTCAACTTCAATCGATGTTTTACCAATATTCATTGATGTTTCTGAGCAATAAGAGAATTTCTGGAAGAAGCCTAACAGATCTCACTGCTTTTCGGACAAAAGGATGCAAGTTCATTTCGGTTCATTTTTCAGGAGGCAGTGTTAAGTAGTTCCAAGCCTTGCTTTGCAAAATATGGTCATTAAATTTCAGGTGAAACATATTGTGGTACTCAGAAAACAGTACCAATTGTCCTAGCATCTTTCACTGAGATATTGAGAGATGAATATCCTGCCACACATACCGAGCATGAGCAGCAAGGGCAGTTTTTGTGGCCTCGTCCATTT
The DNA here is from genome assembly GCF_012932325.1 of Thrips palmi. Classification (NCBI taxonomy): domain Eukaryota; kingdom Metazoa; phylum Arthropoda; class Insecta; order Thysanoptera; family Thripidae; genus Thrips; species Thrips palmi. The sequence goes on along the minus strand of NW_023144627.1, from coordinate 868,307 downwards.
CCTCTCACTCGTGAACTATTAGTCCCCACAGGTTCTCAATTGGGTTCAAATCTGGAGAGTATGGGGGCCAGTCCAAGACATTTACCCCCGCTGCCTCCAGAAATTCCATTGTGCCTCGTGCCTTGTGGATTCCAGCGTTGTCCTGCATGAAGAGGATTCCTCCTGCGCGGAGGGGTTCAACCGCAGGAATCATTGTCTCACTGAGCACGTTAATGTACCCCTCCCTGTCATTTTGACGAACGTCCCGGGTTTTCTGCATCTCTCGGCCAGAATGCGCGGGAAAGTATTGCGACCAGCTTCCCAAGGGTAATTTAGGACCAAACTAAGACCTAGCTTTAAAAACTAAAGTTTGTAGCTCGCCTGATACGTTTTTAGAAGCCAAAAGAATTAGTCCGGACCAATATGCCCTATTCTCTGCTACGTGGCCTCTTCCACTTCCTCATTAGGTCTGGCTTATAACGCCAAGGGTGATGAGGTCTGAAACGCAAATGGAATTTTGGTTTGCCCTGTCACACCGGCACACACTGGTGAAACAAAGGCATAAAAATTATGCCCTTAAAGGGCGTAAACGATTTACGCCCTTAAAGGGCATAAATCGTTAATGCCTTTCGGAAGGGCATTAAAATTTTGCTTGAAATTCCCATACCATTTACGCCCTTCCCAAGGGCATAAAACGATTTATGCCCTTGCAAGGGCGTAAAAGAGCATTTATGCCCTAAAGGGCGTAATTTTTATGCCTTTGTTTTACCAGTGCACACACCTACACACACAATATCGGCTGCTTTTGCTGACCGGAAAGGACACTGGAAGCGGACGGCAGGTGCTGCAGGTTGCTGTCGGTGACCTCGCGGGCGTCGTTATCCCTGAGGAAGCGCAGAGACGACCCGAGGTAGTACTGGCTGTCCTGCGTACCCCGACCTTGGCCGCTCTTGAGAGGATGGTCTCTTTTGTGAGCTCGGCGCCCATCAACTATTGTCTTCCACCGTTTCTTGCACTAAAGTGGCTCTGAACCCGAAATAAACAAACTTGTAGAACTATTCAGTTGACGAGACGCATCTATGCCTATGCTTGTTCAAGGCCACACATGCTATCAAAGACATACAACTGCAGTTGTCACCATTTTCTAAAAACTCCTGTCCAAAAAAGTTGTCGGCGATGTTGGTCCAGGCCTGCCCTCGTGCAGTGTTGTCCTTTTGCTTGGGATCCTTGGCACACCAAATGCAGCGGTGGCCGCGCACCAACTCAATCAATGCCACAACTCAAGAAGTTGAGCTTGTAGACCACTAAACGGCGCGTGCCGAGGGGGCAACCTCTCGAGAATTCTTGTCTCCGACGCCCTGGAAATTTGTGGAAAATTCGTAATCTTTCCCCGAAAAGGCCAAAAACATGCAGATTTTAGGCTTTAAACTGGACGAAATCCGACGAAATCTCTTGTCCTATGAAATATTGTGTCCCGAAACATCGAATGTGGTTGCCCCCTCCATCTCGAACTCCTTTTTCCCTGTCTCTTTCATCTGGCCTATGTTTCGGCTTCCAATTGCCTTCAACTTTTATATGATCCCTGCCAAGACAGTGGCATGCATGTCTTTGCAACCTACAGCTAGGTTATCTTCTTACTTCAGAAGATGAAAGGATCCACAAAGAGTATGGAGCGCTAGAGGGTAATTAAGGGGTATTTCCAACTCATCGCAGAGCCTCCATAAGAGTGAGGTGGCCAGCAGTCGTGGAGATCGTCTGCTAGCCAGTTGTTTATGTCTTCCAGTACGTTATCTTTTGGCGGCTGGCATTCGGTAAACGGACGTAACAGGTGAGACAATAGCCACTTCAAATCAAGCAATAAACAGACAGGGGTACGAGACTTACATCGTGAGCTCGAGGTCGGGATGGGGCGCCGCAGCTGCCTCCTTAGCCAGGCGCCCGTGGCTCAGTGCCTCCAAGACGTGGTCATTAAGGTCATGTACCATTTGCCTGTTGAAACCAGGCGCCTCATCAAGGCGGGAGACATTCGATGCGAACATTACCCGGGAGACTGCCACGCACGCGTCAAACACGCGACAGTCTTCAGGGCTGTAACGGACGAATTGCATTGGTTAAGCAGACGAGCAGGCACAGCATTTCAGCACAACTCAATAGCTGGATACTCACTTCCCCGCATCAAATTCGCGGCACCCCCCCTTCTTCACGTGCAATGCCCAGTGCGCTATCTTGAAGAAGGCTCCGCCGCAAAAGATGCACTTGACGAGGCCGGGCGTGCAAGCATAAAAGGCGGGCCCGCCGGCCGCCTGCCACTCCCCCACCACACAGGGGTCAGCGTTCGCTGCAGCATGAGGGTTCACTGATACAGGGGCTGTACCAATCAGCTCGAACATTCCTGCAACAGAACAGTAAACGGGTGAGCAAGCGCAGACAGCGGCACGGCCGGGCACGGCGCCTTCTTGACGAGGCGGCGAAGCGGTGCACGTATAGCCACGCACAGCCTTGCTGCTACATACCTTTGGTATCCACACCAATATTAACCTCTAACATTGTGGACAATAACCATGACACTCTCCCCTGACGAGATATCTTGGGAACTTTTGAGGCAGATCTCCCTGTGAACAGAGAATCAGAACATTAGACACAGCTACATACGCGGCGAACACGTCTGCCGACGGGGACCGAGCCCGCCGGGCCTTGCGCGGCCTTCCGACGCTACGAGGCCGATGCAGCAGCGCAAGCAGCGAGACACCGGGTGGAAACCGGAGAAGGGCGAAAAGGACGAGTCTCCAAGCGTCGCGGGTCGGAGAGGACAAAGGGCGCGGCGGGGGCGGGCGGGGTTCGCTGAAGGCAGCAGCGAGCGACACGGCATATAGAGCATTTACACCAGGGGTGGCGCTGCCCCGGGCGCCGAAGTCGCCCGGCGGGCAGACGCTCGAGCCGCGCGGGCGCTGCCGAGCCAAGGCTTGAGCCGGGGCCGGCCCGGGCTGGCTGGTCTGTGACCGGCGGCAGTGCGGCTGGGCGACCGGCGCTGAGGTGTGAACTCAACTGGACGAAGCGAGCACATCGGCCGTCTCTCTCACTCTCAGGGCGGCATATGGGAAAGACAAGGATGGATGCGACTGAGCGGCGCGGCGCGCTAGTTTGCCTGGGATCGAACCGCTCGCTGAGCGCAGCCAGCCAGCGCTGTGCGAGCTCGGCTACGCAGGCGGCCAGCCAACAGCCGAGCGCCCGTGCCTGGTGCCCGGACGCCCGCCAGAGGCGAGTTGCACACCCCTGATTTACACAGCGGCAGCGTTTCTGTAAACGGCAGCAACGCGCTGGCAACGCAGTCAAACAACCCGGTCCCGGTCCGACAACCTGCATGCCCACGGCAGTCAAATGGAGCATGGGCCCCTGGCCCAACGCATTGTAAACAATCCATATGACACTTTGCTAGCGAGTGTCCAAGCCGACGATGGGCGGGGAGCGAGCGGGTGTGGGACAGTCTAGGAGCTAGTGGCATGCAAGCAAATTTAGACAACAAATTGCCGGGGGCGGGGGGTTTGTAGGGCCGCCCGCCATGGGTATACGCCGCTACGCGGCTAGGCCGTGGCGTCATGTGAGTGCCATAACAGAGACCAAGACACGGCCGAACCGGCCAAGGCCCTGAAGCAGACAACAGCCACGCGGACAACGACGTGGCGCCGCCGGCCCAGGCCGTGGGCACAGCAACGGGCTGGCCGAGCCGCTGCGGACTGCGGCGATCGGCCACGGCGAGGACACGCGTCAAGCGGGGACCGGGGGATCGGGCCCTCCGACGAGGCCGATGGCGTCGACGGGGTGGGACACTGGTCGGACCGGAGAACCGCAGAGGCCGCGCGCCGCGGCGGGGCAAGGCGGGGCTGAGCGCAAGCGCAGCGAGCGACACGGCGGGAGCAACGCGTTTGGCAGCGCAGTCAAAGAAACAACCCGGTAACGGGTTGAGACGTCTCCACGGTTCCGACAACACGACACTGCTTCGGGCTGTCCACGCCGCCAATCAACAGTCAAAAGGAACGGGGGAATGGGACAACGCACGAGCGGCTGGGCGGCAGGCCGCGGCAGGGACGTGGCGACGCCCATCAACAACAAGCGAATCGGGCAGGCCGGCGAGGCCCCACGGATCCCACGGCGCCACGGCGCACCCCAACACACTTCACAAACACTAGACACTCACCTCTACGAAGTACCAGTGAAGCAACCATAGTTGTAACAATCAAAACGTAAAGAACGTATAAGAACTCAGGACGCATAGAACGTAAGAACGACAGAAGCGTAGACGACAACGCGTGACAAAGCAGGAAAAAGCGTAAACGACTAAGCGTAACGACAAAGAGAGCACGGGGCAGCGGAGATAGCGGCACGGGGCAGCGAGGCAAACGATGAAGGCAAAGATGTCTGCAAGAGTGACGGCGAGGTGGCGGGCGGAGCCGCAGCGAGCCGGAGCTGGCGTAGGCATACTATCTTAAGAGTGTCGACAAAACGCAGCGGCGGTTTCTGATAGGCCTGACCATTCTGGCTGGGGCGCCACTTTCCGTTCGGGTTGGATGGGCAAAAATGACGGGTATAGTAAGCGAGCCGGTTGTTGACAGCCCTTGTGGGACATTCCACGTGAATCCAACGATGGTTTGGAACAGGGGCGTAGGAACGTTTTACGGCCAAGGGGGGGCACTCTTTATGGCGCCCCCCTTTGGCCGAATTGCGCCCCCATCCTCCCGGGAGGGGGGGGGGACAACCCTTAAAATGTGATTTTCCAGTGCCGTTTTTTTAACTTTTAATTGACACTTGTTAAAGCAGTTTGTCACAGATTAACCCTTTAATCTGCGACGCGTCGCCGCACAGTGGGACGAAACGCGAAAAGTGGTCAGAAGTGGTGTTTTTATAACTGAGTGGTGGGTCCTTCAAACTTTTGGATGTTGGAAAGGAAGGTCTAGGCTACCCAGAACACTAATTGAATTGACAATTTGACACGTGGGTGAGCCCCTACGGAGCTCTAAACTCGAAACATTTTCAGATTTTCGTGCATCCATTCCAACAGGTGAATGTAATTCCCTCTGGCGGTCGCATCCTTCAAGATAAAAATAACATTTTATATGTTTTTGGAAAGCTGGTGACCTGACAAATCGAGCAATTGCCTTTGACTATCTAATTTGTCTTCGGGTTAAATGTTACACGCTGCTAAAAGTATTGCACAATTAACGATTTTTAAACTGTTAGGGAGCGATAGCATTGACCTGAGGTTGAGAACCTCAAGCGTGTTGTTGTCGTCCCCCTCAACAAGCTCTTGTCGAGAAAAGTTGCGGATTCACCATAGGGCCTAATGCTAGGTGTCAAATTTGTCAGAAAACGGCTTTTTTGGTAGATTTTTCAGAATAATATCATAAATTTTAAGGCCAAATATCACTAGTTCCGCACCTGTCTCAATGCTTCTAATAATGAAACGTGTTGTCCTTGTACCCCTTTACGAGTTGCGTCTATACAAGGTAGGTTTACGCCGGACCGCGTCTTGTCGTAACAGGCTTCGCGATGTGTCGCTGCCTGTTTCTGCAATCCGCGCCTGGCGTACCTACCTTGGCCTGCGGCGCTAGGCTGCCTTCGGCAGACAATGCTTCTCCATCATCAGTTACTTCTGAACTGTTGCATGCTGGGGGGCTCCGCTCCCAAGACCCCCTTCATTCTACATAGAGGTGCTTCATCTACAAATTACACGATCTTGACCCTTGTAACTTTTCAACTTGTCGTGCCTAGGGCGCTCCGCCCCCCAGACCCCCCTTTCATCCAGACAGGAGAGGTCTTCCGACAGAAAACTCGATTTTTCGCCGTTTTTTAGGTGTTTTTCGGCTATAAAAACTGAACCAGTTGAGCTAGGATGGTGAAATTTCGCGTGTGCGGAGCCAAGAACATACCTAATAACCCTGCGAAATCTCAGCCAGATCGGCCGAGCCGTTCAGGAGGAGTAGTGTACACACACACACACACAGACACACACACAGACAGACAGACAGACAAAACTTTTCAACCGCACTGGAGTAACAGGCTTCGCTATCGCTCAGCCAAAAAGTTGTGGGTTTGCCGCAGAGCCGAAGGCAGGGGCTCGGATTTGTCAAAAAACAACATTTTTGGTGGAATTTTTTTTTGAAAAGTGTGTACTTTGAGGCCAAATATCTCGAGTTCCCACCTGGCTCGATGACCCTCATGTTATCACGTGTTGTCCTGTTACCCCTCAACCAGTAGGCGTCGAGAAAAGCCGCGGATTCATCAACCAGCAGAGGCCATGGGCGTCAAGATCTAAAAATTCGGCGCTTTTACCACTTATTTTTCAATAATGACGTCCCTGTGTCGCATGGATGGTCCTGTGGCACTTTTTTCACTACAATACGTTTTTCTATATTAAGTCTAGTCAGTTAGAACGATAAAATATTTTATGTCTCACTTTCCGACCTTTCATTACACAGTGGCGCTCGGCAAGAGCAGCTGATTTGGGCCGTTTTGGGGAATTTGTTTCCACTACCTCCCGTCCCTCCCTCCTCGCCCTCCCTACCCAGCCCCCGTCCACCGACTGCCTTGCGTTCTATGTGCCCCTACACTCCTTTATACAACCTCTGGTCACGGTATAGACAGACTTGGTCAGTACAATCCTCGATAAAAGCTGAAAAAAGGGGGAAAAATTAAAAAAATTGTGGTTAAAAAAGTATGAAAATTGAGCTCTGGGACACATATGTGAGGTGTACGGTGGTCCAGCCAAGCTGCAAAACTTGTATTTAGTGTAGGCGGTGACCATCCGACCGTGCAACAGCCGCCCCGACAGTTTAGGATGGAATGTGGAACCAAAAAACAAGAAAAAGTACAAAAACTCCGCTTTTTGGCAGAAAACGCCCGGTAGGGTCATGAAGGAGTTGTCCTATCGCAAAACCGAGGTCATTTATGGAATCACCACAAAAAAACGAAACTTTTGAGTGCTATCCAAAAGTTGCATCTGAAAAGTCGTGCATATCGACGCACCCTACTATTGGTGCATACTCCCTTAAGAGGGTTTGGATGGCCCGCCACAATTTTTTCTTCTGGAGTCTATAACATGTCTAATTGCGGCATATTTTCCCCTTTAATTGACTGTTTTTTTTGTCGTTTCTCTCATGCGCTTACTTGGTCGACCATGCAGATCACTCAAAGTAAGGATATCAGGGCCCAACACAACTCCTGATAGCTAGCTCTTCTATATGCAGACTTTTAGGGACCCATGCAATCATTATCATAGTTACTTTACACAAATTTATTTTATTTTGAGCACATTTTCACTCATAGATCTCGACTAACCTGAGACACGGAGTTTCGAAGGGGACTTTATGTAGTACAGCACATGTTTCAACTTGATTACTCTTTCCATTAAGAATTTCTGAATCTTGCCATCCTTAAATAGTGAGTTGTCACTAAACTTTTGTCCACTTCAAAACTCCATGTCTCAGGTTAGTCGAGATCTATGAGTGAAAATGTGCTCAAAAAAAAAAAAAAATTTTTGTAAAGTAACTATGATAATGATTGCATGGGTCCCTAAAAGGCCGCATATAGAAGAGCTAGCTATCAGTTGCTGTGTTTGGCCCTGATATCCTTACTTTGAGTGATCTGCATGGTCGACCAAGTAAGCGCATGAGAGAAACGACAAAAACA
>NW_023144627.1:804241-860145 GCF_012932325.1 Thrips palmi | reverse complement strand
GGCGAGGCTAGCCGTCGATCCTCGGGGAATGTGCTTCGTCCAGTTTCTCATAGAGCCCAGCGAACAAGCGGTGGCATGAAAAATTGGTCGTTCTTGTAGGCAGTGCGACCCAGCGCGGACAGTACATGAGGCATTCAAAAATTAATTACATTAATTGTATAATATTATTATAATTTAATTCTAAATTCGAGTAATATTCCGTTTAACATGAAATTGATTTGGCATCTTGCGTATTTCTGTCACACTTCAACGAAATTAAATTATGTCTGTTTAAAGTACTGAGTACTATTTAAAAACTGGAACTCGCCCGAAATGTTATGGTTACAACATTATTTTTTTTTCGAGTAACTGTGCGTTCATTGTATGGCCCATTTTCCTTTTTAATTCGGTTTTTCATTTCGAGCAACTGTGCAAAATTGGCGCGTTTGTAAAACTCTTAGACTCTCTTAATCGAAACAGATGGCGAGCCATTAACTAATTGTGAAAATAAGGTAAATTGTGGCATGTTATTCAAAAATTAATTTACAATTGTGTTTATTGTCAATTTCGGTCATCTGTGCGTATATCATGTGAGCCACTCCCACTTTATGCTGAGTTCCAGTTGACCGGTCTCAAAATTCCACTTCATTTAAAAAATATAGGTTGAGATGACTATGTTTTCCATTTTAGCGGAAAGTGATAAGTCACAGAAACCCTCTGCGGAGTGACCTGACAGCAGATTAGTCCAATCGTGACCATTTTAATGTAATTTGGGTATCGTACAGTATAAGCATATGAGATATTTTCCTAGGAGAACCACCTTTTTTCTTTGGATTTCACTTCATGTTGTAGCACTTTGTTTGATTGACTACTTTTACGCCAACAAACTTCTTTCAAGATCTGAGGCAAATGAAAAACCGCATTAATCATCAAAATGCAAAAGTTTTTATTTATCGAGCTCATTTTTGTTTTCACCACACCATCACTTCGGACTTTTCAAAGCTTTCCCAAGAGCTAATCTTACTTATTTAGAAACGCAATTGCAGCCTTTGGAAACCGTAAGCCTTCCTCCCTTTTTTGCATGAAAAAGATTCAATACCTAGAATAGGTACATCTTGGCCAAATGCTCAAAAGCTTGAAAATCCGAAAGTTGTCCGAATTGACATCACTTCACAAAAATAGGTAGGCGTTGACAAGACAAATATAAAATGTTAACTCAGATTTGGATGAGAAATGGAATTTTTTAAGTGACAAATGTTCTTTTTGGCCATTTTAGCACTTTAAAATTCAAAAACTTTTTCATTGTGCATCCAAACCTATGAAATGTGTTGACCTTTTTAGTTTGTCTTGTTGAAACAAATCCGTTTCTGTAATGCAAAGTCAATTTTAACAGTTTTGAAAATACACTGATCCCCCTTCGTCGCCGCTGGCTGGCTCGTTCGTCACGCGAGCGCCTATAGTTCCAAAATGTGACGCAAGGAGCGCCACTGCTCGTCGATCTACGACGTGCTACACGTCGTAGATCGACGGATATGTTGACATGTCGTATCTTCGACGGAATTCCGTCGTAGTTTTGAAAAAAGTCTTAGCGTGAAGGCACTGATTACCTAAGGCAGCTTTCTGAGAAACACCGCAAACACACTGGTAAAACTGGAGCGTAGTTGTATGCTTCATTCAAGCATACAACTACGCCAGAAGACTTTACGCTTGGCGTCAAGCGTACACTGCAGGAAATAACCACAACAAAAGTACACAAATTTCTGGCAAATTTTTTATCAGGTTTTTATTGTACTTTCAAAGTACAACAATTGTTGTACAAAGTACAATGGAACCGGCATGACGAGTGCTGGGCAGTGCAGGCCTCGTTGTGGTTTGTACAATTCTCGTTGTACTTTCTACAATCCCTGTTGTACTTTTATTGTACAGTTTTTGTTGTACATTTGTTGTACTATTCACACTTTTTCTTGCAGTGTAGAGAAGAAATGCTCCCATGCATTTAGATAGGCGGGAGAGGGGCGAAATGGAGAACTACGCTTGAAGCCGAGCGTAGTTCTACTACGCTTGAAGAAAGGCGTAAAAGTACGCTTCAGTTCCACCAGTGCACGCTTCCTGTTAGTCCCAGGAACACCCTGGAAATCGCCTTTGCCTCTTGCCTTCAGTGGAGGCTACCTGGTACACCGAAAAGTGTCCACGAAACATCTCTTCGTAACACAAAGAAAAGGAAGGCTTTGTTGGCTGAGCGATAGCGAAACCTGTTACTCCAGTGGGGTTGGAAATCTTTTCCTGTCTGTGTGCGTGTGTACACCAGGGTTGTTAACGTTAAATTAACGGTTAACGGCGTTACGACGTTAACGTTAAAGTTAATTTAACGTTAACGGTAACTCGTTAAACATTCGGATAGTCCGAAACGTTAACGCGTAAACGTTACACGACCCCTGTAACTTTTAACGACGTTAAAGTTAAATTACGGCACTAATTATGCAAAATATTCGGTCTAAAAATGACTTGGAAGAGGTTTTGACATGCATTTGGGTCAACTAAACCTCCTTATTTCCGTATTTTAACAGTCAAAAATTAACCTGACTCATTTCTTAAATCGTCCCACAGAGGCATTTTTGGTAGATTTAGTAAACAAACAGAATTTTTCATCGTTTAAGTAGAAGCAGGGTTAACTTTAACGGCCGTTAAACGTTACGCGTAACGTTAAGGGGAGGTTCTGGTGAAAATCTTGCCATTTTCCTAATGGATCCTACAGTCATTATTTGTTCGGAATATAAAATTTTTCATTGGGGAGACTAAAATTTGACTTTTGAAGGCACATGCCAGGCTGTAAACCCAGTCGAAGAGTCTTTTTGAGCCTATTTTGGCTGTATCTTAAAAAATCTCCTTGCGCATACTATTTTGTCGTAAAAGGTTGACCTTGACATTTTTCACTTCTTCGACTCATATTCAAAAGATTCCGGCATGCATAGCTCAAAACTTCCATTATATTATTAATTATTAGCTTTTAAAGCTGAAAAGTCCCTAAAATTTGTCTATTTTGTACATTTTTGATCAATTTTAGTGAAATGCTTGGTTAGAAAGCTTGCGAATAAAAATGCAATTGACATTTTGAGATGGGCATGCCGGCATTTTTAAAAAATGAATCGAAGAAGTGAAAAATGTCTAAGCCAACCTTTTACGACAAAATAGTATGCGCAAGAAGATTTTTAAAGTTATAGCCTAAATGGGAGAAAAAGGCTCTGCGACTGGATTCAGGGCAAAGAATGTGCCTCCCCAATGAAAAATTTTAATAAATACTTGATAAAACATCAAATTTTTAACAAATTTTCACAGTGGGACCTATTTAGGAGAAAATAGCATTTTCACCAGAACCTCCCCTTAACGCGTTAAACTTTTGCTGATACCCGTAACTTTAACGCGTTAACGTTACGGGTCTCTTGGTTAACGTGTAACTTAACGCGTTACGTTTTAGATTTAACGTTAACAACCCTGGTGTACACTGCTCCTCCTGAACGGCTCGGCCGTTTCGGCTGAGATTTTGCAGGGTCATTAGGTGAGCGATTCTCACGTTTCGGGGTAGTTTTGGCGTCTCTGATTTGCCGAAAGTGAGAAATATCCAATTAAGTTTTTCTGATTATTGGGGTCCTGGATGATACTAGAGTTATGGCAATGGTATTTATAGTAAAGACCTTTTACTATCTTCCTAAAAACATGAGCCATAAGGTATTCCCATACGTTTTAGTGGGTGTTTTGATCACGGAAATTACGTTATCACGGAAGTTACAAAGTGTGAAAATCAGCTTTAACGGCTGACTCGGGCTTGCTGTGGCTTAAAAGTCGTTCCAGGGTCAAATGATACTCTAAGCCCGACATTTAAGCGGAAAATTTTTTCAACTAGTGCTGCTGCAACATTGGGTAAAGGGTGCCACGGAAGTTACAGGTAATTGTTGATACACGCCATTTAATAATGCTCTAGCCCGCTTTGAGACCGTGTACAGCATCTTAGATTTCCGCGACCCATGCAATTATGTCCCAGGGACTCCACTTTGATGGCTTGTGTCATGGAAAGTTACAAGTTTGGCTTGGGGAGAAGTCCAGAGCTGCCTTTTCGAAATTTGTGTAGTGAAATTGAATATACGGAGGACATTTTTCGTTGCAGCATAAGTACCTACGAAAGAAGTCTGACATATTGGTCTTCGGTTGAAATTAGCTCGAGACATGCCAAGCTTCGAATCCCCATCGACAGTTGGCAGCATTTTCGAACCACACCGCCACACTGGGGGCGGAAAGTTCGAGTATGTTCTCTTTGGACAATCACGGAAGTTCATTTGGGGTATTCCAAACGCTACGTAGAGCAATCCAACGAACGTGAACTTTTCGAAATGTGTGCGTTTAGTGGGCAATGGCCCTCCCTAACATCAGAAACAAACCCCATGTCGATATCTGCGCTCGTTTGGGCACAGGAGTCAGAAGAAACGAAACTACCCCGAAACGTGAGAATCGCTCAGGTATATCCTTGGCTGAAATTTTACTACCCTACTGAACCAGTTGCAACTGGTTCAATTTTTATACCCGTAAAACACCTAAAACGGCAAAAAATCAAGTTTTCTGCAGGCAGATCACTTCTGTCTTGAAGAAAGGGGGGCCTGGGGGGCGGAGCCCCCAAGCCTCGACAAGTTAAAAAGTTACAAGGGTTAAGATCGTGTTATCTGTATATGAAGCAACACAATCTAGAATGAGGGGGGGGAGTCCCCCCCCCAGCATGCAAAAAGTTAGAAGTAACCGACGATGCGCCGCAGGCCAAGGTAGGTACGCCAGGCGCGGATGAGAGGAACGGGCAGCGAGACATCGCGAAGCCTGTTACGACAAGACGCGGTCTGGCGTAAACCTACCTTGTTCATCAATGATTGGTTAACCGAAAGTTCTACTGCCATACTGAACCTGCTGCAGGAGGTTCAGAAGACGACGTGCCACATCCCTCAGTCGCAGGAAGTCACACACTTGTGAAACGGTGACAAGGTGGGCAACGGTGCTCTGGTACACGTAGGCGGGCAGGTGGCTCCAATGAGACGCGCCAAAGCCCATGACTACCCAGGCGCTGCACATGCAGAGTGTGGAGCCCAGGAGGAAAGTCAAGCCCAGGCGCGCGAGGAGACTCGGCACGGGGGACCAGTCGGATGGCGACGGGTCTTTGTGAGTGCGGTCCATCGCGTTCACCGACACCTGGAATCAGAGGCATGATTTTTGGCTGAGCGATAGTGAAGCCCGTTACTCCAGTGCGTTTGAAAAGTTTTGTCTGACTGTCTGTGCGTCTGTCTCTGTGTGTGTGTGTGTGTGTGTGTGTGTGTGTGTGTGTATACACTACTCCTTGGCTCGCCGCACACCAAAATTCAGCTCTCAATCCATTCGGTCATATTAGCCCCAAAAAAACTTAATAAGCGGGATAACTTTTTAGGTACTTCCAACTTTTTGTCAAGTTTCGTGTCGTTTCTTTTCCTACGTTTTTGAGGCTGCTGATGACGAAAATAGAACTCATTCGCACCCCCGACCCAAAGTTAAGTTCCATGAGTAGATTTTGGTGACCAAATGCTGATTTTTGAGGGGATTACGCCCATTTCTACGGTCTGTCTAGGAAAACAGCCTAAGGCAGGCTACACTGTTAGAAAACTCCGTAAAAATATGGAAATTTAACGGAGACTGGTCCATTTTTTTAACGGAGATCTCCGTTTTTTTTTGAATTATGGATTTTCTCCGTAAAAATATGGAAGTTATGTATATAAATGAAATAGAAGCCTTACTTATCAAAAAGAACAGACTAATTCACGTTATCGATGGGTTGGGTGACCAACTGATTCGGTGTTCCAAGAGTACGCCTTCCCTAAAGTGACCTTGCCTTTGGGTTTCCGTCCATTTATCCGATTCTAATGGCATGTGGTCAAGTGGATCTTCAAACAGTTTTGGAGAATATCACTGTCGTCTAAAAGGACACTGTTTGCATTAACATCGAAGGTGGAAGGAGGGAAGTAAACCGGTAAAATGCGTTTATTTCTGCAAAAATGCGGTACAGCTCCGTAAAAATAGGGAAAATCTCTGTTAAAAAAATGGAAAATCTCCGTAAAAATATGGAGAATTTACGGAGCCTCCATTCCCAAAATTAGAGTAACTTTCTCCGTAAATTTACGGACTTTTTTTCTGACAGTGTAGAGCCGCAGGCTAAGGTAGGTGGATACGCCAGGCATGGATTGTCGATACTTGCGCAGCATCGCGAAGCCTGTTACGACAGGACATGGTCTGACGTACACCTACCTTGCTATCATGGGGAAATCACTGAATTTCAGTGTACAAATCCATTGAATTTAAGTTAACTTTTGATGAATTTTGGCAAAAACTACTAAGATTGACTACTGACAATTTTTTTAAGAAGAATTTCAATGAATTTTCCTAAATTTTGAAGAATTTCAATTAATGTTGGTGTTTGAATTTGGTCGAAGTTATTTCCTCTTGATCTTTGTGCCCTTCAAGGCACCGCTTTTCAGTACTTCCGACCCCGAGCTGCCAATGACATTGCTTTTTAACCACAACAAACCCATAAAGAATTCCTGGATGTTTTTCACCAGGAATAGAGTGTACTTTCAATGTTCAACTCACGTTGTTCATTACAATGGAACCGGCATGACGAGTGCAGTTAAGGCCAGTCCTCGTTGTACTTTCTGCGATCCCCCATGTATTTTTTCCCACAGTTTTTGTTGTGCACTGGTAATCCAAGTGTGGACCAGGTCCACGCTAGGTGACGTGGTGGACCACGAATGGTCCACGCCAAGCTGTGGTCCACACTTCACAGCGTTGAGCTCCTCATGGGCCTATCAGATTTCGAAGTGGGGACCATCCGTGGTCCACGTTTCCTAGCGTGGACCATTCGCTGTCCACGTTTCCTAGTGTACCGAGTGGCAAACAACTTCGTCAAACTTTGTAAACAATTATTTCAAATTCACCTTCTTTCACGTTACTTCAAGGGAAATGTACACCAAAATTCAAGTTGTTTGCTCCTTGCGTTGTACTTTTCTTGCACTGTTCACACTTTTCTCCTGAAGAATAATGAACTTACTAGGAGATTGTCGTGGGCCTCTGCCGTGGAGCGCAGACGCGAGAGCTCCATCCACGAGGTGAGAGTGAGCAGAGAAGCAGCCATGTACGCTCCACCCGACATTCGGGTAAAAACACCGAGGCGGTCCAATTCGCTACTTTTTAGTGCCCTCGAAATATCAGCGAGAACCCTGAAAATACCACATTGTCACTGCAACCACCCGCTTGGAAAAAAACTGTTGAAAAGGGGCTTCAAATGTTTTATTTGAGTGAATTTGCACTCAAAAATATCCACGAAGCTCTTGCTGTAAAGGCATTGTAGAATTGCTCCGTTTTATGAAGAAATTTTTCGTATTACGAAGAATCTTGCTTCATGATAGGGTCAGGGCGGGGAAGACCTGGACACCCCTCATTTTACTTCAAATACCGTAGGCACAGGAATAACAACTATCAAAAGTTGTTCCGTGGCATCAGCGGTTCACTACACAACAGTTGTCAGGCCAGTACATACGGCATTTGAAGTAAAATGTGGGGTGTCCAGTTCTTCCCCGCTCCAGTTTTTCCCCGCCCTGACCCGACGAGGCAATTCTTTCTAGAACTTAACCGTCTTACCTGTACGTTGACCAAAGTACAGTGCCCTGGACTATTAAAGCCCATATCAATGTGCTGCGCAGCGGATGGCGACTTATGTAAAGCCAAGGAACGTGGATTCTACCCCGTGCTGTTCGCGAATCTGAAAAACCGTTTGGGATGTGAGGACGAGGATGCAACTTGTCAATGATTTTGTCGAATGTGACGGCACATTTTGTTCTCACGTGAAACTCGCCACGTTCCCTTTGATAGTGTTTCGCATAACTATTTGAACCGGGTATTTCGATCAACTGTCACATACTGTTTGAAATTGGGCTCCGAAATTTAATGGAGAAAAACTCTGGAATCGTGTTTACGGAGCCCCCGTTTAGTTTCTATTTTTTTTTTGAGAGATTTTGTTAAAGCTTAAACCAATTATCTTCAGAGCATTGTTTGGGTTTAGAGAGAGCCGAAATGCTTGCCTTTTTAAGGTGTATCAAAGAGGGCTTCTTCAAAGCATTAATTAAGTCTCAAATGGACCAAGAGGACTTTGCGAGCTTATTTTTTGACCTACATCGTGTAGCTCTCCCGCAATGTTATGAAAACTGAGCTTAACAAGAAGGGGGCCACGGTCACCTTTTCTCATTCTTTTCCTGGTTGCGAACCTTTTATCGTGACATCCTGATCGTAAAGCATGCATTTTCTATAAGCATGCATTTTCTATAAGTTTCCCGAAGTTTCCGAAACAACCAGAAAAGGATGGCATGTACTGTGCCTTCTCATTTACTTCTGATGCTTATCATTGACTAACCAACACATACCTTTGACGTAAATTTTTGTAACGCTGCGATGAGTAAATATCCTGTGTTTGAAACAGCAAGCCACGGAATAATAATTTTGTCTGTATAAAATGTTGATTGACACTGGATATCGTTCCAAATGCAGTATCAAACTATTGTTATTCATCACTTTAAATTAGTTTTGGCCTCAAACTTCTTGGTGATAGCATTACTAGTTTCCATGAGCCAGCCTATGCTGCATGCTGGTAAGGTTAAACCCGCCGGCTGCTTGACTGAAGAATTGTCTGTGCTGCTGTATTTGAACAAGTCAACGCACACGACGCACTACAGCATTTCTTTGATTGAGGTTATTTCATAATTTCAGGGTCTGAATCATTCCAAACCATTGTAAGAACGTTATTAAAGGAATAATCTTTCAAATCATACTCTGACACTGCCACACACAATCAACAACAAAATAAATAAGGTAAACAAAAACAAAGGTGTGCCAACATAAGAAAATAACATCTTATGAGTCAGAAAGTAAACTATAAAGTTGTTCTTTTGTGTGAGTCGTTCATCAAATTTTAAGCTTTAATAAACATACCATTCCCTTAAAAATCCCTAATATACATCCAAAGTTAGCTTTACTTTGGCGCTAGCATGTTCCCAAGATCTTAGGTTGGCACTACCATCTTCTTGTTGTTAGGCTTATTTGTTGTTCACTATGAGAGTGTGTGTCTTGAACTTTCTTTGTGTGAAAATAACGAATTTTCAATAGTTGTGGATGTTTCAAAGCATAAAATTATGAATATTACTAAAATGCAGTAGTACTGTAGTGCTTCGCATGTGTTGACATGCTTCTATATTGCAGTACTGAAAATATTTCTGCCAAAGCAACCCGGTCACTTAACCTCAACCTTGCCCTGGGCTGGACAGCATTGGATACCTCAGTGCTGTTCTCACCGAAGATTGCTGAGGACTTGAAAGATAAAAATAATTTTGAATTGTGTTTTCAAATTGTATGACAATTTATCTCTAACAATATGCATTTTCAATCATTGGTTTTTATCAAAAAAACTACTGCTTTTTAATGAGGCTGATCGCTGTTAACTTTACGCTCATCTCAGCTTTACAAACATCTACATGACAGGTATGTACTGGTTTCCCAAATAATATTGTTTAAGAAGTAAATGAGATGGCCAAGTAAACGTAACCGCTTTGAGGATGGACTGGGAAGGGAAGTTGCCACTGCTGTAGATATCGTGGGATCTTGAAATCCACCTAAATTAATGCGGTCAAAACTGAGACCGCATCAGTTAGGCACACTCCGCATGAGTAAATGAAGTCAATCTTCTCCGCATCAGTTAGTGCGGTCAAATTGATAGAAAATTACACCGCATTATGTTTTGCGGAATCCTCCGCATTTGTTTTCTCAGTGAAATGTTCCTGTGTTCACCTTTAAGGTCCAACTGACAGGTTAGTATTTTTAGGCACATCGATAATTCGTCGATGCTCAACTTGGTATTTCTAACAGTTGAAAATTTTATTTGTGTCCCACTTTAAGTAAGTAGCGTGTATGCATTATAATCGATCCTTGTATTACATTTTTGAAAAGAAAATAAAGGTGCTGCATACACAGATTCCAAACGCTATGAGTGTAGCACGTATGGTGCAATGCAGTGAGATATCGCACCATAAGTACGAGCAATGCCATTGCCATATTGCACCTAACGTACAATGCGCCCGAAAATGACCAATGCCAATGCATGGTAATGGGAATGTGCGATGCAAAAAGCATTGCACCAATTGACGCTATATTCATGGCGTTTCGATTTTCAGTGAAGCTTCCTTGAGCGTGATGCGCACCCGCGTCAGCCGTCATGCGTGCCTTGTAACTTCGAATATCGTACCATCCTTGCGAGCCCCCACCGGCAAATATCCGTAGATTGCAGCACCCCACAAGAGTTGTTGAAGAACCATGTTAGAGATGAGATAGCGTCACGAGGGGGTTCCTCGTTTCCGTAACCTGCAAGAGTGTAACTCCACCCAGGTGAACCGAAATATAGCGTTCAGGCTCCAATCGTGGGTTGGAGTTCCTTTAGGGTCATTCCATGCCAAGTCAACCAGAGCCAAAGCCATGATGTCACCGATTTGGACCAAAGTTGGTGGATCGCCGTCAATTAGTGTTAAGATCGATGCCCTAAAATAGTTTTGGCCAATTTCCAATACTTCCGGAGATATAGCCATACCTCATTTTTGGCTATTTTGCCAAATGTAAAAACAGTGTTTCACTTAAGTGCCAATATCTTGGCTCCTATGAGACCTAGAGTGGTGATTCTGTGCTCATTCGAAAGGAAATGAAATTTCGCATAAAATGGCGTCGGTTTGGTGTCGATAGATGTGAAAATAGGAAAGTTCACTCTAACGAAGAAACAGTGAACTTTACAGTGTAGTTCCCACCGAACGCCATCTTCGATTTTTGAAATTTTTGTCCTGAAGGTCCATTGAGGTCCCTACTTCATTGTCTTAAAGTATCTCAAGAAGTTCTTGGGTTTTGCGGTTTTTGTAGGGGGAAAGTAAAACAGTGCACCCAAAAAATGGTGATTTTGCAGTGAAGGACCCGAATTAAGTGACATCAAAGGCAGCCAACCCTATTCATAGACCGCCTGCTCCGTGTACAGGCAGCGACCGATATCTGAGGCCACTCCCTGATAGGTCGAGTTACTTCACGCTCGAATCCTCGGATTTTAAACATGGCGAATGTAAATTTTGACTACATCATTCGGTTTATCTTGCCCTAATATATCAATGAGGAGTTGGCTAAAAGTATCCCAAACACCTGGTGAGCGGCGGGCTGTTGCCTACAAGGCAACTTATTTCCACAGCTGTTGAGTAACTGCCTAGTATGCAGGAGATGATGCAGCCAGCCGGACACCTGTGTGTTTGGGCTACTAATTGCCTACTTCTCTGGCAACCACTACCACATATCCTTGGTTGCCGACGCGAGTATGACGCAAGCGGTTTTCCTCTGTAAAAATTTTTCCAAGGCTAAGTCTAATTATCAAGCTGAACGATAAGATCCTCATCGAAGTGAGCATCTTTTTCACCCAGTGCAAGTAACCAAAAGTAAAGTGTACTACACCGCTCTACAAGTACGCTCTGAAAATTAAAAGCTGTTATTAAAAGTTATGAACTTTGAGACGAGGATTTTGAATTAGACTCTTACTAGAGTCTTGGTTAAAAATTTATGGTGGAAAGCCGCTTGCGTCGGCAACTGAGGATATGTGGAAGTGGTTGCCAGAAAAGTAGGCAAATAGTAGCCCAAACACATGACAGGTGTGCGGCTGGCTGCGTCCCATCCTGCATACTAGGGCAGTTACTCAACATCTGTGGCAGTGGCGGATCCAGAGGCGGCCTCGGAAAGGGGGGGGGGGTAGAGGTTTTTGTTTACTAACAGGGGCAACGACATTTTGAAGGAGAAGAATTTCAAGAGGAATACCGCTTGCGTCATGCTCGCGTTGGCAACTAAGGATATGTGGTAGTGGTTGCCAGAAAAGCAGGCAAATAGTAGCCCAAACACACAGGTGTGCGGCTGCACTGTGAAAATTTGTTGTCACTTTATGACGAAAACGTGGATGACATTTTGATCACTTTGAAATAATGACAATCTCCTCACAAATTGATGACATTTTCATCAAAGCTCCTATACATATTGCATGGGCGTGGGAACAATATCATTAATTGACTTGATGACATCCTTGTGAGGAACATTAGCCTTGAAATTGTCATCAAATGATGACTCAAATTTTCACAGTGTGGCTGCATCACCTCAACCGCCAACTTTGGTCCAAATCGGTGACATCATGGCTTTGGCTCTGGTTGACTTGGCATGGAATGACCCTTTATCAGTGTATAACAGTATATGAATTCAGTTTCAACGAACCAACTATCCGTTCCTTAAAACGTTTTTTACCTCACACTCACACAGCGGATACTCCACCCCAAAGAACCGGCTCAACCTTCAGCTGACCTCGTGAGTGGCGGGAGGGGAAAAGATGGTGGGGTGGGCAGAGAGGGACTCACGTACTGCCTTTCACAGCGTACTTTGGCGGGGGTAGTAAAATCCCATATTAGCCCATTAGTTTAACTGCCCTGTAGGCAGGCAAAAGCGTAATCAAACTCGACTCGCCACTGAGGTAAACCAACACAGAATAAAAGTGAGCTTCCTTACGTACACGTTTCCTTTTAACTTAAATTTTAAACTTGAGACTCAAGATTCAGCCACACGCACGGAATCACCCTGAAGTTTTCGCCACTTTTCAGGACACGCTAAATTCCTTTGCACATCTCCTTTACGTGATCTCACACAATTTTGCGCACATGCGCTTTTAAGAACGAATTTGTACGCAATTTCGCTGGACTTTGTGCGATTTTGCGTAAAAAGAAAACTGAACGAAAGAGTTCACATGTTTAAAAAATGAACATTTACAGTATTTAGCGTGTGAGGTTCAAGCGTATTTTGTGCCTATGAATGCGTGAACATTGTAATATTTTTTACCAAACGCCTTAACAAGGTTCATACTCCTTTTTTTTACTTCTGTAACAGGTTTGGTCGGAATAACATCTCACCATGAATCTATTTAACACAGGGAACTATCTCACAAATTAGGTCAAAAATTTCTTTATTAACATCGAATTAAGTGGTGAGTTAGGAATTGCTGTCTTAGTGGTTCGAGTCACAGCGCAAGCAGTGGGGAAGTGGACAGTGACTCGAGACATAGTCGACCGAGATGTAATGGACTGCGTCAAGTTCCTTAGCACCTCCTCAAAATTCGCCATCGTCAATGAAGGATTGGAAGACGATCTGGGCCATGAAAGCTAGAAACGTAGAAATCGCAGAAATCATCTGAAAATCGAGGACAGAACAACAATTCAAATATCTAGTGAAAGAGAGAGAGACGCATAAAAATATGCAAAGCCCTTTTGGCATCCGCCGTGCACTTTACTTTTAGTGTTTACACGTTCAGAACCCCAACAGGGTGATTCGCCTTGCGCAGCAATCAGCAATTTATGATAAATGTGCCAAAAGGATTTGAAAAAAAAAAATAATCAAATATTGACACGTAAGTGACAAAATTTCCAGGGTGGCAGAGGTTTTGATAACATTTATTTAAGCTCTGTTCCCTTCCTACCCATGTCGCTGTTGCCAGGCTGATGTCCAGCAGTCCAAACACATGTGGCCTCATGCAATTGTTGCTTATTTCTGTCAAAAACATTCGGATCTACGCAAAAAGAGAAGACATAAGATGACTCTGGGAATTTATAATATGGCATTGACAGAATTTTGGACCGGAACGGAGAAGAAATAGAGGGGCCACGTAGTCAACACATTGTTTTAATCAAGTCAAAAGATCTGCTTGAAGGTGTTGCTTGGAATGAACGCTTCGAACGGCACCGAAGCGAATACGGTCGCAACGCATTTCGAACATTTATAGACATTTTATGGCAGGACTGCCATAAAAAAATTGGGCAGGATCCAGAAAGTTGCGATAAGATATTCCTCACACGGATTTAGTTGTGTTCATGACTCAGTCACTCGCATTGAATGCGTATGCCTTGAGTTCGTGCAGATGTTCTGTTCACGTACCTCTGAAAAGCCCCCAGGGCGACTTTTTATCAGAAACGTCTCGCAGAGTCTCCCAATGTGTTTACTCTGCCGAAAACAGAACGGAATTCAAGTTATTCAACGCCCATAACGATGTTTCCTCTAAAGGCTTGAATGCTTGGATCCACAACTCGAGTATTCCAAAATCTCCCGCGGGGTACGCGGTAGTTAATGTATCAGTTAAGTCAATTACCTCGGCTGAAATTCGATGACAAGCGACACAAAACAACGCGAAGGACAGTCCTTTCATGGTTCCAGAGATACTTGTCAAAGTAATTACTGATTTGTCCTTCACTCCGAACGAAATACTTTCTATCAGTATCAAATAGTCCAGTCCGGCGTTGTATACGGCGTCGGCCATGGAAAACAACACCCTCTCTCCATACGACGCGCAGAACTGCTCGCGTATGTCCAGCAAAACTTGGTGCCTCACTCGCAACGTCCTTATTTCGCTTTTAAAGCGATGCTGCAACACAGGAGCACATCTTGAGGAACACTTCTGTATTCCTTACGTATGTCCATAGGATATGGATACAAAGGATATGGCTCAGTTGCGAACGAATAATATCAACGTAGTTGATGTACTGCGAAGGTTTGTCTCTGTATTAATCAATGGAAATACAAAACAGGTTCGTTTTGTTGATTGATAGTTTCGTGCTATGGTTGCACAAAATAAACACTGCAATCCCAGTGGTAAGTTTACTTGTCACGGATTTGGCAAGCCGTTTTAAATGCCAAAAATTGGCAAGCTTGGCCCGGAAATACTCCCCAGCTTGCCAAAATTTGGCAAGCTTATGAAGAGTGCCGACCAAAGTTTGCCAAATTTTGGCATTCAAAACGGCTTGCCAAATTTGTGGCAAGCAAACTTACCACTGGCTTCGCAGTGAAATAGACCTTCTAGTCGTGGTCGAGTGAAGAACAAGAAGAATCACAAAAGTGAACTTATTAGAACTTTTACTTCGAATATTTAGTTCTCCTTGCTTGGTAAAAGTTAATAAACATATTTTCTAGGAAATGCAACATATTTTGAGCAAATATATACACTTTAAATGCCCTAAATGGAGTCTTTTGTGATTCTTCTTGTTCTTCATTCAGCCACGACTAGAATGGTCTATTCTCTGAAATATATATCTCAGGTTTCAGTGCGAAACAGAGTCCTGAAAATTCTATCCGCGTGGTGGCTTTGTTCCCACCCAACTAACCTGAAACGGTGGCTTCCCCAACATCCCCACATTATCAGTGAAAGCCGCCTCTCCGATGATCTGCGTAACTCTTCCGGACGTGGGCCTCGGGTTTTCCTGGGACGCGTCGGCCACCCACACTCCCCTCGGCTTTCCTCTGCTAGTGTGAGTGCTGCTGCTGAGGGTGCGCTCGCAGTCTCTTCGAAGGTCTGCAGCCAGTTCGCTGATGACGGCCACTGGGCCCAGCACGACGACCGCTGACACGCAGTGGCGGACATTGTTGTAAAATTCCATGCCGTCCGTCGTCAACGACCAATCGCCATCCCAGGACATTGCGGCGCTGCAAGCGAGGGCCAAAAGCGTCGGCGTCGTTCCCAGAAACACGTTCCTGCAGCCTCGCAGCGAAAGCGAATGTCGCCCGCAGTAGATGCACATGGACCGGGCCAGCTGGGACACCGCCTGCACTCGGAGCAGGAGGAAGGCCAGGGCGAAAGCGACGTCCGCTAGCTGGAGACTTGCAGTGATGATTATGGGGTCATCTGGGCCTTCGTCGAAGTAATTGTCCCAAACTGACTTCAGTTGAACGAACGTCCACATGAGCGCCAGTCCGTACCGCAGCCATGGCGGCCACGGCCGCGGCGGCCATCCCCACAGTGGAAGCAGTCCCAAGGCAGATGAGAGCAGGGCCAAAGTGCAGCCAAACGTGAACAGAACCTTCTGGGAACCCACTGAAAAGAACAAAGCTGTATTAAATGACTTATATGTTCTCTTCAAACTCAACAGTGTACTCAGTACACTCTAGTTAGAGTAAGCTCATGAGTACACTCTAACTAGCGTGTACCGGATGAGTACACTCTAACTAGCGTGCACTGGTGAAACAAAGGCATTAAAATTACGCCCTTTAAGGGCATAAAACGTTAATGCCCTTGCGAAGGGCATTACAATTTTGCTTGAAGTTCCTACTATTTACGCCCTTCCCAAGGGCATAAAACGATTTATGCCCTTGGGAAGGGCGTAAAAGAGTATTTATGCCCTAAAGGGCATAATTTTTATGCCTTTGTTTTACCAGTGTGAACTCAGATGAGTACACACCTAAGCACGCCTGGTAATTTATGCAGCTGAAAGTGTGTACCGTGAAACGGGGTAACTTCGGACACTTTTGATAGGTTTTTTTGAAATTGTGAAAGTCGTGGTGCTGTCATGGACTTGAGGGTTAAAATTTATCATCTAGCCACCTTTAGCTTCGATTTGGCGCTTATTTCAAATATCTGCACCTCACCGCTTGTACAGTGGAGGTTCTGAAGCAGTGTCCGAAATTACCCCGTGTTTTGGGGTAATTTCGGACACCCCTGGAAAAAACGACTTTTCGTTCTGATTTTGGTCCCAAAATCGATCACTGTCTCTTTCTAAAGTGCTAATATGATTGTATGAGAAATTCGTAAGGGTTAAGATGTAAAGATATGGTAGGGGTGGTCATTCATACATAATTTGAAGTCATGTTTTGCACTCATATGTAGTTCGATTTCAGGAATAGTGGGTGGAACTGGCAGAGCCATATAGAACGCTTCTATTTTTTAATTTTTGACCGATTAGCTTTCATAGGCAACTCGGGCCATACATTTTTACGGGAAAGTGAATCTTAAATCTTCCTCTACAAGATTACAGACAATCACATACATGCATACGAAGGGCAAGTAGTCGTGTATGTACGGTTAGAAAGATACAGGGGCTCAGTGAAAAGCTTTGCATTTCAATTGTAGTAAACCGGCGAGCTATGCAGCCATTCGCCAAGACTAACTTTCATGTCACATGAATGAAAATTGATCACAAAACAGTCGTTGACACTAAGGTAGTATATGCATATAAAACTAAGAATTAAAGATGTAGCTTTGCCCCATTTAAATGTAATTCGAAGTTTATTAAAGCAACCGATGTAACAATTGGGGATTATCGTTGTTATTGGATTATCTTCAACTTTTAGAAGAGCTCTTCAGCTTCCACCACTCAAACCCTGCGAAATAGAAAGTGTTCAGGACATACCCACTCTCCCTGGCGTGACGTTTGTATGTCCGAAATTACCCCGTAAAGTAACATTTTTTTAGTTTTGAGCCCATATAAACCATACTATTTGACCCAGGTGATTAAAAATTTGACACAGTATTGCCTTAACATGATCGAATCGACAAACAATCACCTCATGAACCGGCCATGAACAGTTTCGGCATGCCAGTCAAAGTTTTTACGCAGAAAGCGAATTTAGGTAAAAGGTTAAAAATTAAAACCAAAAAAACCCCCTTTCTCCTAAAGTTTGCCCCTGATTTGGCCTCCGGGTGATTGATCAGATGGTTTTAAGTGTGGCCGATGCGATGCGCGCAACGGGACAAGCCTCCAAGTTGGCCGTTAGATGCGAGCGTCATCGCCATGCTTCCGGGCAGAGTTGTCCGAAATTTCACCGAGTGTCCGAAATTACCCCGTTTCACGGTACTCATCTGAGTACACGCTAGTTAGAGTGTACTCATCTGAGTACACGCTAGTTAGAGTGTACTCATCTGAGTACACGCTAGTTAGAGTGTACTCATCTGAGTACACGCTAGTTAGAGTGTACTCATCTGAGTACACGCTAGTTAGAGTGTACTCATGAGCACACTCTAACTAGAGTGTACTGAGTATACTATTGAGTTTGCAGAGTTCTCTCTTATTCCTGTACATTGACGTTGGTGCGCTTAAATAGAAGTTTCAATAACAATTACAACTGTTAACATGGCCATTAATGTTCACGAGACGCCTGTACGCACTGTGAACTGCCTTCCCCTTTCGTAGGCAGGCCGGCCGTCTGCTCGTGCTGCGTCCGAGTTGGTAAAGCAGCGCGCGCACGACAGGGAAACCAGTGCGCGTCACAACACTCTCTTTAATGGATGAATGAGAATAGATCGGCGTGGCGACGTCAAATATGATCAGCTAAGTGAAATGTGTGGTTAGCACGTGCGCGCGCGCACACGAACACACACGACCACTGGAATCGCTTGGTGTGCACCGAGCCCGGTCCCACGGCGAGAAGGGTGCCGGATCGCGAACCGGGCCCAACTAAGCGGAATGGGTACTGGGTACTCGGATTCAGTCGTCTTGTGACGCGCGCGCCTTTGGCGGACGGCTGCCGGACACCGCACCCTCAAAACCTTGCGAACCGATCTGTTGGCAGGGTCGTGAACGTTACTTTCAAATGTAACGCTTTACCGTTACTGCGTTAGTATGGGTATGCATTTGTTAACGTAAACCCTCTTGGTCACTGCCACACTGTCGCTGCCCTGTATCTCAATGCATCATCACGATTTCCTTGCACCTTCGTAGTAATACAGTCAACAGTCTCATAGAGGGGCATGTCTGGATCAGTGGCTTAAGATATAAACCAAGCATGAGTAGAGCGTCAATAACACAAATCACCAGAAGGGGTAGGTAAACAAAACTCAACAATTTCAGAACATGGTTAAGACTCTCTACTCTGTTGGTGCTACGCTCTCTCAGAGAAACACCCCGAGCTCTGTCTTTCAAAGACCATACCTCCTTGCAAGTCAACCAGTTGCCTCTCCGGTAAGTCTTCGGAGTGGGGGTCAGCAACAGAATTAAACTTCACTAATCCTTCCTGGAAAAATCTGCATTTGTTTCCGCATGAAGCATCTCTCTGAACAATTTCACAGCCTCGTTCTTGTTGGGGTCCCCCTTTGCAGCTCTCTTGATGACTGCCCTTTCAGAATGGACACAACAGACATGGACCTCTGCGTTTGGCATCACTTCTCGAAGAGCACCATTTCCCGCGAAGGACTTATGGACAACAACACATATAGTATGAACAAAACGGGCCTCTCCGCTGACTTCCACAAAGCTAATAAGCATAGATGGGAGATGCTTCTTTGACTCGCTCGCCAAAAAGGCATAGCCAACTGGTTGTCCAACACCATCTCCGCCAACCACCTCAAGCACAGTGTGGCATCTGGTTCTTGTTTACCTTTTCAGTACAGTCCATCAGCATGACCTCTAGAAACATTTGAAATACTCGACGCATGTTGGACGTCTGTATGAGGATGAACTCCTTCTCTTTTGTTCCATCGTTAAACACCAATTCAGCATGGGCCTCATTATCAATAGCTTTCAGTTCGTCCAATTTCTGCTGAAGCATTTTTTCCTCAAACCTCCCTTGTGACCTCACGCTTACGGTTTAGCCCTTCAAAAAAAAAGCTTAATTATACCCTGTACATACACACGGAGCAAAGTAACAAACGTAGCACTACTCACTGAGCATTGTGAATGTCACGGTTGAGAATAATTTCTGATGGACCTTCGGGGGCCTTGATCAAAAGTTGCATTAAAATGGGCTTGGCCTTCCCAGCACGATATTCTGCTATTTTATCCACCGTATCTTTGAATAATCTGCGGTTTTCTGAGTAGAAAAAGTCATCTTCTGACTCCGATGACATCACCTCTCAATTAATGGATCAAATAGAGGTGATAAGGTGAGGTGTTTAACAAATGTAAAAATTTCACCAAAAACCTCCCCATCTCTGCAGAGATATTTGTCAACACTAGAGTCGTTGACAGACGAACGAGCGTAACTTGAAGACCCATACAAAATTTTGCCCTTACTTAGTTTGTCAAAAGTTTTGCACTCATACATATCAATAACAAATAAATAAGCTAAAGAGAAAATTACTGAGACTGGTTGAGGGGTTTCGTAATAACCACCCGCAAATAAATCAGGAGCAATAACGTCTGCAATATCTTAAGCGTTTTTACAGAATTCTTTTGCAATACCCCGGGTTTCATATCCTCAATAATTTTGGGCAAAAACCCGTGAAAAACCTCAATCGTTTACCAATTTGCAAACAAGCATCAAGCATCCTTAGTGCCATGGGCTAAATTGCCTATTTTACCATTTAGGCCTTGTGAATCATAGCAGGCTGTAACAAATAGTTGTCTTACTAGTTGTCTTACAGAATGGGACAGGTGCATGAGTAAGTGTACCAATTTCAAAGAGAATACTGGTAGAAAGTAAACTTTTTGGGCCAAAAAATTACTATGGTCATGGTGCCCCACGGGGTGGTCATGGTACCCCATAGGTGGGGCGCCGACC
Source organism: Thrips palmi (assembly GCF_012932325.1). Lineage (NCBI taxonomy): Eukaryota > Metazoa > Arthropoda > Insecta > Thysanoptera > Thripidae > Thrips > Thrips palmi. Next base: position 839,757 of record NW_023144627.1, on the reverse strand, counting down.
ACTTTGCGTTTTATTTTCCAAAGTGTTCTGTGAGCCTGCCGTGCGTTGCAGACAAGTTCCAATGGGTGGAAGAGGTCCTTGGAGGTCCAATGAATCCCCTCATGTTGGAAACTTAACTTTTCGAACCACACGGTGGAGTAGAGGGAGGCTCAAAAAAATGTGGTCATGGTTCCCCACCCTCCCTTACACTTCAAAAACAGGAAGCATAATGTAGAGATCAAAAATATATAAGACGTGACAGGGTTGGATTTCACCTCTCCGACTTGGCTCATTTTTGGTGGATATTTTAGTACCCTAGAGAGATGTTAAAAGCTGGAGTAGCAGGTCCTGCAAAAATTTATTCACCAATCTGCAGACGTTTTTCAATATTTTTGAGTTTGTTACCTTAAATTTGGGTATTTTCTACTTTTTCTACAGTTTAAGCACTAGGAAGCTGAAATATGGTTGTCCTCACGTAACATGAGCCAAAGAAATCAGAATGTAGGTCTGGACTTGAGCTACGACTCATACTTCAGGAGACATTGGCAAAAATTGCGAAAAGTTACCGAAAAAGTCCCAAATTTTGGGGGGGTCAAAAATTCCTGTGAGAGGCTTCCCCAGCGTTCTAAACTTTAGAGAACGCGTAAGGCGTTGAGTAACTAAACGCCTTAGGCGTTGAGTAACAAACTGCCCTAAGGCGTCTAGGTTCTAAAGGCAAGCGCTTTAAGGCGCTTAAAGAACACCCAGGAATTACAGTGTAGGCTACCCTCCACGACAGGCGCGTCGCAGGGGGTTGCCTGCAGTCTTCTCCCGGACGGTCTGGGGCGGCAAGCCTGGCGAACCCCCTGACTGTCTCCAGCGCACTCCTACAGTGTGATTCCGCGCACGGCAGGGGGGCCTGCTGCTCCCCGCACGCGGCGAGAGGAGGGGCTGAGAAGGGCCTAACTACGGTGCTGGGTTGGTCGGGCCGGCTGATGGTCGGGCTTTTGCGGCACGCTTCGGCAACTGGGTTCGGGACGGCTTCGGGCAAACTTCGGGTGGGTTCGGGGCAGAGTGTTTTGCCAACACAAACATTAATGAACGCGCCGTACTAGGTTCAACCACTGTTATCTTTTACATTGATGCAAATCGAATTTACTGCACATTTTCAAACAAATGGTATGCTACGATAATTTTGTGCGACGCGTGTTGGTTTGACCGCGTGACACTGCCGAAGGGTCGCAATTTTAGGTTGGCAAGGGAGGGAATGCCGTTTTACTTTTCCACTTTTGTTTCGACTGAACGACACATTGCTGTACAGCATCTTCGCTCCATTTCGCTCTGGGACGAGGACGAGACGAAACAGGCACGGATTCTGCTCCGTGAAACAGATTCTGTATTTCGACATTGATACAATTAATTACTCTTGTTCCTCTCTCTCTACCACCGAAATGGGTAAGCTCACCGTTCGGGTGCTTCACGTAATGCTTGAAAGGTGCCTCGCGGCGTTTGACTGGTACTGTATAGTTTAACCGTTCCAATCCTAACTTCTTTTTCAACGTTCATCATTGTGATGCATTCCGTCTCTTTATCCATTACCACTTATACGCGTACTCCCATTAAATCGTTTCCAATCCTCACTTCCGAAGCTTGAAATCGCTGATGTAAACTGTTTGGTACGATTTGATGCACGACAGCTCTCGCACACCTACAAAATGTTCCACCCACTTCTATCGCTTCTTACGTTTTCTATGTCGTGTTTAACCTCCGTTGCCTGATCCATTATAGATACAGCGGAGTGGAGCGCATTCCTGAACCTCTACGCAGAGTTAATGAATGGCGTTACTAGCGGCTCGCCGCTCGTTTCTAAAGCTGTGGCGAAGCAGGCCCTTGCGACTAAGTGGGACGATGTGGCCACTATCTTGAAGGGAGGTTAAACCTGGTGCCCAACGGTTAGGGCCCGAATGGAAAATAGTGAGTTTTGTATTAAATCTCTGGTGTTGCAATTTTTTGCCGACTCTAAATCTCTAAAATTTTGTGTTTTTGAACACTAACACTTCATTTTTTGTGTGAACCAAGCAATATTTTAAGAAACAAGTCTGCCTTCCTTCTCAAATACTGATATTTTTCTTCTTGATGTTTAATGCTCGCTCCTCCTTTCACCAGGCGTGGACAGGCTTAAAGGCGAAGTCTCGAGAGCAGTACAGACAAAAAGCTCGGCCATTGATTGAGAGGACTGGAGTGTTGCGAAACCTGATGAATTGGCCATGAATATTACCTATGCCAAAGTAATGAATGTCTTAGGAGTTAATTCAGCCATAACGCCAGCCTTGACATCGTTGTTAGAACAAAGCCAGGCAAGCACGTCAGCTCTAGTAAGTATTTTTTGTAACCTCCTTGTCTTTTTGAATTATCAGTTACTGAATTGTTCTTTTCTTTTTTATTTCTTTTAGCCTCCTATGCAAGTGCCCGCTCCCCAGCGTGTCACCAACTTTACAATGGGGGTAAGTAAAGTAAGCCCTTTAAAAGTTTTCCCGAACTTCTAATAGGGGTACGCGCCGTTTAGTCTGGGCGCGTAGTGTGGCTGAGCGATGCGAATTGACATGGTTGTGCACTTTGGACTTTGCTTGAGAAGACGAAATGTGCATCTTAAGGACTCATATTGAGTGAACTTTAGACCAGGGGTACAAATGGAAGTGATTTTCGTTATCAGAACACCAAAACTGCTGGGATCAATGCCAAACTCGATTTAAAAATTTTGGTCCAAAATGGGTTAAATTCGGTTAAATGTGAGTCGGGGAAAAAGTTTGAAGGTCATTTTGAGTTCAGCACATCAAAAACTGCAGGAAAAAATATATAACTCGACTTAAAAATTTTGGCCCAAAAATGACCAAATTTGGGATGAAAATATAAGTCTGGAGTCGAAATGAGAGTGTTTTTCGTTATCAGCACACCAAAAACTGCTGGGTCAATGTCAAACTCGATTTAAAATTTTGGCCCAAAAATTGGTCAAAATTGGGGAAGTGTGAGTCTGGGAAAATTTTGGAAGTCATTTTTGAGTTCAGCACACCAAAAACTGCAGGAAATAATATAAGACTCGACTTGAAAATTTTGGTCCAAAAGACCTCGTTTCGGATGAAAATATAAGTCTGATGTCTAAATGGAAGTGATTTTTGCTATCAGCACTCAAAAAACTGCAAGAATCAATGTGCAATTCAATTTAAAAATTTGCCCCAAAAATGGGTTTAAAATTTTTGGGTCGGGGACAATTTAGAAGTCAATATTGAAGTCAGCGCACTGAAAACTGCAGGGAAACGCATGACTCTCAAATTAGAAAGTTTTGCCCCAAATTGCGTAGCTCTAGGTGAAAGTGTAGGTTTGGCATTGAAATAAATGTAGCTTTTGTGACTAGTACACTGAAATCTACAAACCTATCTAGACTCAATTTCTGTACATTCCTACACTGTCTTCATGAAGCACCCTCTGTCATCCCCAAATTTCCCTGATGCCACACCAATGTGAACCCCTCAGTCGAGTAACATTAAATTGCCAGCATTGAATCGTTTAAGGGGAGGTTCTGGTAAAAATCTTGCCATTTTCGAAATGGATCCTACAGTCAAAATTTGTTCGGGATATAAAATTTTTCATTGGGGAGACAAAAATTTGACTTTTGAAGGCACATGCCAGGCTGTAAACCCAGTCGAAGAGTCTTTTTGAGCCTTTTTTGGCTGTATTTTAAAAAAATCTCCTTGCGCATACTATTTTGTCGAAAAAGGTTGCCCTTTGACTTTTTTCACTTCTCGACTCTTTTCAAAAGATTCCGGCATGCATAGCTCAAAACTTCCATTATATTTTTAAATTTATTAGCTTTTAAGCTAAAAAGTCCCTAAAATTTTTTATTTTGTACATTTTTGATCAATTTTAGTGAAAGTTTGGGTAAGAAAGCTTGCGAATAAAAATAAAATTGACATTTTGAGATGGGCATGCCGGCTTTTTTAAAAAATGAAGAAGAAGTAAAAAAGTCTAAGCCAACCTTTACGAAAAAAATAGTATGCGCAAGAAGATTTTTAAAGTTATAGCCTAAATGGGAGAAAAAGGCTCTGCGACTGGGTTCAGGGCATAGAAAATGCCTCCCCAATGAAAAATTTTTAAAAAATACTTGATAAGACATCAAATTTTTAACAAATTTTTACAGTGGGACCCATTTTGGAGAAAATAACATTTTCACCAGAACCTCCCCCTTTAAATTTATTACTCGTATGATTGGGTCACTATTCGATATCTCTTTTTTTTTAAATAAAGAAATTTTCAATTTTTTAAGTAATATCTATGAAACATTTTGTCATTCTTTCATTGTGAACCAGTGAATAAAAAAATATTGATTGGCATACGTTATCACAGTTAATATTAAAAGAGTCAGTTTTGGGTAGGCGATTGAACCAGTTAACGGGGACCAAATTTTTGTCAAATCCAGTGATTCGTCAAAAGAGTCCAATGCCCAAAGGGTACCCAAAGGGTTAATGAACCGACACAATTTTTCTTACTCAGGTATGCAATACTGAGTAGTACCAGTTATATTAACTTTAGTGAAGTGAAAGGAATCGTCTCATAAATCCATTCACTAATTCACTCACCGCTCAAAAACCCGAGTCGTCTCTTTGAACCCAATATCAATTCAAACTCTATTAGGATTAAATATACACAACCATACATTGATTCTATTAATAAACACATGTTAGTACTTTTGCACTCTTGTCAGCTTGCAGCTTTCAATAGAATGTATTTCTCGAGTCCAAACTAAGTATGCCTGCTAATTTCAACACAAGTTATTTGCATTTCCCTGATTTCCTCTACTATGAGAATTTAAAAAAAAAAAAGGATGACACTATAGAAAATGAAACAAATAGATGCCCACAATACAAAAGGTCAAAATAAAAACATTTTTTTTACACTGCTCTGTCAAAGTGCACTGACCCGAAGAAGATTCCCCCCGAAAGGGGGAGGGGGGAGAGGGGAACGAAACACGTAAATCATTTTCACGGCCATTCTCCATATTTCGCTGTGTTGATACCCTAAAAGGGTTTTAATCATTCTAGAATGTGGAAAAACTATGGCCGATTTATTTTCCCAAAACCCCCCTGCTCGTTTTTTGTTTTTTTTGCTTATTTGCTTCTGTCCCGTATTTGAGAGCCGCGGCCGCAGGTATGAGAAATTCGTGAGTGCTGAGTGCTGCCAACCTAACCATGCTAATAACCCGATTCAAAAGTATGTTTTGAATATTTCAAACGATACTAAACAACGATTTGAAACAAACTCGTGTTGGGGGGTACTAAGGTGACGTTAAATACGAAATCTTGAAACTATAGCTACTGTAGTTGCTGAGAATCGTTGGTGAGTACAAAGTCACAGACAGACTCACGACCAGTCACTTTTCAGCGCGCCCAAAAACGGCAAGGGCTTCGCTATCGCTCAGCCAAATATTTATGCTGTGTTGTTTTCACTTTTCTCTTGCTCTGTTTAGCCCTCCACATCTCAACATAATGTACATGAATTGATGCCACTAGTGAAGAGTAGGAAATGGTGTTTGTAAATGTAGCTAAGTCCTAGCGTAATTTAGGTACATTAGCCCTGAGGGAGTAAATGAAACTAATGGTGTCTATTTTTCAATAATTTCAATATTTCAGTTAGTGGGAAATTCTGGTGGTGCTGCAGTGGATGCAGTAGTACAGCCTGTTATACAGTAAACCTTGATGATGAGCAACAAGTAGAGGTAGTGGTGAAACAAGAGGACTCACTGCTTGGAAGGATCAAACTTGAGCAGAATTCACCGCCAGTAAACCTCAGTGAGAAGCCACACGCAGAATCTGATGAAGAATTAGAGGTTTTATATCTTAAGGTAGTCTTCAGTTTAATATTTGTGACTCAATTATAAGTTTATAAACTGGCAGTGTGTCATTTTAAATATTTCTGTTTCAGGTGGACACAGGTGTCAAAAATACTGGCAGTGATGGGGCTTCCGTCCAACGACAGATAAAACAGGAGACTGAAACAGGCTTCCTCTCCAAAGTAAGCAGTAGTATATGCTGTGTATTTTTAGTTTGTTGTTTTAACTGTGAAATTGAGTAGATTTCTGACTATGAGAAAATAGGCGCTTTATTTCCTTTGCCGAATCTTATTTTTTAAATCATTGCAAACATGTTTGTGTGTCGAATACTGCTTTGGCATACACACATGCTTTTCTATGAGTTTCTGTGTCAGCAAGTAGAACCAGAGCATGACTTTGGAAACATTTATTTTTTCGTTCAAAGTGTAAACATAAAAGGGACACGCTGATTTGTTTTAGCCATAGCTATACCAAAGCTATCTTTTCCCTTGTTTTTCCCTTGTCTTTCCCCTGCAGTCCGTTTTACATCTCAACCAGTTTCAATTCATCCAATCGAGTTTATAAGAACCGGAAATAGATGCAACGAGGCAACACAGACCTCAGGGGCGCAAAAATAACAAAATTTGTCGAAATAGGAATAATTTTCCAATAAAATTTATGAAAAGAAAAACCTTTGAGGCCAAAAAAAGTCGAATGGCCGACCTCGCTACAGCGTTGCGACCATAAAAGAAGTTGTAGGCCTTGTCTTTAGCTTTCAGAATCTATTGCGAAAAGTTGCAGAATCGAAAAAATGTCGGTTTTACGGGCAAAAAACGGATAAAAAATGGCAGATTAACGTACAACATTTTTACCTTTTTCGCGATGTTTAACTCTACATGCCTAGCTATTACTAGGAAATCATTTCTTTTACTAGATAACATTAAAACATGACCATGTGCCGTGAAAAAAGCTGACAGATCGGAAAATAATTCTATGTCGCATTTTTTGGGGCGTTTCGCGCCACTGTGGAGTGATTGTGCGAGTCCTTTCTCAAGGCACTGTTTTGGAGTGGCAGTATGTTCGACCTAAACAACGCAGGCTTGGTGTGTTGTTAGACCACCATTCTTTTCATTGAGACAGCGGCTTCTTAGCGTACTTCACAAAGACCTTCAACGCTCCTAGTGTTTGCTTTGAAGTGGCAAGGATGCTGGATGGCGGCACGGCGAACCCTTGTTGCTTGTCGGGCCCTCCTGCCGGCAGCTCCATGCAGAACGACTGTGCCACTCCTGCCACGCCGCGCACCCAGTCGGACACCGTGCCTGTCGCGGGATCTGCACAATCCCCGAACAGCCGAAATTATGACATGCATTTTGTAGCGCACCATCGTGACGTGACTTGAACTACCAGCGCAGGAGGACAATAGAAAAGGCGGTTTTAAGAAGCATACTCACAGTCGGCTGCCATTGTTTCGATTTTGTCGGATTTGGCACCGCCAGCGACCAGGCGTTGTTCACTTTTTTGGCGATTGTCGTCTGAATCACACAAATCACGGGTGTGTCAATAGTAGTGTCTTGATGCCTTCGACAGGCACTAAAAAACTCTACCGTACCAATGGCGCCGCATCTGGCAGCTTTGGAGCCGTCGCAGAGAAACCCCCACGGAAGGTAGATCGACTGGGCATCAACAGAACAGTGCACGCGGTAAAGATTGCTTCCGTCTCAAATAGCACACAAATATTGACGTACTAACCTGCTCCGGATTGTGAATGTTGACGTACATCTTGACTCTCTTTCCTGCGTTCAGGTTGCGGATGAAGGTCTGGTAACTTACTGTCTCTGGCTCGGACGCAGCTTTCGGACCAGCATACGTCAGCTCGCATGGGTCACTGCTTGCCCCTTTGTTTGACCTGAAGTCTGCAAAATTTACGGAGTGATGACTACGACTGCCTTAGTTTGCGGCGGAGCACACTCTAAAAGTGTAACGGTAAAAGGCTGCCCACCAAATTATGATGGAGATTGCCTCCATAAATCGACAGAAATTAGAAAGAATATCTTTACACGCTTAAGGGGGGACCCTGGTGAAAAAATAGGCAAAAATCGACATTTTTTCAAAAATGTTTTTTTGATCTCTAAAAATAGTTTGATTCTTCCTCTTTCAGATGCAAGTTCGTTTTTGTCCATATCTTGAATACTTTCCGAGATACAGCGATTTTAAGATAACCCTGCACATTCACTTTTAAGAAAAAATGCATGAAAAGTAGAAATATTTCGACTGGACTTCCCTGATGCGTCCCTTGTTCAAATTTCGCGCTCTCTGTAACTGCCTGGCCAGCCTGCTTGGCTCCCGGCACTGCCAACCTCCCTCAGCTCGTGTGTAAACAAAGGCACTGCCGAATAGGTTAAGTTTTCTATCGGATGGCGTGCATTGCGTTTCTACTCTAGGCGCAAGTTCTAAGTGAAAATTTCGGAGAGCTATGGACCCACTCACTAGAAAATGGAGGCTAAAGTCAAAAGGGCGATCAAATTCTGTCGGTGCTAAATCTAAATCATCCAATCTCGCAAAAGGAAGGGAAAAGAGACATGAACCATTGCCACAAGCCACAGCTTCAGATGCAGGTAAATCGAGCAACAGCAATGACAACCACTTTCATTTCAACCAATAGTCGTTTCCCCAACCCTTCTTGCTTTCCATGAGTATAACAGTGATGTTATTGTTTTCAGAAACGCCAAAAACATCTGCACCACACCTTGAGAAGGAATCTGACTACCCTGACAGTACAACAAAGAGAAAATTTAATCTAGTAGCAGATATTTTAAGAGAGAAAGAAAGTGTTGGAGTAATTTCGAATGATACTGAAAATAATTTGGAGAGGTCATTTAGTATGGAAAGTGATATTCAAGATTCAGGTGACTTTATGGTTGTCCACAAATCATTTTGGGCAAGCTTTGTGAAAAACCTGCTTTGCAGTGCATGCCAAGCTAAGGATCTGACAGTTAAAATGGTAGAAGAACATGGCTTTGTCAAGAAAATGATTGTGAGGTGCAAGTCATGCGGTGGAATCCTGTCCAGCCTCTATACAAGTCCACGCATCAAGGATTCCACCAGCAAACGGCCCCCATTCTCATTGAATAGAAAAATGTGTGATGCATTTGTCAGCATTGGTGCAGGTAAGACATTTTTATTAGTTAATAATGTAACTATCAGTGACAATCATGATTTTAATGTCGTCATTTAAATTCTTTTAGGGTATGCATCAATGGAAAAGTTTGGAATAACACTCCAAATGAATATTATTAATCCAGAAGTGTATCGGGATCATCTCAACCAACTAATTCTGGAGAATCAAAGCCTGCGGCAACAAACCCTGTCTCTTGCTCGAGAAGCTGTCAGGAGGGCCCACATTGAAGTCGATCCCAGTTTGGCGGATCAAGATGTGATAGATATTCCAGTGTCCTTTGATGGCTCCTGGCCCAAGAGAGGCCACACTTCATTAGTTGGTTTTGGAGCAGTTGTTGATATTCTTACTGGTTTAGTGGTTGACTTTGAACTTGTTTCCAAATTTTGCCATATGTGTTCCATTCGTGCAGATGAATTTGGAGACACAGAAACATTTCAAGCTTGGAAAAAACGGCATGAAGATCTTGGAGAGTGCAACATTAATTTTGAAGGGTCATCCAATAGCATGGAAAAGGAAGTGGGTCTCAAATTGTGGAAACGATCAGTGCAAGAATGCAAAATGAGATACACTGTTATGCTGAGTGATGGTGATGCAAGTACTTATGATTTTTTAGTGGCAGAGAATATTTATGATGGAATTGAAATTGTCAAAGAAGAGTGTACAAACCATGTTGAAAAGAGACTGGGCACTGGATTAAGAAACCTCGTTCAAGTTGAGAAATCCAGGGGAGTGACCTTGGGAGGCAGGGGTGAGGACACCCTCAAGGTAGACAATATTAATAAGTTGCAAAATTATTACCGCCTAGCAATTCAGAAAAATGCCCCTGATGTTGCTGCTATGAGGAATGCAATCCTCGCCACAATATACCATGCAAACTCAACGGTCAGCAAGCCCAAACATCAGTACAGTACCAACTCGATCGCTGTCGCGCGACAGCGATAGTGAGAGCAGTTCGTTCGCTGCTACTAGCCCCGGCAGCGCTGGCGAGCGCCACAGCGCTCCGGCCGGCTGAGGCAGGCTGGCAGCAGCTGGACTGTCCCCCCACCCCTCCCCACCTGCTAGGCGTCTGCTAGGCGTCTGCCGTCTGCAGTCTCTGCGCGCGCGGTGTATTGCTATTCCAATCAGTGTGTGTGTCGGGGCGGAGAGTGAGGGAGGCGTAATAAAATCGACGGAAACTCGTAGATTAACATATTTATCAGGTATGACTGACTAGAGGGTCAAAATAAAAAAAAATAGTCTAGCTGACAAGATGGTCCAAATATAAACAAAATCTAACATAAATAAAATATTTAACGTAAAACAAAAATAAAATTAAAGAAAATTTAAGGAACAAAAATAAGGAAAATAATAGTTTATGCGTATTTGGCGATGAACTGTTGCGCCTCTCCCAGAGCAGCCAAGATGTGGTCAGGGAGAGCCTCATCATCCTGCCTGCTCCACCGTAGGAAGGCGTCAAGGCCATTCTTTGCCTCCTGAAGAGTGACGACTGTCTGCTCATTCGTGTTGCCGTCACCGGCGCTTTTCGCCCTGATCTCCTGTACAATTTCGTCATCAGACAGTGTCCCGTGTCCAGGGTCGTACCTGTAACAAAAAAAATAGTGAGCCCCGCGAAATTATGAAAAAGGGTTGCCATTTAAAAAAAAATACCTGTCAACCCCGAGCCACTCGTCCATGCCGGTCCTGCCTATGTCGGCCCGCTCACAGGCAGGGTGGTTTTAGCACCACTTCGAGCAGGTCGCCCGGGGATTGGGTCGGAGGCACGTCCTTTTCCCCCAAACCTCTCCGAACAGGGCCCCTTCCAGGCTCGGGCATAGCAGTTCGCACCGACGCTGCGCCACGCTTGATAAAAAAAATGGACGGCCTTGATCAAAGTAATGCCTTTGATGCGTTCCGCTACATCCTCTGGAGCCTGTCCGATTAGCAGGTACTCAAGCAAATATTTCCTGCAACCACAGAACAACAAATATTAAAAATGCCAAAGATAAAATTTTAAACCAAGTATTTGCAAAATAATATTTTTTCAGAATTTACCTGTACCACCTTTTGGTGTTCTCTATTGGGCCCTGGTCCATAGGCTGTAGAATAGAGGTAACATTTGGGGGTAGAAACTTTATCTCAAAGTTCGGTTCCAAATCAAAGGAACTTTCAGGTGGATGGGACGAGCAATTGTCTACCAGTAGAAGGACTGGGCCAACAATGCCGTCCTCTTCCTGTCGCCGCTTCACTTCTGGCACAAAAATTTCTTTTACCCACTGTTTGAAAATGATCATGTTCATCCATGCTTTGGCTTGGTTTGTGTAGGCTACAGGCAAGGGCCTACTTTCCTTGAAACCGTGAGGGTTTTTTGCCGTGCCAATAATTAGAGGAGTTATTTTATGTGAGCCGGTGGCGTTGCCGGCCATCATTGCTGTGACTCGCTCCCTTGGGACTTTTCTTCCCTTAGCCATGCGCTCTGTGGAGACTGACAGCGTCTTTGACGGCAAACACTTCCACCATAAACCTAAAAAAAAAACGTTAACGCTAACGCTAACGTGAAAGCAGATGATACTTAAGAGAATGTTTATTGAAATGTATGAATGTGACATTTTGTCAATTTCTTTCAAAGAGTAAACACTCGGAACTCTTTTTTTGACAATTTCTTTACACAGGTAATTCATGAAAATGTCAATTTTAGTATAACTTTTGAATATCCTAACGTGCCATGTTTGTGTGTTAAACATGTTCGCAATGACGGTGGGACACTCATGTCCGATACCATTGTGGTTGGGTATCATTTTCGTGTGTTTCAACGCGAGGATGCACAATTTGGTGGCTAATCACATAAATACTCAATACCGTAAAAGTTGTGTTCGGTACTAGGCCAAGGCGCCTTGCGGCACGCGGCGTGTCAGCCACATCTCCAAGCGGGGCCGGCCGGCCGGCGCGCCACCCGAACCCGACCTCAAGATAGATAAGCAAGAGTGGTGCACACAGCCGACTGCCGGCGCGCTGCTTCTCGAGAGGGGCAGGGGTTCGAGGGGGCGCTGCACTATGCGTTCTACGCACTCAAGGTTCAAGTGTGTGTGTGTGTGTGTGTGTGTGTGTGTGTGTGTGTGTGTGTGGTGGTGTGTGTGTGTGTGGTGGTGTGGACAGTTGCGGGGTGTGGCGGGGCGCGGCGGGACGTGGCGTCTCGGCAGAGGAAGAGGCGCGGGGGGCAGCTGCGGGATGCGCAGCAGCGTCTCGTGACGAGAGGAAGGGGAGCGGCACCGCGCAACGTGAGGGAGGCACTTCATGAGTACTAGATAGCTGGGTTTATACGCCCGAGGTTATACGCCGCGCGCGCAACCTGAGCCCCCGCAGGCGCCCCGATTCATGGTGCGGCGCGCGGCGCGGCGCGGCGCGGCAGACTGCGGGCCCTCCGCTCATAATCTTCTAGGCAGGCCAGCCAGCCGCTGCCTTGCCAGCGAGGCGCTCGGCCTCTTCTAGGCTTGCTAGTCAGGCAACGAGGCAACTGCTGCCTGGCTAGCCGGAAACTCGGTACTCTCTGCACGAGAGTACAAGCACGCTGATACGTGAACGTATCATCTGCTAAAAACGAAATATTTCCATTTACTTAGTGAATGATGCGTCCATACCCCCCGCGCTGAGAGAATACCCCGCGCCGCGCGACTTCCCCGCAGCCGGGAGAGGCGAGCGGGGGAGGGGCGAGCGGGGGAGGGGCGAGCGGGGGAGGGGAATGAAAACAATGTTTACTCTCACCTGTTTCATCGGCGTTGTAGATGTTTGCGTACTCGTAGCCGTTTTCTTCAATCATATCTTGCAGTTCTTTGGGATATGATGAAGCAGCTGCCGTATCAGCTGACAGTTGTTCCCCTTGCACACCCAAAAATTTTATTCCATATCTATTTTTGAAATTTGTTAGCCACCCGCCACTAGCATTAAACTCCTTGCCATCGTTCAGATTTTCGTGGAATTTTTTGGCTTGGGCTTGCAGAATTGGACCACTTACAGGGACGCCCTGTTCCCTCAACTGGACAAACCAAATGTACAATGCCGATTCTGTGTCTTCGTGCAGGCCATCCCGGGCTGTCTTCCGCTTTTTCAGACTGTTACCTCGAGCGCGTAGTCTCTCGGCTTCCTCCTCAATTTTTACCTTCTCCTTCCAACATCTTTGAATCGATCTCTGAGAAACGCCATACTTCACTGCCAGTGCAGCAGAATTCCGATCAGGATCATTTAGAATGGCCAACTTTTCTTCAAAACTGAGAAATTTCTGCCTTTTTGGAGCGGGGGCTGACATGGTGCGCGAGCGAAAAAACACGTTTATTTTGATTTGGTTTGTTTGCGATGCGCCGGGCAGACGAGCTGTCACCCAGCAGCCGATGAACGCCGGGGCAAGGGGGGCGGGGAGAGGGCATGGCTAGGCTCGGCCCGGCCGCTGGCTGGCCGGCAAGCGTGCGTCGGCGCTGCCGGCAGCTCGGGCCGGCAAGCGGAGCGGGCTAGCGCCGAATCCTATGTCTGTCTCTCTCGCACACGACAGCGATCGAGGCGACAGCGATCGAGTTGGTACTGTACTGCCCAAAAGGTGAAGACAGTTGGTGCTTTTATCAGCAAGCCAAAGCACTCAAGAAGAAACCTCCAGCCCCTTCATCTAGGACTTTGACCATCAGCGACAAGGTGTTTGCCAAAATACTTCCTATTTATAGGCGACTCTCTACCAATGAGTTACTTGAACGGTGCACTCGACTGGGGACTCAAAACAGTAATGAGTGCTTGCATTCTGTCATTTGGAGGAAGTGTCCCAAAACTATGTTTTTCTCATTGAGAAGGTTCCAGATGGGTGCCACAATGGGAGTGGGGGAGTTCAACATGGGAGTTGAAATTATGCTGCAACTTAAAGCATCTTTCAACCAGGAAAAAGTGAGCAAGGCAGCTGAACTGATTGCTCGCAGACAAGATGGAAAAAGGAAGAGGAAGAGTAGCTGCCAGAGTGAAACAACATCCAAGAAAGCCCGCAAGAAGGACACAAAGAGAAAGAAGTCAAAAGAAGCAGCTTTGAAGAGAAGAGAGGGGCCAACTTATTCAGCAGGGAACTTTTGATATTGTAATTTATAGCTAAATTTGCCATCTGGAACCTTGAATACTTAATATACTTGAGGCAAATATTATTTTGTAATGAATATGATCATATGACAGTGAATTATAGAGAAACTAAGCATATGACTGCCAATTTTATTGCTGGAACAATCAAAATCAGCGTCTCAAACTTTGACCTCCGTTATCTCAGAACTATTTTTTTTCTCGGTCTAGAACCTTCCTGCGTCTTTCAGGTTCACCAATCAATGCCCCGTCAATTGCAATCTGTTCCTTGATGTCTTGTCTACAAATTTTAGTGACGGAATCTTGATATCAGCCCTACTTTTTTTTCCACACACCTAAAAGTTTAAAAAAAAGGCAAAAAAATCACTTTTTTTAAATGTTAAAATTTGAAAATTCATATCTCAGGACAGAAGTTGAAATTGAAAATTCCGTCACTAAAATCTCTTCTATACATCTTTAGGATAACCCAAAAAATTTTTTTCAAGACTTTCCGTCCCAATGAAAGACGCAGGAAGATTTTTCCCCAACGCTCTAAAAAACACTAAAAAGCCACTTTTCTCAGAGACCGTTCAACATTTTGGACTGAATTTTGTTTTGGGAACTCACCATGATAGACCTAATAATTAACCAAAGTTTCAACTTCCTGGGATTATTTGAAAGCCTACTTGATAGTTTCACCAGGGTCCCCCCTTAAAACCTTCCAAAGTATTTTGGGCCTACATAACACAAACTAATTTACTTTGTTACGCGAAGTACTAGATCGTAAACTACGAAGTATTTTCTTTGTGCATTGTGCCCTGTTTACGTGGCCTGTTCTGTCATTTTCCAACTCACCAGCCCAATGGTAGTCGAAATTACGGTTAAGGTCAACTCCAACGCAGTTCTTTTTGCTAGTTGCTCCGCGATTTTTACGCCACATGCGGTCCTGCATGCAGTAAGAATGTATATTGTGTCACCGTTGCGGAGAACCACGGCGATACTTCACGACACTCCGGACGCAGGGATCCTTAACGTACCTCATCAGGGCATCATAACGTTATGATAAGAGTTAAAGTTATTACCCTTAACTTCTAACATTTTTTCAAAAGGGTAGGTTATTTTTTATGTCTCAAATTTGTGTGGATATACTTTTGCTAGTACTTTAATAAATCCGTACCCTTAACTTTTAGCGAACACTGTCTTGTGTTACGTTATGAAAGCAGTGTTAGTTAAATGTTAAGTTAAGTTAAGGATCCCTGATTTAGTGTGGAGAAAAGCGCACCTTCGTCCTTGAGTACTCGTAGCCGTCCGGGTTCAGAATGGGCACGACGACCACGTCCAGGCCAGCCCGCAGTGTGGCGTCCTGCACCAGGGCCTCCAGGAAGTACAGCACAGGCGGAAGCGTGATCCACTCGCGGGCGTGCATCAACGCGTCCACCAGCATGATGGGGTTGTTGGCGCCGCCAGACGACACGCGCGCGTAGTAGATCTCTCGGCCCTCCACGGACCGGCCCACGCTGCCCACCGTCACCAGCTTGGGGTAGCGCTCCTTCAGGGCGCGCAGGTACGCCTCAGTCTGCCAGCCAGAGAGTGGAAGTTGCAAGCTCGGTAGCAAAGGCAGGACACACGACCAATCCGAAGGACAGACTTCTAGCTGACATTAGATACGTAAGCGTGCAGAGCCGCCTGAAAGAAAGGTGGTAAGTCGCATTTTGCCCAACACCCTTAACACCTTACGAAGTATTTTGACTCAAAATTTTTGAGCATACATACGTACAAACTAATTTACTTTGTTATACGAAGAAATAGTTTGTAAATTACGAAGTATTTTCTTTATAAGCCTATGTATGCTTAAACATGAGACTAGGGGTAATGGACTCGCAACGGAGCTGGCCGGAATCTCTGCCTTGCTAATTGTAGTTCACTATTTCTCCGACTAAAAATGAGATTTTTGAGATGGCTCGGGCATTTTCGGAAAGAAGACATCTTAAAGTATGCCCCAAATTCAAAAAAAATTTCAATTTTCCCACCAGGGGTCGTACAGGAACAGCTTCGCCGTTGCCCTACTCAAATGCGCAGGGCGACGGGCATGGTGCCAGGGGCGACGCAGGGGGGACGCATCTTCAACTTGCGATAGAAGCTTCCCGATGCCGCAAAAGTGATGGGAGATGGTGCTCCTTGATTTATGTCGAAGACAAACTATGTCCGATCACTTTTGCGGTGCGGCATGCGGAAGCTTCTCTTCTATCGCAAGTTGAAGATGCGTCCCCCCTGCGTCGCCCCTGGCACCATGGCCGTCGCCCTGCGCATTTGAGTAGCGCAACGGTTAAGCTGTTCCTGTTCGAGCCCTGGTGGGAAAATTGAAACTTTTTTGAATTTAGGGCATACTTTAAGATGTCTTCTTTCCAAAACTGCCCGAGCCATCTCAAAACTCGCATATTTAGTCGGAGAAATAGTGAACTACAATTAGCAAAGCAGAGATTCCGGCCAGCTCCGTTGCGAGTCCATTACCCCTAGTCTCATGGCTTAAAATACTTTGTTCTTACAAAGGCCTGAAATAGATTGTAAGGTTTTCTCAGGGAACGATTCCAAGATCGCCCCTGGTACTGTGCGAACCCTTCGATTCCGTATCGAGTCATGGTACGTTCGCTTCCGTCGTATCTATTTCAAATCAGCAGAATTCGGGTTCAGATAATTCGAAAATAACCGACTACCTTCTGCTCAGAACTATATGTTGAGCACGCGTAGTGCGCTCAAGTAAGCCATTATGTGTCTTTAACCCTGATGTTGACACGTAAAATTGAGTCAATTTTCAGTCATTCAGTGATTTCTGGAACATTTTCTTGTCCGAACTTGCGAATTTGCCCAAGATTGCATTCACTCAAGTCTCGTGCGTTGCTTCGATTCAAATCAGATTCGAGGGCCCTTGATTGAATGCAATTCGCTCTTGTATGGGGCATATGAAAAGAGCATTAAAGGGAGTGAGAGGAAACGCAGAACATCTGATTAGTTTCTACAAACAAGGAAAAAAAGCATGACTTCAAAATGCGTGAGTCATCTGTGTAAGCGGATGGAGACACATACAATAGTTTTGTAATGATGTCAATACCTCTGCGTATGACATATACTGAGTGAAGGTAACTGGTCCTGCTGCAACTGCACGCCGGCTGTAACAAAAACATGTGACATAAGCCTTGGGCTTAAGGCCGAGATAATACTTGGTTTTACGGCACTTCTTTAATAATGAAATTATGGTCCAAATATCTTTGACTTTTGAATTTAAGGGAACAAACCACTGAAAATCTTCATATTTTGGCCCTCTTCTTTTAACTGTTTTTCCTAATAATCATTCCGAGCCAAACGCCGCAAACCCCACCGCAAAATTCAAACTACTTTGGCTTATGCACATTTTTCAAATTCAGAAAGGAGTTAAAATTTAATGCATGTTTTCCACCAATTTTTTAACGTATAGCTGTCTCACTAGAAGTTCAATGACAAATCCCTTCAATCATATAAATTTTGTTGGAACACTCTCATTCCAGGAACGTGACATGCCACATATTCGTTTGCGTGTGAATTGGCCAAAAATCAGCTTGTTCACATTCAAACGAACGTGACATTTTTTCACGTTCGTTTCAACGTGATGTCACTGGAATGAGAGTGAAAAAGTTTCAGTTTAGCGAAAACCAAATGGCATAGGTTGCGTCCCTAATCGTTAACTACCCTTCCACTCGTACCAAAGTTCGTGCAAAAACGAGTTAATAGAAAGTCGTGAGAGCGGTACCTGATATGAGTGGATGATTCCACTCCTACCGCAGCGAGCAAGACCACGATGAGGAGGCCAAAAGGCGCCATGGTTGTTGCTCTAAGAGTCCCTCAAGCGCAAATTTGTGTGCCTCAAGGCAACATACCCGCAGACTTATAGGCTGTTTCGCGAACTGGTCTGCAAGTCACGTGGACAACGAGCCATGCCACGGGAACGATCGTGCACTTTCAATTTCGTACTGAGAAATGCCGTGCAGTCATGACACTAAACTGATTCTCAGAACCGCGCTCAGAACTTACCGTTACAATTCTATCACAATACAGGGACATTTCTTCGTAATATAAAGGAACTGGTCATAAGTTACTGAGAACACTTCACCATGATTACCACCATCGCTGTGCTGTCGTGATACTAAGCTTTGAGTTCGTATTTCGAAGAAAAAGCTGAGTGCACGCGTGTCAATTTTTTGAATGTCAGAAACCTGTCTGAAAACTTGACCAAAATTTCGCGCACCTCTAACCTGAAAACTTATTCTGATATACTGTTGAACTCAGGCCATCAATATCAGGAAAAGTTTTCAGAATTTCAGCTTTCATGGGTGCGCGAATTTTGATCAGAATTTCAAACATATTTCTGACATTTTGACAGAATTTTCACGAGAGGGCTCACACTTAACTCTTGTGCACTGTTTTAAATCCATAATTGATCCAGGAAGCGGAAGAAGGGAATAACTTGACTTATCCCCAAATTTAGTTTTTATTTTATTATTGTGCCTTAGAATGGTTTACATCATTACACCAAATTATTTGACTGAATTCCAAGCAGTTAAGGAGAAAATCCACATGGAAAAAGGGTATAACTCAACTTAACCTCTTTTACAGTCTAAATTTCATTGGAAAATGGAGATAACTCAACCTTAGTCTACATGAGTCCGTTTGACAAATTGGCAAAAGGATATAACTCAACTTGTGTTTTTATGGATCTAGTGTAAAAAGAATCAACTCAACTTAACCCCCCCTTAATTTTAAATTTCAATTTGGAAAAAAGAGCTAAGTCCAAAAAATACACCAGAGTAACATACACTTTATGCAGACTATTGTTCCACTTGACTTGTCTCAAAATTCCTCTTTGTTTAGGAAATATAAGGTGAGCTGACTCTGTTTTCCATTTCAACGGAAAGTGATAAGTCGCAGAAATCCTCTACGGAGTGACCTTACACTTTTGATTTTTTTCCAAGATTTTACTAATGCTTTTTGAAATTATTAACATCTGCAACATTCATTTGTTTTGTTTTAGTTTTCCCTGCTAACAGTTTTTTGTTTCTTCTGAAAAATGGCCAAAATTGAGTTATCCCCTTCTTCCGCTTCCTGGATCAATTACGTATACATTTTTATTCACTAGGGGTACGCGCCGTTTTGTTTGGGCGCGTAGTAGGCGAGCGACGCGTCCGTATTCTTGTAGAAGATGGTGAGGAATATATGCAAAGTAAGGCCAATACAGGGTCAATGCGAAACTCAATTTTAAAAGTTTGGTCACAAATTGGTAAATTTTGGGGAAAGTAAAGGTCTGGGATGAAGTTGGAAGTCATTTTCGTGATCAGCACACCAAAAACTGAAGGAAACTATGTAAAACTCGATGTAAAAATTTTGGTCCGAAATTGGTCAATAATTGGAAAAGTAAAGGTCTGAGATGAAATTGGAAGTCATTTTCGTGATCAGCACACCAAAAACTGCAGGAAACTATGTAAAACTTGATGTAAAAATTTTGGTCCAAAATTGGTAAATATTTGGAAAAGTAAAGGTCTGGGATGAAATTGGAAGTCATTTTTGTGATCAGCACACCAAATACTGCAGGAAGCAATGAAACACCGAGGAAATTTTGGTCCTAAATCATGTATGTAATTCTAGTTGAAAGTATGGGTCTTCAGTTGTTAGGTTTTTTAAGAGCGTTTCCTGTTCATGGTGTCATGCCATGAACCCTGACCCTGTTACTCAGTCGAGTAACATTTACAGCCAGCATGAATTGCTTAATACGATTCACAAATACTTCAATTACCATTCGATATCTCCTTGTTATTGAACTTATGAATACGCAATGTTATTAGTAATACCTAAAAAGCCTTTATCCCTTTTAGTGTAAACTAGTGGATTAAACTATACTGATTTATCTGCATTAATTAAAAAGAGACATATTTACAGGCAGGCTGATTTAAACTACTTTGCGGAGAAGACCTTCTGTCAGATCCAATGAATCGTTTCATAGAATCCAATGTCGAGGCCACTTATTGCTAAATGCAAGTTTATCTTATTCATAATGATAGTCATGGTGTGTTATTTAATCTTTGAAACAGTTTAGCAAAGTATTTACCTAACATTCTGAGTAAATGAAAAAAAAAGCCAACTCAAACCATGACCAACACAATATATGATGAAGTTAAAAGAATCGTCTCATGAAATCATATGACCAAGTCAGTGAATCGTCTCATTGAATCTGATGTCAATCTCAAACCTTGAATGCGCTACACTCACTCATCATATGGTTTTCTTTAAGGTTAGTACTATAGTAAACTCACAGAATTGCAATGAAGCCTTTCCCAGAATCAGTGCCAAGAGTCAGCAAAGACTATTTATTTTGGCAAGATTAGCATCTGGTTTGTACTCATAGAATGTATTAATATATTTTCTAACTGTTATTGAGCAAAGCAAACAACTAAAAAATATAGTGTCTGAGAATATAAATGGAAATACACTCACAAAGGTTAAAAAACCAAATCATTCTTGCAATTATCAAACACAGTGCACTGACTAAAACATTTCCCCTGTAGCGGGGAGGGGAGGGGGTGGACGGACGGACGAAACGCGCAATAATTGTCACTTTCATTTTCCGTGTTTCACCGAGTTGACACTCCGGAGGGTTTCAATCATTCTAAAATATCGAAAAACTATGACCGTACGTACTCACTTCTAAGCCCTTCTGCTCTTTAGTTTGTTTTATTTGCCAATGTTTTGCCAGGTCCCGTATTTGAGAGTCGCGGCCGCAAGTATGAAAAATTGCTACGAGCCGCCAACCACTGCCAACCTAACCACGCTAAGAACCTAATTCAAAAAGATGTTTTGAATATTTCAAACAATAGTAATCGTGAATATAAGATAAACTCCCCCTGGGGGAGATTTAGGAGCCTTCCGGTGCGAAATTTTGAAACTATTTGTGCGGTAGTTGCTGAGAAACGTGAGTGAGTTACAGACAGACGCACGACCAGTCACTTTTTGGTACCCCCAAACACGGCATGGGCTCGCTATCGCTCGCCAATAATTATGCATGTACAGAAACGCAAGTTAGGTGCTTGATTGTGTACATTTTATGCATATTCCTGCATACAATGGACATGCCCATGTGATGCACAATATAATACAATAATACACACCTTACCTTACGTTCGTATCAGTCCATGCATGATTATGCATAAAAAGTCTACAAGAGCGAAGTGTGATCCTAAGAGTGTGGTGAACACGATGCTCGCTTGAATACGACACGACGTTCATTTGAACACGACTCTGGTATAAGCGGGAAGAAAGTCCCGAAAATCGTGACCAGACAACTTCGTATGACGCACTGTAAAAAGTGATCGGAATTTTACCATTCACTGGTCTAGCAAAATTCCTATACATGTATAGGAATTACTGATATTCCGATACATGCATAGGAATTTTCCGACTTGTATAGGTTTTTTACTATACGGGCCGAAAATGTATAGGAAAATTACTATACACTGTAAAAAATTCCGTACTTTTGTACGGAAATGGTACAGAAAAATTTAGTACGGAGAAAAGTACGGAACGTTCCGTACTTGCTCCATATGAACCCATGTAAATGGATACGGAAACATAGTACGGAACGTTCCGTAGTTGGCAAGTACGGACGGTCCAGGCAAATTATTGACCAGACGTGTTCCGTACTTTTTCCGTACTTTTTTCTCACAGTGTACATGTATACAACTGCCAGAAATCCTATTCATGTATAGGAATTTCCCAATACGTGTAAAATTTAAGTCGCGCCCCAACTATTTCCCCCCCCCCCCCCCCCAAAAAAAAAAAAAAAAAAAAAACTGAGCAATATCAACTAAATGCTGCAAAAGAAGCATATTTAAAATTTTTAAAGCACACTTCCCCTTTTGTTTATTTATCTTCAACTCTTCTGCCAACTGGGTTGTTGATGTGGTGTTGCTATAATGAGTGTTTTGAGTCGGTCCGGCGAAAACTATGATGTTCTTTGGTTCGGTGCTATGATGGCTATTCTGCGCGGACCCTGGCAACCAGGTAACATGCAGTGCTCTAGAGCGCCACCCGTGTTAGGCCGGAGCCGGAGATACATCCAAAAGGGTTTTTGTAAAAATTTTGTACGAGACTCACAGTTTTTTGTGCACACGAACTTTTCGCACAAATTTGTGCAAAATTTTGTACATTTTTGTACAAAAATGGCGAAAAATGTGCAATTTTTCGTACGAAAATTGTACGTGTGCACAAAAAACTGTGATGTCTCGTACAAAATTGTACATAACATTTAGTGTGTAGCCCCCCTTTGAGTTGCACTAGAGTCCATTTGGGACTACCGCTCTGCATTGTTCTCATAGCCGGGCAACGTAGCCGTAGCCTCTCAGCATGGTCTCTCCCCGCCTTTATTGAACTGCAATGGCAATGGCAACTGCAATAGCAATGGCTGCTATGGCATTGGCAACATCAATAGGGAACTGCTATGGAAATGCAGGGCGCTCCACGCACACACACACACACACACTCACACACACACACGAACGTGTTGACGCCTTCAGTCCTTCACCTGCGCGGTACGTGAGTCTACGACCTGGTGACGTCATTCGCCGTCCCGACTGCGGGCCGGGCCTCCAGACGAGGCTCAGTGTCCGCTGGACGGCCGCGCGCGTCGCACCGGCGAACACCTGGCCGGCCTTGACAGTGCGGTAGGCGGAGAAGCGTGCGAACAGTTCTGCCTCAACATCGACAAAAGCGAGGGGTAGGGGTCTCTGAACCTGTGTACCGACTATTACGCTATTACGCTCTATTACGCCACAAAATTTAAACGGAATTTTGCTCAAACGGCCTAAAAACACCAAAAATTGATAAAATTTTGACAATTTCGGGTATTACGCGACTATTACGCGAATTATTACGCGTGCTATTACAGATAGAGTGTACCGACTATTACGCGAGTGCATACCCCCTCGGACAAAAGTGATCTCGCCGTCTCCAACCCAGTGCAGTGGTGCCGCAGAGTGAGAAAGTCCTGTTTAAACGCCAGACATGTGACCCAATGCACCGGACATTGTTTAGCAGCGCAGACAGGTCTGAGCTGGAGAATTGTGGCAGGGTGAACAAATTGTGGGTGAAGAACAGGTTAAAAATTGACTTGGACGATTCGTAGTGTTTTTAAACATGTCGGAGTAATCCCGCGTGTCCTTAAGGTGCCCTCGAATTAAAACTACTGAAAGAAGAGGGAATTCGAAAACAGATCAGCTTCATTTTTCATAGTTACAGGGGTCAATCTACAGAAATGTTACAATTTCGCGTTTTAAACTGTAAAAAAAATGAAAGTTGTCCGATTTTGTTCATATTGGCCTTGTTTTTCTTGTTTTGGCATGCAGAATGCGAAACGACATCAAGTGCAACGCTTTTCGAGAATTTTTTTTTCCCTTATATCACAGAGGAAATGACTTAAAGTTTACATAATTTGACGTCTACGGAGTTTACATTTTTAAGCAAATACCTGGATTGCAGCCGTATGAGTTGAAACAGTAGATCGCGCACAGACAGCTGACTAAAGGACCACCAAAGCAATGATCCGCATTTCAAAAAAAAAAAACAATCATAGTTCAGGAAAATTACTTAAATTTAAAAGAAAGTATTTTTTTTTTTAAAAAAAAGTGAAATTTGTGTCGAAATCATTTGAAAATGAGCTTCAAATGAAATATGAAACTCCAAAGTCATTTCTACTTGAGCTGTATTGTTGTTAGCGGCAACTCCGGCCTTGGGTTTTCCTCCTTGTTCCACACCTCACTACTGTACTGCAGATTCCCGGCGACGCAGGTACTGATTACAGCACCTCGGCCGGGAAAACGCCAAATCCGCTCGTCGACGCATCATTTGCTTCTTAATAACAGTCATGAGGAGTCGCTTCGATTGTCATGCCATGCCAACGAGAGAGTGTCGCTGACCTTCGGACATAACCCATACATTGTAACTCTCGAAGCGGCGAACGGGCGAACCACTTTTTTTAATTTCATGCTCCAGCATTGGGGGAATGAGCTGGATTTTAACAAATTTCTGTTGTACTTGCCGGTAGCAAACGCAAGTCTGTGCATGGCACACTTTGAGTTGTGTGGATCGCACACTGCTTTAAACTTTGCACCTCCACGCACACTGTTCCAAACTGTGTGCCTGGAGGCCTGGAGGGACAGTTCCTAGCTCTGTGCCTTGGACCTGGTTACCATGAGAGAGGGGCACCCTTCTGGCACTCTGTTCTAAAATGCGTGCCTGACAAACACGCCCTTTAGAACAGCGTGCACTACAGGCGTAAATTTTAAATCGGGCACATTTTGCGTGCTTTCTTCAGAAATCAGTTTTTCTTAGAAACCAGTGCAAATAAACTTTCAAAGACATTTTTGGATCAAACATATAAAATTAAAATTTTCTTAGGCAGATTTTTTAATAACAAGACTTTCATGCTGAGTTACAAAGACAACTTCACTTAATGTGAAGACACAAAAACAATGTTCTGACCGCGTAGGGCGGTGTGTCATCAAACTTTGACTCATTAGAAATTTCTGTTACAGTGCAGGGGAACCTGGGGGGTCAGAGGACGTCGATTTGCAACCCGGGGGCAAAGATAACAAAAAAAGCCTAACTCTGTTCGTGATGTACTTGTATGCCCAACCAGTGCTCTTAGGTAAATTGAGTATCCAAAGGCCACCGGGAAACTGTGTTTTTGGAAGCTTTTATCGTAAATAGAGGGGTGGATCACTCAGTGTTCTGGCGCTTACATAAGTGCAGGTACGCTGGTTTTCTAAGTGTAATAATGAACTCATTTCAAAAGCAATATTATGTTTATTGCATAATTAGCGCCATGAAAAAGTTACTGCATTATAAGTGAGATAAATATTCTATTGCATTAGCGAATGTACCACTTTTGTAGCGTAGTTATCACTTTATTTTCACCAAAACTGTGATAATCTGGGCCCAGACCGGCCGAAACCTAAGAGACTTATTGCATTTTTAACGAGACAATATTTTATTGCTCTCGTGGCTTCCAGGGGCGTAGGAACTTTTTACGGCCAAGGGGGGCACTCTTTATGGCCCCCCCCTTTGGCCGAATTGCGCCCCCACCCTCCCGGGGGGGGGGGGGAAAACCCCTTTAAAAAATGTGATTTTCCAGTGCCTTTTTTTTTAACTTTTAATTGACACTTGTTAAAGCAGTTTGTCACAGATTAACCCTTTAATCTGCGACGCGTCCCCCACAGTGGGACGAAACGCGAAAAGTGGTCAAAAGTGGTATTTTTATAACTGAGGGGGGGTCCTTCAAACTTTTGGATTTTGGGAAAAGGGAAAGGGTCTAGGCTACCCAGAACACTAATTGAATTGACAATTTGACACGTGGGTGACCCCCTACGGAGCTCTAAACTCGAAACATTTTCAGATTTTCGTGCATCCATTCCAACAGGTGAATGTAATTCCCTCTGGCGGTCGCATCCTTCAAGATAAAATAACATTTTATTTTTTTGGGAAAGCGGGTGACCTGACAAATCGAGCAATTGCCTTTGACTATCTAATTTGTCTTGGGGTTTAAATGTTACACGCTGCTAAAATTATTGCACAATTAAGGGTTTTTTAAAAACTGTTAGGGAGCGATAAGTTGCACTGTTAAAAAAAATATGAAAATTCAAAATGTTTTCCCGTCTTACCTGGTGGTCTGAATCGAAAATTCAAAAAAATGGTACGAATTTTAAAGACCAACTGTCTGAAAAGTTTGACCTGTTGTCTAAAATTTTGAATTTAGACTAGCAAGTCTGAATATTTAGAGCGATGGCTATCAAGTTTTGTACATTGTCGTCCGAAAATTAAATTCATACTTGTGAAATCGGAAAACGAGTGAAAAAAACCCCCTCCCCTTTGTACATTTTTCGATTTTCTCAGAACTTTTATCAATACTACTGTTGTATTTCAAAAAATATTTTCGTTTAGTGTCGTAAAAACATAGAGAATGTTTCAGAGCTCCGAAAGGACACTTATTGCTCTATCCGCTAGGTGGCGCTAGTGTCGAATGGATGATCTTTTGGAGCTAAAATTGCCACTTGAAGGCGAAATTGCGAATATTTTGTTACAAACTTATTCCAAGTGATTGTCTGAAAGGGCATGAGCGCACCAAAGCAAGATTCAGGGTTTAAAAAGTGCAGTATAAGCTAAATAACAAAGAATACAATTTCACTCTCGCGCATGGCCACGGGTCGGCGCGTGGTTGGGGGTAACGCCGATGGCAAAAGTTTGCCGATTTGTGTTCTACTCTACAGAGTGGCATTTTTAGTGCGACTGTTCAATGTCTTCGTACAACTTAGTCTGATAAAATAGACCGACTGTATCATTTTTTATACAACATGTTGATCTGAAAATTCAGACTAACGTCGTCTGAAACTTTCAGACCGCGAAGTATGAAAGATTTGGTATGAAAATTCAGACTGAATGTAAGTAAATCGACTTCTTACAAAAAATATGAATTTTCAGTAAATTTTTTTAACAGTGATGAGTTGCGAACATTTTCCAACCATTCCACCTTGTGCCGGTGGTAGTGTAGCCGCCCCCCGTTCCAGCTCATATCGCCAATCGCCACACATTGCGGCACCTTCGGAGAAAAACGGTGTCAAAAGTGGCTCGCAAAGTAGCTTTGATGAAGCATTATTGGGCGAGCCCCTAGGCCAAAAGTAAACTTACGAATGCTGTCTCGACTTGCGGACACTTCGGTTTGAATGCCGATGGTTGGCAAAGAAGGTTGCGGAAGGCTTGCTGGCGCCGCAGGGCATGGTTGGTGAGAACATCAGGTGTGGGTCGTTGGTACTGGCGTAACATCCCAAAGTAATTTTTCGAGATTTTGACATAATGAGTTTTAACCTTCGAATAACGCCGATTAGAGATTTTGGCGATGATTTGGAGGCTCGCTTAATTCTGACCACTTTTTTTCGCATTTCGTCCCACTGTGCGCCGTCGTCGCTACTCGCTCCAGGCTAGCCATCGAACCGAGCGTTCAGTCATCTGTTGTCGCGCCCAGCCGCCGTCGCCCTACACTCTACCAAAAATGTCCTGTAAATGCCGTTAATTTATTACCAGTTTTCACTGTAGGTCAATTCACAGCGTTTGCTGTGAACTAGTTCACGGCGTTTACTGTGATCTCGGTTACACTCTACAAAAAATGTCCTGTCAACGCCTTTAATTTTTTACCAATGTTTGCTGTTATGCGATTCACGGGGCGTTTGCTGTGAACTAGTTCACGGCTTTCACTGTGATCTCGGTTACAGTGTTCACTGTGATCTGGCCACAGAAAACGCCGTGAATTGGAGCCTGATTTGCAGTACTTCGGTGTCAGCGGCGTCAAACTCACAGTGTTTACTGGGGACCAGATCACAGTGAACACCGCGAACAAGATCACAGTGAATCCCGTGAGCAGATCACAGTAAACGCTGTAAATTTGACCTACAGTAAAAAACTGGTAATAAATTAACGGCATTTACAGGACTTTTTTGGTAGAGTGTAACAGTGTTCACGTGATCTGGTCCCAGTAAACACTGGAGTTTGACGCCGCTGAGCACCGAAGTACTACAAATCAGGCCCCAAATTTCACGGCGTTTACTGTGGCCAGATCACGTGAACACTGTAACCCAGATCACAGAAACGCCGTGAACTAGTTCACAGCAAACGCCGTGAATTGCATAACAGCAAACATTGGTAATAAATTAACGGCGTTGACAAGACATTTTTTGTAGAGTGTAGCCCTCCCCTTGGCCCTCCTCAGTTGCGCGCAAAATGAACAGCGATTTCTAGCCTAGACCCCTTATGCCGTTGTGCGGGGCGCCAAGCGCCTCCCACGACACCCGCTTTGACGGGCGCTGACTCAACGGGCGCCTTCTCATGAGGCACTCTTGTGGGGCCCCCGTTGACGCCCCCGCTGGAGCGCAGTCTTGGCGCCCCTGCGGGGCGCCTTCGGCGCCCCCGAGGGCCCAGGGAGGGGCATTGCCCCCCTGCCCCCCCCCCCCCCCCCTTCCTACGCCCCTGGTGGATTCGATAGTTTGAAGGAATCGCACCCGACTTTTTAAACGCTGCTAATTGTATGAACTTTATCACATTACACTGCAAAGCCGGGGGTAAGTTTACTCGCCACAAATTTGGGAAGCCGTTTTTTATGCCAAAAATTGGCAAGCTTCGCCTGAAAATACTCCCCAGCATGCCAAAATTTGGCAAGCTTAGCCTGGAAATACCCCCCAGCCTGCCGAAAAATTGGGAGGCTTGTGAAGATTTCTGACCATAGCTTGCCAAATTTTTGCATTCAAAATGGCTTGCCAAATTTGTGGCAAGTAAACTTACCACTGGCTTTGCAGTGTAGAAATACCAGTGTTATCACGACTAAAATTTCGGGTGAGGTATTCTTTATTGCTCAAATTTGGGCGAGAATCATATTATTTGGATGAGGAACCCGTCCTCGCCCAAATTTCGATGATGATACTATCAGACTACATATAAAGCTGATACATTCTTTATCGCCCAAATTTGAATGATTATGCTTGCCTCGCCCAAAATTGGGTTGTTGAGCAAGACTTTTTCATTTTCTATGTTTGATTCTATTAATGCTCGATTTCGTACTTAAGTTGTGTGCTTAAAAGTTTGAACTAATTTATTGTGCTTCATTGTTAGCAGCCTGCCCGCCGATCCAGCTGAAGACAGTGTTGGCGGCGTGCACACTGGAAGGCAGGCCCATCGACTGCGCGCTACATCCGGTGCCTGTCGGGACGCTCGCCACGTTCCGTTGCAAGCCCGGCCTCAAGATCAAGTTCGGCTACCTGCCGGCTTCGAGCTTCGTGTCGCGCTGCGGCTTGGACGGGGTGTGGAGCGACGGTCCCTTCCGCTGCGAGCGGGAGAGGACCACGGCGCCACCAACCACGCAGCTGCATTGTGGGGGGATGAAGGTAACGCGAATCAAAGCACAGCGGGCCAGAAGACCGGTGGAGGCGGCCGAAACTCTAGACGCGCTTTGCGCTCTAGGGTCGCTCTAGGGACTCAATCATCGAGTGACACGTCCGATTTTTTTTTTCTGGGGGGAGACTATAGCTGCCCCCTTTTTTCCCTGGACCTCCAGTTAGCCGCCAGCCGCCTAAAAGGTAGGCAAAAATCAACACTTGGCCCTATCAATAGGCAAACAGTGATACGTTGCCCCCCTCTCCCCTTGGGACGACTGTGGATCCGCTACTGCTGTCAAAGGGCTCTGGAACCTAAAACCTGTGTTGAGTTTTGTCCGCCTCCGCTGGGGAGAAATGTTGACAAATAATTTTATTTCCTTTGTCAAAAAGTATTTGAAACCGACGAAAGTGCTTTTAGAGAAGATACGCCTCGGAAAACTCTAATACAAAGGGGCCATCCATAAAGTACGTCCGCACTTTTTATCGGTCATTTTGACCCCTCCCCCTGTCCGCTAACGTCCACTTTCGGCGACCCCACCTCCCCCCTTTGGACGTCCATTTTGACCAAAGTATTCCAAATTTCAACAATAAAGCGCTTTTTTTTTGGGGTAAACTGATAAAAAACGCGTTTTAAGTCACAAAAAGAAGCCTTCTGCGTTAAAAATATGGTCGAAAAAAAAAATAAATTGCGCTGGTTCCGTTTCCGCCCGCAAGGCGCCGCGCGTAAAGAGGGCAAATTTTAATTCCTAATTTTCTTCGTATAAAAGAGGACCCACCACCCGGCCCCCCCCCCCCCCCCCCCCCCCCCCCCCCCCCCTCCCTCTCACGTCCCCCAAACGTCCGCCCCCTCCTCCTGCGAGTGCGGACGTACTTTATGGATGCCCCCTAATTCACTCAATGAGTCTGTGAGGTTATGCTGCCGGCGCCAGTTCAGGTTCAGGGGACGACTAGAATACTCTTTCCATTCTACAGCTTAGAAACTTAAAAACTTTTCGGATAAGTTACTGTTAACGGTACATTGTGGCTAAATGAAGGAACATTTTCGTAGGTAAAGATGCGGAAATAAATGCATCTTATACGAAAGGCTGAACAAATAAGTAAAACTAAAGTAAAACTAAATAATAAACCCAACACCTCGGGATAGGGCGAAAAACAATCACACTAAATTACTATGCAGTTTTTTGTGCACAAGCTATGCACGAAACTCTGCATGCGTTTCAATATGTTCGAATTTCATGCGCAACAAAACACATTTTCATGCATAGTTGCGCACCAATTTGTGCATTTTGAAACGCGTGCACAGTTTCGTGTACAGCTTGCGCACCATAAACTGCTTAGTAATTAAGTGTAAACCTCTGTCTTTTGTGCTAGTAATGTTTTGCGTTCAGCAGCCTGCCCGCCGATCCAGCTGAAGACAGTGTTGGCGGCGTGCACACTGGAAGGCAGGCCCATCGATTGCGCGCTACATCCGGTGCCTGTCGGGACGCTCGCCACGTTCCGTTGCAAGCCCGGCCTCAAGATCAAGTTCGGCTACCTGCCGGCTTCGAGCTTCGTGTCGCGCTGCGGCTTGGACGGGGTGTGGAGCGAAGGTCCCTTCCGCTGCGAGCGGGAGAGGACCACGGCGCCACCAACCACGCAAGCTGCAGTGTGGGAGGATGTCGTCACCACGGTGCTTGCAACGACGCAAGCTCAAGCAGAAGGGCAAGTCACCACGGTGCCTTCAACTACGCAGGCTGTATTGGTGCAAGACGAAGGTTAGACGCGCGTAGATTTTAAGTTGGAGGGAGCACTCATCTCCAGTCAACGCGTCCTATTAGGAAAATCCTAACTGCCAGAGTAGATCAAGACAATCCTAAATGTCAGAGCAGATCCAAAACAATCCTAACTGTTGTCAATTCAGGACTATCCTCACTGCACATGACGTGAGAAGCGGCCTTTTTTCAAAGTCCGTGACGCCAGCCAACATACTTACTAAAATGACTCGCCGAAGGGCTTATTGAAAAGTTCCATCTTTCTATAAGTACATGGACATTGTATTTCAGAGACTTCGAGATTCACTGATATGTAGTGGAGATACAACGAGTGACTTGAAGACAAATTCAAATACTATAAGGTTCATTAATCCAATGCATTAATCTACAAGATTTAGAAACCATCTCATGCTCAGACTCGTTTTTCCTGCTTCCGTGTCATGCTCAGTTCCAGCATCAGTTCCAGTCTGGGTTTCCAAAATTCAATTATATCATCAAAATATTCACGGATTTAATTAACAGATTTCTTCCAAGAATTTCCCTCTGGTGATAACTGGAGAAAGGAAAACCCTTTCATTCGGGCTTGTCTTCTGGGTATTTTTCTTGTAAGGGGCCGTTTAAATGTGACGTTACGCTTTTTAGGCTCTTTTTGACCCCCCCCCCATAGTCCAAATGGTCACTATTTTGACTCACCCCTCCCCTCCCCGTGACGTCACATTGTCGAAATCATTATTCTTGGCAACGGGAATAGACAAGCGTACATCGTCTAAATTAGGTGCCTAAATTGGAATTTTCTAACAATTTGATTGCATTTGGAAAACCCGGGTCGAATCTGGTCTAACGCTAACTTGTTCGGAAAAATCTGAGGAAAGTGCAGTTAAAATACCCAAGCCAGTGACAGTTTAAGCTAAGTAGGCGGGGATTGCTGATTTCATTTTTTATTTCTTAGTGGCCCACCCCTTTTCATATTTGGCAATTTTACACTACTTAAAAGTGTGATGTCACAATGCCTTCATCCCCTCTCCCCCATGTCACATTTGGTCACGATTTCTCTGGACCCCTGTGTGGTACTGACGTCATTTTTGAACGGCCCCTTATTGGTGGAGCTTGCTCCTCAGATGGGATACGGAGAGATGTGACGTTGACGTTTTATCTAACGCACAAAACTCTCTTCCTTTTTCTGTAGATGACACGTGTACATTAAAACATACGTCGAGTAGTACAAGACACATTGGTATCAGATTGTTTTGTTTAAAGACCATGGCAGGGGTCATAATTTACTCCCCCTCTCCTATTACAGTGGTCTGTCCACCGCTGAAGTCCCAAAACGGTGTTGCCGGGGTGCCGCTTGGAGGGCCATCCGTCGAATGTGAGGACCACCAGCGCCGGTTGGCACCGTTGCGAGGTTTCGCTGCAAGCCGTTGCACCATTCTTGTTCGGATTTGCCTGATTCAAGATTTTAGTCACGCTGCGGCGCAGTGCCAGTGGACCGTGCGTCCGTTCCGATGCGAGCCAAGTAAGTTTTAATTTTCACAAAATTGTTTCGGAATTTTGTTATCTTGTGTCCATATTTTGCTATGTTGGTGGTATTCACATCAGTGTTTGGTAAATTGTCATCGATATTTCTTTGAAAACTTTTTCCCATCGGTGATCTGATAGTGATACAATTTTGTGTCAGCCTGGCGGGACAAAGTGTCGTCTTACAGTAGAACAATTATTTATAGTGGGCATCGGACGATTGTGTCACCATGCGGGAACAACATTATACTCGGACGCTCATAAAATCGACCTGTTTTCCAAGCCTACATAGCGGGTTTGTTCACGTATTTTGCTCTCCAACCAGCCCATTTGTATGGGTGAAATACTTCATGGAACTTCGTGGCCCTAATATTAAATATCGCCCACTGAAATGCCTCGGCTCGTAGGCAAAATACGTAAACAAAGCTTGGATAAAGGGTCAATTGCACTGTGGCAAAAAGCTACGGAAAATTCTGTAAACAACTTGTGATAATTCTCCGTAGCCCCCTTGTCAGTATTCTCCGTAGGCTCTTACAGTATTTTCCGTAGGATCGCACAGTATTCTCCGTAGGACACTACAGTGATCTCTGTAGGACTGTGCAGTCTTCCAGGTCCTACGGAGAGGACTGTGCGGTCCTGCGGAGAATACTGTAAGAGCCTACGGAGAATATTGATAAGAGGGCTACGGAGAATCCTGGCAAAAAAATTAACAGAATTTTCCGTACTTTTTTGCCACAGTGTGCCTTAGTCTTGGGACCAAAAAGTGGCCCACGAAATTTAGTGTGTAGTGTGCGTGCACCAGACCCCTGATCGGTTTCCCTGCGTAGTTTGCGGGCAGCCGACGGGCAAGGGGATCGGCTTCATTCGGGACGGCAATTTGACGTCGTCCGCCGCGGACTTCCCGTGGCACGTCATCATCTTCGACCTGACGCAAGACATGAAGCAGATATGCGGCGGCACGCTCATCTCAGCCAAGTTTGTCGTGTCGGGTAAGAGTTGCCAGGATTGAACTCTTCTCTCTAAATGTCTTACGAAGAAATTTCCCACGAAGAAAATGGCGCAAGCATAATACGAAGGTGGTTTTCTTCGTATTACGAAGGTTTTTCTTTGTATCTTGCAATGAAAAAGCTAAACAGATTCGTATTACGAAGGAATGTTGCTTCGTATTATGCTTGCGCCGAATTCACTGTAACATACGAATGACATAGGTCAAATTTCATTGTAAGACATTTGATCCAGGAAGCGGAAGAAGGGGATAACTCAATTTTGGCCATTTTCCAGGAGAAACAAAAAACTGTTAGCGGGGAAAACTAAAAAAAAACCCAAATGAATGTTGCACATGAAAATAATTTCAAAAAGCATTAGTAAAATTTTGGAAAAAAAAAAAAAGTGTAAGGTCACTCCGTAGAGGTTTTCTGCGACTTATCGCTTTCCGTTGAAATGGAAAACAGAGTCAGCTCCCCTTTAAAATTTCCTAAACAACAGGAATTTGGAGACAAGTCAAGTGGAACAATAGTCTGCATAAAGTGTATGTTACTCTGGTGTATTTTTTGGACTTAGCTCTTTTTTCCAAATTGAAATTTAAAATTTAGGGGGGGTTAAGTTGAGTTGATTCTTTTTACAATAGATTCAAAAAAACAAAAGTTGAGTTATATCCTTTTCCCAAATTTGTCAAACGGACTCATGTAGACTAAGGTTGACTTATCTCCTTTTTCCAATGAAATTTAGATTTAAAAAGGGGTTAAGTTGAGTTATACCCTTTTTCCAAGTGGATTTTCTCCTAAACTGTTTGGGAAATCCAGTCAAATAATTTGGTGTAATGTTTAAAACCCATTCTAAGGCACAATAAAAAAATAAAAACTAAATTTTGGGGATAAGTCAAGTTTTCCCTTTTTCCCGCTTCCGGATCATTTAGAGGGTTCCTTTACTGGGACCATGTAGTCGTTAAAGGGGGAACTTGATTGGACAAAAGGACCCGACCCCATCATGCCAGTTTTTTTTTTTTTTTTTTTTTTTGGCCACAGCGTCTAAACTGTTCATTTGGAGGGGCGCAGTAAGCGAGCCGATCACCGGTGTAAATGCCATCAGGATTTTCTGATTGAATTTCTGATTTTCCCAAACAGAAATCAGGTTTTTCCCGATTGATTTTCTGATTTCTGATTGTCAATCAGGAAATTTTTTCTGATTTCTGATTGTCAATCAGAAAAAAAACCTGATTGAGTACCGACATCAGAAAAATTTCCCGATTTCTGATGTCTGAGTGCCAATCAGAAATTTCCTGATATTTGATTTCTGATTGGCAATCAGAAATTTCTGACTGCTTTTCTGATTGCGATTTACGCTCAGAAATCAGAAAAGAACATCAGGAAATTTTTATGGTGTAAAGTACAGATGCCTATAAAATGGGAAAATATTTGCGATATCGGTTTCAAAATTTTGGGATGTGACATGTTCAGCCGATTTGACTAGGGCCATTTTAATCTTATGCACATCGGATCATCTTTAGTAGCATGTCGAGGCCTGATCACGAGCTATCGGAAATCGGACTTCAGATTTGGATCGGACTCAGTTTTGACCCCCCAGAGAAGTTATCATCAATTTTGAATGTGCCTCGGCATGGTCATATTACCGATGTTTGAAGTTGTCTTACCAATCAGAACTGTCCACTCAGAAAACACAATCAGAAATAGACAATCAGAACTGGTACCAATCAGAAATCATCAATCAGAGGTGCGCGAAAAAACATCAGGATTTTCCAATCAGAAAATATCCTGATTGACCAATCAGGAATTTCCTGATTGAAATCCTGATGAATTTTACACCGGTGATAGCGGAGGCAGAGTGTGGCAACGGCCAAGGAGATCGTGAAGCCATGCTCGATTGTTCGTTGCAGGGATTACGCACTTCTTCGAGATTATGAAAACTACACTCTAAATATGGGGTGCCCGCCCAGCAACTGGGCGCCTTCGTCGCCCGCCCCACTTTTTAGGGTGCCAAATGTCGCCCAGTTTCAGGGCACCTTTGTCACCCAGTCTCGGGGTGGACAAATCATTAAGGAACCTGCCTTCACCCATAGCTCAGCAGCGACTGAGGTGCCGAAGGTGCCCAGAATCTAGGCACCTTAATCGCCCAGGATCTAGATACCTGAGCATGCTCTACCCTGGGAGAGGGGGGCCCGGGTTTCTGTATGATTTGTC
>NW_023144627.1:766146-803741 GCF_012932325.1 Thrips palmi | reverse complement strand
AAGGCGTAAATTTTCAAAAAAACCGCGCCGGCCACTCACCACAAGCTCCCCCGGGGCCCGCTGACTGGTGAATTTCTCATATGGGCACCCGCGTAGTCTCACCGCCACTGGTGAATTTCTCATACCATCGCCAGCGTAGCCTCGCCACTTCTTCGGCCAGGAGTGGGAAAAACGAGTACAGGCACTCGGTTACTCGGCTACAGAAACTCTAATAATATCTTAAATAATTATTAATAAAATATATTAATCGTTTAAAAAATTTAATATCCGCGTACGACCTTCGAGCCCCCCCACCCCCCATCACCCCCTCCACAACACAGATATAGGGGTTTTTAAACTATTAATAGATATTTAATATGATATTGTCGACATTTTTTCGGGGTGAACTGAGCCCATCTCTTTTTTTAGTTTTTGAGAAAAACTCCTGTTTGATTTTGGGAAAATTTTGGGAAAATCCGGCTTTGCTAAGATAGACAAAGCAATAAAGAGCTTGTAAACAAAAATAAAGTCTCGACAACTTTTGGTTCATCGCAAGGAAAATTTTAGGAGAAACGACAAAATTTGTTACGTAAACTTTCAATAACTCAGAAACTAATGGGAGTTGTTTCCTCAATTTTGGGGTTTTAAGTTCTTTTTTATGAAAAAAACAAAACCAAAATACAACATGATGCCACAACTATTGTGGAAAATGATATTTCACATTTTTTCACTTTACAGTAACCTTAACTTCTAACATTGTGGACAATGACACTCTCCCCTGACGAGATATCTTGGGAACTTTTGAGGCAGATCTCCCTGTGAACAGAGAATCAGAACATTAGACACAGCTACATACGCGGCGAACACGTCTGCCGGGTTGAGACGTCTCCACGGTTCCGACAACACGACACTGCTTCGGGCTGTCCACGCCGCCAATCAACAGTCAAAAGGAACGGGGGAATGGGACAACGCACGAGCGGCTGGGCGGCAGGCCGCGGCAGGGACGTGGCGACGCGCATCAACAACAAGCGAATCGGGCAGGCCGGCGAGGCCCCACGGATCCCACGGCGCCACGGCGCACACTGTTAAAAAATTCGGATTGAAATTTCATAACGTGTTAATGTAATTATTATCACTTTTCTGTTATGAAATTTCATGGCGATTTTCTGCAATGAAATAAATTTCATTGCAGAAAATCACCATGAAATTTCATAGCAAAGTGTTGTGAAACTTCATTAAATTGTTAATGAAAATTCATATGCAAGTTTTGACATTTTATTTCCATTTGTTGTATTGTTTTTCATAAATGGGTAATGTAAACTCGACCGGTAACTTGACTCTCAGTCCAACACCAGTTCTAAAAATTGCAAGCGGGCTAGGTCCATCTTAGACATAGATTTTAACCCGGAGTGGTACTCAGTCAGATGAGTTGGTGGCATGTTGTACCACATCCAGGAGGTGGCTCTCGCTGGACCTAACCCAATGGCCGACTGTAGGCGCCAGCGAGTCGCAACATGGTTCTGCGTTTTTCTCGACTTCAGAGTAATATTTTGTTTAACACTTTTAGCATACGTCTAGAGTAGATATTCACTTAGGTAACCAAGGATGAACTTTTGAAAAAAATATTGATTTTACTTAAATGAATAGGCAAAACTTACAAGTGAACGAACACGGCACTCCGAGCGCCACCTAGCGGCAGCTTCTTGAAACCTGACTTTGAGCCCAGGTGGCTGGCAGGCCGCACCATGTGAGCAGTGGATTGACCACAGTTTGCGTTAAATGATACTAAAATTCTTTTTTTGGGGCGACGTTTGATTTACTACTTATATTATCACGCTACATTTACTCAGGGAAGAGCATAGGAATATTCCGAATCACGATAAGGTTCAAACTCAGTCAAACCTGAAGTTTCTTCCACCCGGGCAATGTAAGAGCCATCAAAACCTGCCCATCACAAGTCAAAGACCGACATGAAATTTTATATCTTGGTTATGAATTTTCAGAACCACACTAAATTTGTAGTTTCACGTTTTGACTTTTCATCAAATCTCTTGACGTTTCATTGCAGACTTGATTTTTCAAGGAGATATTATAACGTTTCATGAAATGTGTTCTGACATTTCATTATATTTATGAAATTTTATGGCCGCTATGAAATTTAATGGCGTTCATGAATTTTCAATGCATATTTGTAATGAAAATTCATAACATTTTTAACAGTGCACCCCAACACACTTCACAAACACTAGACACTCACCTCTACGAAGTACCAGTGAAGCAACCATAGTTGTAACAATCAAAACGTAAAGAACGTATAAGAACTCAGGACGCACAGAACGTAAGAACGACAGAAGCGTAGACGACAAAGCAGGAAAAAGCGTAAACGACTAAGCGTAACGACAAAGAGAGCACGGGGCAGCGGAGATAGCGGCACGGGGCAGCGAGGCAAACGATGAAGGCAAAGATGACTGCAAGAGTGACGGCGAGCTGGCGTAGGCATACTATCTTAAGAGTGTCGACAAAACGCAGCGGCGGTTTCTGATAGGCCTGACCATTCTGGCTGGGGCGCCACTTTCCGTTCGGGTTGGATGGGCAAAAATGACGGGTATAGTAAGCGAGCCGGTTGTTGACAGCCCTTGTGGGGCAAGCTAAAAGCCGATGATTTCATCCGTATTACAAGCAAAATCTATCCGTAATTGCGATTGCACAAAAATGTCCGTAATACAGATAGGATGTATCCGTAAGAAGTTTAGTGTGTAGGCACTTTAAAACTAGGGGTACGCGCCGTTTAGTCTGGGCGCGTAGTGTGGCTGAGCGATGCGAATTGAAATAGTTTGTGCACTTTGGACTTTGCTTGAGTAGACAAAATGTCCATCTTAAGGGCTATTATTCAGTGAACTTTAGACCAGGGGTTCAAATGGAAGTGATTTTCGTTATCAGAACACCTACAACTGCTGGGATCAGTGTCAAACTCCATTTTAAAATTTAGGTCCAAAATTGGTCAAAATTCGGTTAAATGTCGGTCTGGGAAAAGTTTGAAGGTCATTTTTGAGTTCAGCACACCAAAAACTGCAGGAAACAATATAAAACTCGACATGAAAATTTTGGTCCAAAATGACCTAGTTTAGGATGAAAATATAAGTCTGGAGTCGAAATGAAAGTGATTTTCGTTATCAGCACACAAAAAACTGCTGGGATCAATGTCAAACTCGATTTAAAAATTTTTGTCCAAAATTGGTCAAAATTCGGTTCAATGTGAGTCTGGGAAAATTTTGGAAGTCATTTTTGAGTTCAGCACACCAAAAACTGCAGGAAACAATATAAAACTTGACTTAACATTTTTGGTCCAAAATGACCTAATATGGGATGAAAATATAGGTCTGGTGTTAAAATGGGAGTGATTTTCGTTATCAGCACTCAAAAAACTGCAAGAATCACTGTACAATTAATTTTAAAAAATTTAACAAAAAAATTGGTTAAATTTTGGGTCAGGGGACAATTTAGAGGTCAATATTGAGGTCAGCGCACTGAAAAATACAGGGAAACACATAAATCTCATCTTGGAAAGTTTGGCCCCGAATTGCGTAGCTCTAGATGAAAATGTAGGATTGGCGTTGAAATAAATGAAGTTTTTGTGAGCGGTACACTGAAAACTACACGCAATACTTGACTCAATTTCTGTATGTTGTTTCTATTTTTCTTCATGAAGCACCCTCTGTCGTCACCAATTCCCTGATGGCACACCAAAGCGAATCCCTCAGTCGAGTAAAATTCAATTGCCAGCATTCAATCGCTTTATTGGCTACTCGTATGCTTGGGTCACTATTCGATAACTATTTTTTCTTAACTTATGAACTCACAATTTTATAAGTAATATTTATGAAACATTTTGTCATTCTTTCATTGTGAACCAGTGAATAAAACAATATTGATTGGAATATGTTATCACAGTTAATATTGAGAGAGTCAGTTTAGGGTAGGCTGATCTGAACCAGTTAGCGGGGACCAATTATTGTCAAATCCAGTGTTTTGTCACATAGACACCAATGCTAAGGCTACCCAAGGCTTAATGAACCGACATAATTTATCTTACTCATGTGATCAATACTAAGTAGTATCAGTTATATTAACTTTGGTGAAGTTAAAGGAATCGTCTCATTAAATCCCATCACTAATCATATATATAGTTGGTTGTCTATGCACTAATTGACTCACCGCTCAAAACCTGAGTTGTCTCTTTGAACCCAATATCAATTCAAATTTGTTAACTCTATTAGGATTAAATATACACAACCACACATTGATTCTATTAATAAACACATGTTAGTGCTTTTGCACTCTTGTCAGCTTTCAGCATTGCAAAAGAATGCATTTCTCGAGTCCAAACTAAGTATGCCTGCCAATTTCAACACAAGTTATTTATGCATTTCCCTGATTTCCTTTAGTTTGAAAATTTTGAAAAGAGGATGACACTAAAATGGAATAAGAAGATGCACACAATACAAAAGGTCAAAATAAAAACATTCTTTTTACAATGCTTTGTCAAAGTGCACTGACCTGAAGATGATTCCCCTCTGACAGTGGAGGGGGGAGAGGGGAACGAAACACGTAAATCATTCTCAAATCCATTCTCCATATTTCGCTGTGTTGGTGTTCCAAAAGGGTTTTAAACATTCTAGAATGTTGGAAAACTAAGGCCGATCTCATTTCCAAACCCTTCTGCTCTTTAATTCGTTTTATTTGCTTATTTGCTTATGTCCCGTATTTGAGGGCCGTGGACCCGCAGGTATGAGAAATTGGTAAGCGGTGCCGCGCTGCCAACCTGACCACGCTAATGACCTGATTCAAAAATATGTATTGAATATTTCAAACGATACCAAACAACGATTTGAAACAAACTCGTGTTGGGGGGTGCTAAGGCGACGTTAAATACGAAATCTTGAAACTATAGCCACTGTAGTTGCTGAGAATCGTTGGTGAGTACAAACAGAGTCACAGACAGACGCACGACCAGTCACTTTTCGGCGCGCCCAAACACGGCAAGGGCTTCGCTATCGCTCAGCCAAAAAGGGGGCTTCAATGGGTATTTCCCACCTTAAACCGCTTACAGCCCTGATTAGGAAAAGGGGGGGGGGTCTACGAGCCCGCCTTCGGCTGATATCACGATCTGTATCCGAAGAAGGGGGTCGACCGACTGAAAAACTTTATTGCTGTTTTCGATAGATCTCTATGCATTAGCATATTTTGCACGTATTTGTGCAGGTGTGAACCAATGGGAATGCCCTTTTTTCAAATTATCCATTTGCATCATTCACTCGTTTTGTCTTAGTTTTCCTTGCAAACAGTTATAGTTTCCCCCGTAATTAAATAATGGAAATAAAATGATCCCCTTTCAAAACATTTTTGTGCGCCTTTGTCTGACCAGTGCACCAGGACGCCCACGTGGTCCAAGCTCTGCGAGCGCTCCGCACGCGGCAGCAGGACCTGCACGACCTGGTCCTGGCCAGCAACGTGGCGCACGGCGGCTCGAACCTCTGCTGGCTCATCGTGACCGTCACGGAGGCCTGCTGCTGCTTGTACGCCGGCATCGCCCATCTGCGCCGGATACTGGGTGCCAGCAAGGCGGTCATATCCGGCGCCAACTTCGACCCCGGCAGCAGCTTGCCGGACGTCGTCTACGCCGGCAGCCTCATGGCGAGGTTCATGGCCAAGTGCATCCTGGGCCAACGACTGTGCAACAACGTAGGTGTTTGGAGGCATGCACTGTGATGCACGGTGCAATGGGAAAGGAAGGCGCTTATCAGTCATGGCGGCATGCCGTCAGTAACAAGGGTTTTGACGCGGGGGGGGGGGGGGGATCACTCAGCGTTCTGGGGTACACATGAGTACATGAGAACGGGTGAATACACCTTCTAACACTCATAAATTTCACACTTCAAACGCTTTTTGGCTTGTTTTAGCGGTTAAGATGACACACAACGCCAAATCGTGTAAAACTGAGCGAATTTTGCTCGTTTTAAACTTGGGAGTACACTGAGTACGGGCTATTTTGTACACATGAGTACGCTAGTGATTCACCCCTCGTTTTGACGGCAGATCACGCCCAACTGTCCGTATATCTTGTAATTTAAACAACATTGCATTGCCGCTGGTAGGTTTGCTCGCCACAAATTTGGCAAGCCGGTTTGAATGCCAAAAATGGGCGAGCTGGCATTCTTGAAAGTGTTTAGATTCACACTAAATGTCATGGGACTTTTTTTTGTCCCACGATTTATGCAATTTTAAGCACATCCGACGCTGATACAACCCGTCTGGCGACACATTTTGTCCGACGCCTGCTGCAAATTGTACTTTCAACAGACAATTTGTCCCGCCTGGCGGACACAAAATTTCATCACCACCGGATGTGCTCAAAATTGCATCATTCATGGGACAAATAAAGTCCCATGACATTTAGTGTGTTGATAGTGAAACCACGCTCGAAAATCAATCTCTTGACAGTCAGCCGGCGCCCCGGTACGAGTCCAGACAATAACAATAAGCCCTTTTATATTTGCAGCATGCGAGGATTTCGAAGACGCTTCAAGTGTTCCTGACAAACAATT
Source organism: Thrips palmi (assembly GCF_012932325.1). Taxonomy (NCBI): domain Eukaryota; kingdom Metazoa; phylum Arthropoda; class Insecta; order Thysanoptera; family Thripidae; genus Thrips; species Thrips palmi. The sequence goes on along the minus strand of NW_023144627.1, from coordinate 797,157 downwards.
CTCTCTCCGCACAAGCGATGAAAGAGGTAATTGCCGTTACACAGACATCAAAGAAAGTGTGGAATAGTTAAAGAGTATTACAACTGAGGAAGGCATAAGGCACTTAAATCCGTCTGCGTTCACGCACACTCTGCAAACTGAAGTGTGTACATGGTACGCTCTTATTAGAGCATGCTTCCAAGTACACTCTTATTTACAGCATACTTGCTAGGCACACGCTAAAATAGAGTGTGCCTGGCATGTACACGCTAAATAAGTGTGTACCTTCCATGTACGCGCTAAAATACACTCGATAAGTCCTATCTAAAAGCATGGGCCACTTTAAGTGTACTTTCCAGGTACACTCTTATTTAGCGTGTACATGCAATGTTCACTCTATTTTAGTGTGTACCTAGCAAGTATGCTGTAAATAAGAGTGTACTTGGAAGCATGCTCTAATAAGAGTGTACTATGTACACACTTCAGTTTGCAGAGCAGCAAAAACTCCACGAAATCACTTCTTAATTCTAAGAAAATTAATACATTGTAAAATCTACTAAGATATGTTTCGTATTATACAGCAATATCCTGCGTAGTGCGAAGCATTTCTTAGTGATGCGTCATAAGCAGATGCTTCCATCGTAGGCTTTTTAGAGTGTCAATGAGAACATGATAGTATGTTCTCGAGTCCTTTTCAGCCCACAATCATAACAATATTTGTTATATTTTCCTGCACTCCCAGTATCCTACTGAGCTTTTTCTTCGTAATACGAACAAAAAGCTTAGTATTATGACTGCGCAGCGAAGGTGGCAACCTATGGTGGAGAGTTCCGTAACTTTTAACCACTTTCTTATTTCAAACAAATTTTTCTGTATTATGACAGATTTTGTGTCGTAAAGTACTGAGAATTAGCTCAGTGTTGACTGCACGGCATTTCTCAGTAGGAAGTTGGGAGTTACGAAATCAGCACGGTGAATGTGCCACTAGTAATTCGCCATCGAATACTATCGAATTTTTTGTCAGTAACCTCGAAAATTAAAAGATATTTCAAGGTACTGACTTTTGTCTGGATAGCACATCCTTCCTTGCGCGCCAGTACCGTCTTTCTTGCTGCACAGGTGAACGGGCTTTTTCACCAGGCTCAGATGCAGGACAACCGGAGCGAGGTATTTGACCTGCTGTACTTTGACCTGCCGACAATGAGTGCCGTGAGTATGTGCACTAGTTATGAATACAGCGTTACCAAAGGAAAAAAAATTGAAGTTCAATTTTTCTTTGAAACATACAGGTGGTTGGCTCTTTCGCCACGTTCTTGGTCATCCTCTTCCAGTTTGATGCGGAGACAGACACCTAGACGTCTCGCTGGCAAAGCCCTCAGCATGCGCAAAATTTGACAGTATTGATGACAATTCGCTACAATATACACTCGCGCAAATAATTCACTATAAGATTGTAAAGTTAACGTGACAGCAATTAAAGCCCGTTACTCCTGTTTGTTGAAGAAATTATAACGACAAAGAAAAAAAACACTGTAACTTGAAGAAATTATAACGACAAAGAAAAAACACTCTAACTTGTAAACTAGTGTTAGGTCTAAGCTGACTTACAAAAAATGTACTTGGTTTACCAATCTTTGAAAAAGGAAATATCACTTTAAAAACATAATTGAAAAAGGAAATATCACTTTAAAAACATAATTGAAAAAGGAAATATCACTTTAAAAACATAATTGAAAAGAATGAAAAGAAGTCATAATCATACTAACATGTTCGAGGCATGCGGATCCTACCCTCGTATTTTGAAGGGGGGGGGAGGGTTCATGATAGGTCAGCGCCACCGAGATGCATGCTGGGCGACTGGGCAGCGGGGCCGGCCCTTCGGCACTAATCGAGACTGCCCCATCCGTCACACTTGAATTGCTTCTTCTCCTCATGGCTCATATTATGAGCGCTCTTCAAATGCCTCTTCAAAGCAAATTTAGTCGAATTTAGTTGAGAAATTGGTCGCACAGTCGGAACACTCGAACGAATTGGATGGTGATGGTTTTAGAAAGCCACGAAATTTCTCCAGGGTTGAGGTGAATGCTGGGTAATTTCACGCCACACACATGGCATATGACATCCATCGTCAAAGGGACTGACATGCACGGTGGATTTCATCAGACAGAACAAGTGTTTAGGGGAAATTCCGCCGAATTTCGTAACACGTGGCGGTGGCGCCACCTGTGGCATAGCTTTGGGACTAAAGATCGGAAAACGCACTGGCTTGATAAGGCAGGTCCATCGCTTAAAATAGAATGGCAATTCAGTTTGCACCTTTATGTTAACATAAGAGTAGAAACTTATAGAAAACAATACAACAAATACTTACTCAGCAGTAAAATGCAGAAATAAAATCCTTACTTGTAAAAATTTGCGAAAGAAAAAAAAACAAGCACACACAAGTGCAGTGTGAGCAAGTGCACACACAAGTAAGGAACGCAGATTGTATATTGATAAGAAAATAAAAGTTAGGCATGTTAATTTTGTTTCATACAATTACAAGAGTGCAAACTTCATGCAGAACCAAAACCAAGACACAGTCGGAGCCCCTCAATTTTTCCTATTATCACAGAATTAAATATAATTAACGCACTAATACCCTCCTGGTTTATAGGAATCATCTTCCATTTCCTTTTCTCTTCCTTCCCTTGGCAATCCGGGCTTCTGTGGTCGTTTCCAGGGCTCGCTGATCAGCTTGAGTCACACGAGCATTGTCTTCCTTGATATAGTCCACTTGATGAACAACGGTCCTGCATCCATTCCCATTCGTTCAAGGACTCTAACTTTGCCCCGGTATCCATCATTAAACAAGGTAGGTATACGCAAGACCGTGTCTTGTAACAGGCTTCGCGATCGGCAAGCCGCAGTCTGGGTTGTTTCCCCCTGGGCGCTCGACAAAACGCAAGTGTCTGGTCCGCCGGGCCACGCCGGGCCCGCTCCGTGACGCGGTCGCCACGGCAGTGGCGTTTTGTGTGATTAAATTCTTAGTAAAATCAAACGAATTTTGTGTCCGCGGCGCTGTTCCGAATCGATATTTGAGTCTAGAAAGTGTCAGAACCGCGGGCGTCGATCAAGATGGGGATGGTAAAGGCCTGAGAGAGAGAGAGAGGGAGTGAGAGAGGGAGTGAGAGAGAGTGTGTATTAGAGAGAGAGGGGGGAGAGAGAGAGAGAGAGCAGAAAGAGACCGAGTGGTGGCGGCACGCTGCTGACATAGCAGTTGCACAGGACGCTCGGCGCGGCCTCGATGGAATGTGCTGACGTTTCGTCTCCTCGTCCGTCCTCCAGTCCAGTACGCAGTAGGCCTTCAGCGTCTGCCTGGGACGGTCACGGCCGGACCTTCTCGCGCCGCGACAATCGCGAATTCACCCTGCGACGCCGCCGTGGCGCTGTCGTTGGAGTTGACTGGATTTTCGGCGCCGTGAAAATCGATCTGCCCCTCATCCTCGCAGCTGGGGCGGTGTGACGCAGTGAGGTCGCCGTTGCGGGCCGGAGCGCCGAGCTGCTGTAAGTACGTAAGGGAGTATGGGGCGATTTGTAACAGATTTCGGAATTCTCTATACAAAATTAAGAACATTCTGCATATCGGTGTCAAACTTGTGCCAGTTGAGCAGTTTGGCCCTTCATCTAGACTGTGCAGCTCCATTGGATCAATCTGGAGTCCGTAATCTTTGAAATCTAAGACGCTTTCCAAACCCTTGCATGCTGTTACGAATCGCCCCAGCATGGGGTGATTTGTAACAGCCATGGGGCTTTTCATAACATCCTACACATTAAATGAAACATCGTCGGGAATGTTATCTCCTCCATCAGTTGTTCTTCGGGTGTCCTGCAGACGTCTAAAAATCTACATTACAAGCTGCCGTTGACCGCCTCAGCATTAACTGATCGGCTATGTCAATCCTAACCTCACTTTTTTCAATTTTCGATGAAAGAATAGAATAACTCGCTTTAAAATGCATTTCGAGCTGTGTAAATGAATTGGAATAAGGCAGCAGATGATTCGAGAAATAATTCAAGCATTTAATTGCAAAAACTACTTAAATTCTTGTTTTTATACGGGTCTGTTACGAATCACCCCAAATGCCTGTTACGCAAGAAATACGTGCCTAACTATCACTGGACAAATTAAAAGCAACTTATGCCACGTGTTAACATTGTAAAGGGGTCACGCTTCAAGGCCCCAACGGTACTTCGATGGTGATTCATACTTGGGGAGCCTCAGACAGAAACTTCCTAGAACTCAAAAAAAAAAGATTTTTCCTGTTTGCCGAAATTTCGGTGTACCATATATTTCAGACGCCCTCCAAAACTATACCTGAGCACCGATCACATCCGCTTCGATTGTTCAAGGACCCTGTACTTGAAGCGAAAGAGGGGCCATACTCAGATTTTCCTCTGCTCCCTCCACATAAATTAATAAACGCATTTGTTACGAATCGCCCCTGTTACAAATCGCCCCATACTCCCTTACTTTGGGATTAAGAAGGGTCATGAAGACTTCAGGCTATTTGCGTACTTGCATATTTATTTTCTACGATGGGGTGACCCCAGTGAATGGGGTCATCACAGGGCGTAGTTCGAACGGTTCACGAGCAGACTCATTTTTGAGAGAACTCTTGTTTCAGCTGGTCCAGGATAGACTGGAGGAGTGAATATTGTGTCGCCTTAAAATCTTTGTTGCGTTTGTCAAAAACTTTGGATCTGACACCATGTTCTTCTAAATAAGCGCGAAGCTGATCGCAGTCGTGTTGGAGTGACTGTTTCAGTCTTGTGACTTCTATGTCCTCTGCTTGAGCTCGGAGGTGTAGTGTCGAACGGCGTTAAGGGCCATTGTGGGGGTAGATCTCTACAGTACCGTCGACGGGGGTTACTTGGGACACCGGGGGTAACTTGGAACAGTCTGCCCTGTACAGCTTGTTGGTGCTGCCATTCAGCGATGGGGGTTCCTAGCGTCAAACCCGCGGCAGGGTTTTGTTTCAGAGGCCTCAGGGCACGCGCGGAAAGGTAGAAAAGGTGCATAACATCACAATTAGTATTTGAGAAACGGGAAACTAAATAATAGGGTTTTTGACAAAATATGTCAAACATTGACAAGTTGACCCTAGTGCAAGGAGTGAAATGCAGATTTGGCCGATTAGTCTCTCTGGGTTGTTAGATCATACACAGACAATAACGTTCGCAAAAGGGCGTTGATTATAGTTTTCCCATCTTCGGTCCAGACTTCACTTTCTCAAAAATCGAAATTTTACGGGGTAACTTGGGACAGTCTTTTTTCCTCATGTTTCCAGCAGTCCTAGCCTCCAAGGAGTTGACTGACGCGGTCTCTGACATAACTTTAACTTCGGATTTTACGCTGACGATGGAAAGAGATGCCTTGCTCTGCAGTTTTGTCCTCTGGTAATCCATATTTTGAAATTTTCAGAAAATGCCCGGAAAAAACCCGTAGAAAAGAGTGTTCCACGCAAAGCCCTAGATATAGTCCAAAATCGGTCCTACAAGTGTTCCTCGGCCTGAATTCTTTGTCTAGGGTCAGGGCGGGGAAAAACTGGACAGGGGAAGAACTGGACACCCCGCATTTTACTTCAAATGCCGTATGTACTGGCCTGACAACAAATGAACCGCTGATGCCACAGAACAACTTTGATAGTTGTTATTCTTGTGCCTACGGTATTTGAAGTAAAATATTGGGTGTCCAGTTCTTCCCCTGTCCAGTTCTTCCCCGCCCTGACCCTACATGTTGTGACTTAAAGTTATTACATCCATTAACATCAATAGATGCATGGGAACGTAGCTAATTACCTAAGGGAGTATAGGGCGATTCGTAACGAATGCGTTTATTAATTTAAGAGGAGGGAGCAGAGGAAAATCTGAGTATGGCCACTCTTTCACTTCAAGTAGAGGGTCTTTGAACAATAGAAGCGGATGTGATCGGTGCTCAGGTATAGTTTTGGAGGGCGTCTGAAATATAGGGAACACCGAAATTTCGGCAAACAGGCAAATCTTTTATTTCGAGTTCTAGGAAGTTTCTGTCTGAGGCTCCCCAGGTATGAATCACCGTCGAAGTAAGGTAAAAAATCAATTGTGGGTCACGAGTCAATTGTGGGTCATTTTTTTCAACGGGTCACCGCAGACCCGACAGAGAGTGAATCGATTTGAATTTCGCGGTAGACCTTCCTCCAACCTTTCTTTGAATTCCCAAATAGCGTGTATGACCGAGCGACGACTGTAACGGCTTCTATCAGGCTTCAAAGGAAGGCCCTTCAAAAAGTCGTGAAAATGGCGCCCATCCAACGAGGCGAAAAATCGTGCTTTTTTCAAATTGCCACCGTGAAGCTATTACGAGATAAAATGGGACGCCCTTGCTGATTTAGGTTCATAATAGGTCAGGGAACATAAATTTATCATAGTACGGCCGAAATCATTCGATGCCATGGTGCGCGGGTGCTGGCAAAGTAGCGTTCGCTACCATGTCAAACCCATTATTTTAGACGAATTTTACGGTAGTTTTCCTGCTATTTTTTGTTTTCTGCGCTTCTGGATGACTGATGTATCACAGTAAATTCCATTTTTCTGGTGTCACATTTAGTACTACGATACGAAGGTTATGTTAAGCTTAGGCTAGAGCCACGGATGACAACGCTAGCTCTTCCAGTTTGCCATGCTGTAAGGCTTTTATTTGGGGGGGGGGCGGCATTGCGGGGCTTAGCGCCCGGAAGGGGACCGCTCTCCAACTGCTGGCTAGGCACCCGAGGCCAGTCCGGCCCTGTTAAAACGAGTCAAATTAATCCCTACAGACTAAATACTCAGACTGAAATAGATAATAAATTGTAGCAATACCTCATGACAGGGTGTGGTGTTGGATTGTCTACCACACCGGCCCTACAATATGCACTATAAAAGTTTCGTCTCTAATCCAGGACGTTTAACTTACATCTGTCTCACAGTGAAATTAGCCTGTTTATGTATTTTTCCTCTTTGAGTGAAAAACGTGTCTGCTTGGTTTATTGAGAACCAGGGACCTTGAATTAATGAAAATAAGAAAATATCTTGCAAAAGTGGTCAATTTACAAGCAAAAAGACGAAATGGCCCACAATTGATTCATTGTGGTACAGATCCTGCAGTTTTCACGATTCCGAAAAATAAATTCAGAAGTGAATTTCTCTCGTATTTAAGCAAATCATATCCAAATTTGAGCTTCCTACAATGCTGATCCACAACTGGTTCCAAAAATCAATTGTGGGCCAAAACAGACTATTCTTAAAACAGCCACAGCTTAGTAAATAAGGATGATAGACGGGGCTACTATGCTGCAAAACTTAGTCCAAAGACCATAGTTTAAGGCTGCACATGCACTTTTATCACCGGGTCAGAATTTAAGGCCTTAATTTCGTAGTTTCAAAAATGTGACCCACAATTGATTTTTTACCTTACCGTTGGGGCCTTGAAGCGTGACCCCTTTACAATGTTAACACGTGGCATAAGTTGCTTTTACTTTTTCCAGTGATAGTTAGGGACAGATTTCTTGCGTAACAGGCATTTGGGGTGATTCGTAACAGACCCGTATAAAAACAAGACTTTAAGTAGTATTTGCTGTTAAATGTTAAAATTTTCCCTCGAATCATCTGCTGCCTAATTCCAATACATTTACACAGCTCGAAATACATTTTAAAGCGAGTTAGTCTATGCTTTCCTCTAAAATTGAAAAAAGTGAGGTTAGGATTGACGCAGCCTATCAGTTAATGCTGAGGCGGTCAACGGCAGCTTGTAATGTAGATTTTTAGACGTCTGCAGGACACCCGAAGAACAACTGGTGGAGGAGATAACATTCCCGACGATGTTTCATTTAATGTGTAGGATGTTATGAAAAGCCCCATGGCTGTTACAAATCACCCCATGCTGGGGTGATTCGTAACAGCATGCAAGGGTTTGGAAAAGGTCTTAGATTTCAAAGATTACCGACTCCAGATTGATCCAATGGAGATGCGCAGTCTAGTTGAAAGGCCAGACTGCTCAACTGGCACAAGTTTGACACCGATATGCAGAATGTTCATAATTTTGTAAAGAGAATTCCGAAATCTGTTACAAATCGCCCCATACTCCCTTACTGTCCCAAGTAACCCCCGGACATGGGGTAACTTGGGACACTCTCGAGACCGCTTGGAAACGATGTAATCGAGGCAAATGAACCAGACAAGCATGAAATCATGGGGAAAGGGTTAAACTTTAACATACTTAGGATCCAATGGTCTGGGTTGAGAATCTTGCCTCTGGCGTTCAAAAAACGTGAAAAAGTGTCCCAAGTTACCCCCGTTGACGGTAAGGGGTTTTCCTGTAAAAGAAACTTACCTCCGGAAAGGCATTCATCTTAGGCCCAATACTTGTGTTGCTTTGACGTCACTTCAATGTCACCACCAAAAAATTCCATGCTGTGGCACGTAAGAATAGAGAATGGGAACACCGGAAAAGAACGGAACGTGCTTACCTGATCATTTTAAACACATATTAAATTGTACGCTCTGAATACACACGTATCTGCAGGGCCCACAGTTTAATGTATGCCTGTGTGCACACTGTTTTGGAGTGTTTTTGCCAGGCACATACGATTTAGAACAACGTGCCTGACTGGCACTACATGGGTCCTGTGCACGCAGTTCGAGGATACCTATTCAAAATATTTTGTCTGGGCGTTCCCCCGAAAAGAGTTATGACGCAACGCTTGCGTCACAACGCAAGTGAAATTCGCCAAGTTTGATCATTTCGGACGGATACGAGAAGCAGAACACATCTCTACTTGCACTTTTGGTTTCTTTGATCTTCCATCTTAAAGTTTAGGTGAATTATATCAAAACTTTGATTTGTAGTTGTATCAAATGGTTGAACTTCCTGAAATTCACCTGCATTTTAGATAAGATTCTTAGATAAGATTGTTAGATAAGATTGTATGGTAGTAGTCGATTTCACTGCCGAAGTTGCTTGGAAGCGTGGTTGAAACTCGGTCCCGAACCCGTACCGCACCGCGACGGTACCAACAGCGCCATGAGTGAACTCTGCGAGGCGGGCTCTAGGATGTGGATGACTTCAATAGGGTACTTCGGAGGGAACCCAGACCGGAAGTCAGCGACGGAACGGGAGAAACAAAAGAGCGTCGTCAGGCCGTGCTGAGCGGTGGTGGGGGTCGAAATCGGCGGAGTGGGGGTGAAGGCGGCACGCGCATGCTGCCCCCACCCCGCCGATTTCGACCCCCACCACCGCTCAGCACGGCCTGACGACACTCTTTTGTTTCTCCCGTTCTGTCGCTGACTTCCGGTCTGGCTTTTCTCCGAAGTACCCTATCCTCTCTGCGGAGACTCCGTTAGGCAGCTGAAGCGCTCATCCAAGGGCCTCCAAACACGACTTCACATGACGAAGATCATCCAAATTTGTTCATCACGTACACTGGTAGTGGAGCGTCCAATGATCACAATTTTAACTGGCAGGATGAGAATCAAATATGAAATGCCATAGTAATTTTGAATTTTAAGAAACAAATTATTGCATTTGGTAAACAATCTCAAATTTTTTGTACTTGTTTTTCAATTTTAATGAAGTTTTTGAAAGTTACCAATATTTTCATTACTTGTCAGAAATGTTTTGGTAAATGTAAGAAATTTTCTTAAACTTAACACGACTTTATGAGTTTTCATATCCTTTCAAAAGGTTTAAAATTAAGATGTCGTTATGTATTAAATTTAAGAGTTTTCTTAACAGTGCACACACACACACACACACACACAGAAAAAGTTTTTTAACCCCACTGGAGTAACGGGCTTCGCTATCGCTCAGGCAATCATCAAGAACCTATAAAGCCCCAATCCGACTGACTCACTCACTGACTCACTGACTCACTCATAGAAATGTTTGGGGTGAAGGAGTGGTCGTAGAGACTTGCGGTTTTTTCCATTCGATTCCAAATTTTATGGGAAAATTGGATAAAATCCCAAAAGTTGAAAATTCCTCACCGTTCCCGAGAAAACCTACTTTATCTACAAAAAAGGGGAACAAATTTCTCACTGTTTCCGAGCAAACCTACTCAATCTTCAAAAAAGGGGACCGACCGACTAGAAATTTTTATTCACCCCATCGGTAGGTCTGGTCGAGACATTTCCGAATCTGTGCCGCAATCCGGTCTCCGTCACTGGCAACATCCTCAAAAAACGATTAAATAGGCCTAAATTCAACAAAATCCACTCAATCTTCAAAAAAGGGGACCGACCGACTAAAAATTTTTATTCGCCCCATCGGTAGGTCTGGTCGAGACATTTCCGAAACTGTGCCGCAATCGGGTCCCCGTCACCGGCAACATCCTCAAAAACGATTAAATAGGCCTAAATTCAACAAAATCCACTCAATCTCAAAAAAGGGACCGACCGACTAAAAATTTTTATTCGCCCCATCGGTAGGTCTGGTCGAGACATTTCCGAAACTGTGCCGCAATCGGGTCTCCGTCACTGGCAACATCCTCAAAAAACGATGAAATAGGCCTAAATTCAACAAAATCCACTCAATCTTCAAAAAAGGGGACCGACCGACTAGAAATTTTTATTCACCCCATCGGTAGGTCTGGTCGAGACATTTCTGAAACTGTGCCGCAATCGGGTCCCCGTCACCGGCAACATCCTCAAAAACGATTAAATAGGCCTAAATTCAACAAAATCCACTCAATCTTCAAAAAAGGGGACCGACCGACTAAAAATTTTTATTCGCCCCATCGGTAGGTCTCGTCGAGACATTTCCGAAACTGTGCCGCAATCGGGTCCCCGTCACCGGCAACATCCTCAACAAGCTATGGCCCGCCCTTCCGTCGAACCGAGTTGCCAGCTCCGCTTCGCTGCGCCGGCAACTCGGTTCGACAGGGGGCCGGCCCAGCTTGGCCTGCCGGCGGCCTTTTCTCGGGCCTTCGGCCCTCGCATCAGACCCAACTTGGCCAGTCGAAGGCCCGGGCCTTCGGCCCGCTCGCATCACACACACCGTGAGCGGGTAAAGCAAAGTTATCGATGTACCATCGTGACTTAGGCCCGCCCTTCTATTCACAATATGCAATTATCCTTACACTTTTTGGCCCGCCCTTCTATTCAAAAAATAGGGGGAGGGCCTATGCATTTGCCATTGTGTCTGTGTGTTGTTGTTGTTGTTGTTGTTGTTGTTGTTGTTGTTGGCGTCTGTGTACAAGGAAGGAGTTGAGCTAGAGTAACCAGATTTGGAGGGTACTTCAGGAGTACCGTCCAAACAAATAATCCGGTGGTGCAAATCCCGTCCGGGTCGCACAAGGGCTGCTGCAGGTGCATCATGGTTTGCATGAGCGGGAGGGGGATTTCCGCCATTATTGGTGCTAGCAGGGCACATAGGGGTATTTTTGGAATCGGGGCGACGAGACAAGATGAATGGACCTGGTCCCGACCCCATCGGCCGCTTTTACAAGTTGGCCAGATCAGGATCTTCAAAAAAGGGGGTCGACCGACTAAAAAAAATTATTGCAGATTTCGATTGGTCTCAGCTAGACCTTTTCAACGAGGGGTCGGAAAGGGATCAGGATCTTCAAAAAAGGGGGTCGACCGACTGAAAATTTTTACTCAAGTTTTCGATAGGTCTTGGCAAGACCTCTTCAACGAGGGGTCGGAAGGGGGGTCCAGGAGCCCGCCTTCATGAGTTATGGGAAAAAGTGCGACGGACTCTTTTTGCGCTCCTGCTGTGCCTCTATTGCAAGGAGTTGCAGTAGCATGGCAAATATGGGTATTTTCGGAATGAGGGCGAAGAGACAAATGAAATGGGCATATTCTAAGGACAGTTGGAGTAAAAAGTGTAAGGACTATTGCATATTGTGAATAGTAGGGCGGGCCTAAGTCACGATGGTACATCGATAACTTTGCTTTACCCGCTCACGGTGTGTGTGATGCGAGCGGGCCGAAGGCCCGGGCCTTCGACTTGCCAAGTTCACTGTTAAAAAAAGGGCTGTAAATTAACAGCACTTATGCTGTTAAGTTTGATAGCAGCACGACTTGTTTTATTACAAGCATGTTCTAGCCCTCGGTGCTGTTTTCTGACAGTTCGATTGTAATGAAACAATACTTCTTTGGAGTCTTCGATGAAGTCTTCGATACATTTGTGTTGATTTCATCGTGCTGTTATTAAACAAGACACTTGTAACCTGACAACAAAATATGTTTTCAGATTGCAAAAGGCTGTTTCTAAACATGAAACCTGTTCAACGACAACACAACTATTTTGAATGACGATTACATTGTTGTTTCTTGACAAGGAAATTGTTATGAAACGAAAGTGCTGTTTCTGGATGGGTTTCCCGTTCAGACACAAAACAATACTGTTGTTTTATAACAGCATTACTGTAGATGATTGTGATGTAATATTACAGTGGATTTTTAACGGTGTTGGGTCTGATGCGAGGGCCGAAGGCCCGAGAAAAGGCCGCCGGCAGGCCAAGCTGGGCCGGCCCCCTGTCGAACCGAGTTGCCGGCGCAGCGAAGCGGAGCTGGCAACTCGGTTCGACGGAAGGGCGGGCCCTAGCTTGTTACTCCAACTGTCCTTAGAATATGCCCATTTCATTTGTCTCTTCGCCCTCATTCCGAAAATACCCATAATTGCCATGCTACTGCAACTCCTTGCAATAGAGGCACAGCAGGAGCGCAAAACGAGTCCGTCGCACTTTTTCCCATAACTCATGAAGGCGGGCTCCTGGACCCCCCTTCCGACCCCTCGTTGAAAAGGGCTTGCTGAGACCAATCGAAATCTGCAATAAATTTTTTAGTCGGTCGACCCCCTTTTTTGAAGATCCTGATGTGACTAATAGACGAAGTCGGGCTCCTGGACCCCCTTTCCGACCCCTCGTTGAAAAGGTCTTGCTGAGACCAATCGAAATCTGCAATAATTTTTTTTAGTCGGTCGACCCCCTTTTTTGAAGATCCTGATCTGGCCAACTTGTAAAAGCGGCCGATGGGGTCGGGACCAGGTCCATTCATCTTGTCTCGTCGCCCCGATTCCAAAAATACCCCTATGTGCCCTGCTAGCACCAATAATGGCGGAAATCCCCCTCCCGCTCATGTAAACCATGATGCACCTGCAGCAGCCCTTGTGCGACCCGGACGGGATTTGCACCACCGGATTATTTGTTTGGACGGTACTCCTGAAGTCCCCTCCAAATCTGGTTACTCTAGCTCAACTCCTTCCTTGTACACAGACGCCAACAACAACAACAACAACAACACACAGACACAAAGGCAAATGCATAGGCCCTCCCCCTATTTTTTTAATAGAAGGGCGGGCCAAAAACGATTAAATAGGCCTAAATTCAACAAAATCCACTCAATCTTCAAAAAAGGGGACCGACCGACTAAAAATTTTTATTCGCCCCATCGGTAGGTCTGGTCGAGACATTTCCGAAACTGTGCCGCAATCGGGTCCCCGTCACCGGCAACATCCTCAAAATCAATCATCAATTGTCATCAAGAACCTATAAAGCCCCAAAATCCGACTGACTGACTCCCTCACTCATCAATCAAGAACCTATATAGCCCCAATCCGACTGACTGACTCACTGACTCACTCACTCACTCATAGAAATGTTTGGGGTCAAGGAGTGGTCGTAGAGACCTAAGGTTTTTTTTCCTTTCACCTCTATCCTTGTCAAAGCAGTCTTCAATATTTTCCGGACCTTGTATGCACCCATTGACTGCCACAGTAGCCAATGCAATACAAGCTATGTATTTGGGCAGTAAAAGTAGCCTTATTATATGGTCAAAAGCGGTTAAATAGAGCTTTCAAAGAAGCAGGACATTTACTTCCTTAGAAAATTTGCCTTTGGCCACCACGGACTTACTAAATACTCCGGCACGCGCTCCACACATGCGGGGGTCTGGGGGCGGAGCCCCCAGCGAGCAGCGCGAGTTTATCACAGACAGCTTAGAGACAACACTGCAAATGCAAAGGCGATACTTAAGTACATTTTTCGGCGATACAATTGAGTATCGCCAATAAACGGCCTTACGGAAAAGTATTGCCTTGAGAACGGCGATACACAGAAGTTTCGCCAAAATTTGGCGATACTTTTTGGTATTGCCAAAACCACGGCATTGAACGAGAAACTTGTCCCCTTGGTTTGTTCAACGTTTATTGTCAAATTGTGGCAATACTCCGATGTATCGCCAAATTTTGGCGATACTTTTGTGTATCGCCGTTTTGAAGGCAATACTTTTTCGGAAGGCCGTTTATTGGCGATACTTAATTGTATCGCAAAAAGGTACCAAAAGTATTGCCTTTGGATTTACAGTGAAGCCATTCATTATGATAGAACGCGATGATAATATCTATGAAATAGATAGCATAACACGGTTTGCACAAACATTTTTTGGTCTAACATCGTGGTCAGCTTTGTGTGTGCATAGCAAACAAATCATGGATTTCTATCCTCCACTTGAGGATGGCTAAAGCAATTCTGTCGCCCAAGACATACAAATATGGAAAAGCAAATATAAGGTAGGTTTACGCCAGACCGCGTCTTGTCGTAACAGGCTTCGCGATATCTCGCGGCCTGTTCCTCCAATCCGCGCCTGGCGTACCTACCTTGGCCTGCGGCGCTAGCCTGCCTTCGGCAGGCAATGCTTGTCCACCGTCGGTCACTTTGTTGCATGCTGGGGGCCTCACCCTGGTGTTCCTGGCAGGGCTAGGAATGGTGTAGAGACCGTTCTTTGAGCATTCGACGCGTTTCTCCACCATTCTCGGCATTTGCAGGCCATTTTTGAATGGTGTAGAAACCGTGACAGTCGGAAAGGGCTACAAACGGCAGTAAATGGTCTGTACGCCGATTCCAGAGCAATTGCCAAATGGCGAAGGAACGCTTTAGTCAGATCGTTGAAAGAACGCTGGAACAATGTTGTGAGTAGTATAAATGCCCCGTGGTGACCCGTCGCCATCTTGATTCCCCCAAGTGACCTGTCCTGACCTAACCTTTGGAAGGGTCAAAAATGGGTCATTTTTGGAAAAAAATTTTTTGTCATTTTTGTGGATTTTTTTTGGAGGTGAAGATGAGGGCTCTAACCCAACCTAACCTAAGCTAGGGGGTGGGCCTAACCTACCCTTCAACCCCCCGGAGGGTGTTCGGGGCGATCAGGACTGAGGCGCGTGAGGTGCGCTTAACGGAGGAGGCGGAGCGCCTGCGAGGTAGGCAGGCCCGCCACGCTCCGTGCCGCGCCGCGCCGCCGGGGCGCCTGGGAGGCCACTGCGCTCTGTCCCCAGGTGACGCATCGGACTCAGCACCATTCAATATCGGGGCCAGCAAAAACTTCGAAGACCGTCATGCCCAGTTTACTCATGGAGGTCCACGCAGTGAGCCCGAGATGGGTTTGACTGAATTGTGGGACTCCATCCACCTCTTTAAGGGCGTAGGAGCGGGTGGCTACTCTGAGAATGGTAGCATCCGAGAGCGTTTTCGGGTGCATCCGCAGTCGTCTGAGGCCGGGCCCCCGATGCCCCGTAGACCTGGTTCGCAGACAATGCACCCTCGGCCGGCTGTATGGCCGGCCTGCCGGAGTGCGGGTGAATGACACCCCGGCACGGGGCTCGGCCTGGGCCGCACGGAGCAGATCGCCAGCTTTTCGTGAGCTCGGGGCCGGTCTTCAACTCCTAAGTCCAAGTTTCAGGTCAAAATTAAAAGTTTCGACCAAATTTTGACAAAATATTTTTTGCGAAGTACTGATTATTTCTATATAGCTAAAAAAGTTGTTTTCGTTGCTCTGTTAAAAGTGGCCGCAGAAACTTAATTTTTAGATGGAAAGATCAAAAATTTCATCCCGAGTACAATGGTGAACATCCCATGAGTGTCAAACGACGCGTTAGAAAAATTTTAGCCTTCAGGTAGCGAAAGGATCGCCTCCCTTTTGTGTGGAGAGGCCTGCTTCACAATGGGCTGCGCCGAGGCGACGATGATGACAGGCTGATTTATTACCCCCAGGCCCAAAATACAAATTTTCAAACGAGCCTTTTCGCGTTTTTGGAACATGCGGCAATGGATTCGTCGTTGAAAGCTGGGTCTAATGGTGTTTGAATTTTTGTTCTACGATAATTTCTTCCAAAATCGCGATGAAAATTGGCCAAAACTGGTCGGGGCCCGGTGCCGCCTGCCTTGCAGACGGCTCCTCGACGGCTCCCCTATTGTCCGCCCGGCGCGTCACCCCGGACCCCGACTACCTGCCCCGAGCTCCGCTGTGCGACAGAAACAACACATCGGCCGAAGCAGCCTGTCTCTCTCTACTGGTGCAGGACCTTCAAATCTGAGTGATTTTCTAGACCACACGACGCGAGTACCACACCTCCTAGAGAGATGGAAAAAACTTGCCCGTGCAGAGAAAGGCATGGCCTACGGGATGTGATGGCCCATTTTTTCGCCCTTTCATTAGATTCCGCTCGGGAGCTTTCTGAAAATCACTCATTTTCAAGGCGTTCCAGTTACGTTCCTAGAAGTTAGAGCGCAAATTGGAGTAGACCATCCCCTGCATACAGTCCCTGCCAGCAAGTGTGCAAAGTTTCAAGACGCTGCGACCCTTGATTTCCCCGTCGTGTGGTCTGAAAAATGTCAAAAACCGCCAAAATTTCGAACTTTGGGGCGTCGCGACGCCGAAACTATGCGTCGCCGGGCAAAACGGTTTGACATGGTGCCTTACCACATCGATCACTATCAATTAGTGAAAAAAAATTTTTGCGCTCCTACGGCCTTAATATTAGCGTCTCTTTCAACAAGAACGAATGGCTTATCTCGCAGCTTAATGTAATGAATGAGATGAGACTGCAAGCGGTCATACTGGCCGAGGTGGTCCTCGGTCTTGCCTGTGAGATGGGCGGTAATTTTCGGGACCAGCCATTCTTTCTCAAGATAGAACTCTTCGATTTCGCCAAGACTGTATTCATCTTGTAGGAAACCTTTTTTCCAGATCTGAACCGTGTCTGTGGCTTGCGAGGCGACCAGTTCTTTCTGATTCCAGTGGTTGAGCATGAAGCGGAGCGATTCCATCGTGGCGACTGGTGTACACGTACTGATGCGTGTGGCTGGAACAAGGGGTAAACAACTCGAGATTTTCGTGTACAGTGATTATCAGATTATAATGATTATAGTGAATATTTTGATTATTGAGATTATTTTGATTATTACTGAGTATATTGATTATCCCAGATTATTTTGATTATCCCAGATTGTTTTGATTATCCCAGATTATTTTGATTATTAGTGATTATATTGATTATAAGCGATTAAAAACCCACTATTCCTCTCTTTTTAAAAAAGACTGAGTATATTTAAATTCATTTTGAAGTGATTGGGGGTTGCTCATTTACAGGCTCGGACTGGCCCCCAAAAGGCCTCAGCGGATAAGACCGCAAAAGGCCCCCGATCATCATTATGACCAACTTTGTGAGGCTACCGCTCCCAAACTATTTGCGGTCAATAGCCTTCCCGATACATGGCATGAAAGAGTAGGGTCTAAAGAGCACCAGGGCGTCGAGGGAGGCCTTTCACGGCAACTAGATTGGACACAGTGGCCACCCAAAGTCAGCAAAATCAGCAAATTTCCGAGATTCGACCACTTTTTAGCCAACTTGGTCGGAAAATCGTTGCGGTCAAAGCCAAAATCGTTGTGGTCAGCGTCTTCCCGATACAGGGCATGAAAGAGTAGGGTCTTTAGAGCACTAGGGCGTCGAGGGAGGCCTTTTACGGCGACTAGATTGGACACAGTGGCCACCCAAAGTCAGCAAAATCAGCAAATTTCCGAGATTCGACCACTTTTTGGCCAACTTGGTCGGAAAATCGTTGCGGTCAAAGCCAAAATCGTTGTGGTCAACGTCTTCCCGAAACAGGGCATGAAAGAGTAGGGTCTTAAGAATACTAGGGCGTCGAGGGACGCCGTTGGCCGCAACTAGATCGGACGCAGTGGCCGTCCAAATTCAGCAAAAACGGCTACTTTCGGAGATTCAATCACTTTTTGACCAACTTTGTGGCGTTACTGGCCCCAAACCCGAAGGCCCCGGCAGATTTTTCTGCCTGTCTGCCCTGGCCAGTCCGAGCCTGCTCATTTAACATCAACAAACAAGAAAATTGAGTGAAGCGGAGCGGGAGGAGGGGCAGGGAGCGGTCTTCATCCCCACCCCGTTTTCATAGAGCAATGATGACTGTAGGAAAACAATATGTTTTTCTCTGAGCTCTATTTAAAAATTAGAGAGAAGCCTTCTCTCACTAAAAAAATATTCTTACAAATCTTACAGTGTAGTGTTCAAAAACTCCACTTTTTTTCAATAATTCTTCACTCGCTTTAACAAAAAGATACTGTGGACTCTAAATACCAATTGTGCTTTCATTTTCTTAAGTGAAAACAGAAGGAGTCATAAGACAATATTAGTGACAAACATTTCAGTCACCTCTGCCGTTGGATTTTGGGCGGAGAAAGTGAGTGTCTCTATCTCTCAAAATTAAACCAAAAATTTTAAAAATCTCATCAAAATGACTATCAGAGAAGCTTCTCCACTACATAAACTTTATTCAAAATCATCGGGGCACTCGTCAAGTCAATACAGACTGAGCAGCTGTCCTGTACACCTTTACACATCTGCTGAGTCTAGTCAGCCATCAATAGGTTATGTTGTCCATATTTCATTGCTCAGAAATTAATTATTTCAAGAGTGTCACTCCACTAAAACATAACGAGAGGCTCATTCCCTTCCTATTCTTGCTGAGAGTCTATCACTCTAACTCAAAATAAGTAGCAAAAATAAAAAATAGTTCACTGAAGTAAAAGTAACAAAATGTCAACTTTTCTTCATAAATTCTACACTCCTTTAATGAAAAGATACTCTGGCCACTAAATACCAAATGTGCTTAAGCTCAAATAGATGAAACAGAAGGAGACAAGAGTCAATCTTCCAGTACAATCAATTTAGTGTCTTGTTCCGTTGGAATAAGAGCCGATAAAATGAGTGAGTCTTTCACTCTAAATGAAACAAATTTTTTTTAAAATCTCATAAAAATTACTATCAGAGAAGCTTCTCCACTACATAAACTCTATTAAAAATCAATGGGGCACTCAGCAAGTTAATACAGACTGAGCAGCTGCTTGTGGCAAGATAACATTACCAAAATCGACTCACACACTATAAGGTTAAACTGCCCAACTCAACATAGGTCAGAAATAAAATAATTCAACAGTGTCACTCAACTAAAAAAAACATAACGAGAGGCTCATTCCCTTCATAGTGTTGATAAAAATTTATCACTCTTACCCAAAAGAAGTTTTGAATCATATAAAAAGTGAACTACGTGTTGATAATGATGCTTTGAGTTTCATTCACAAAAATAAAAAAACTCTATCAGACCAGCTTGGAAGGTTTATTCATTTCAATCAGATAACAAATAAAAAACAACATTAGTTGACTCTTTTCATTTAAATACCTACAGTGGTACTAACTAGAAAAAAACTAACATAAAATGAACCTTGAAGGCTTTTATCATTAAAAACCATCTAAAAAATATTTTAACGCTTTATCATTAAAAATAAACCATCTTAGAAATTGAAGGCTTTATCATTAAAAACATCTTTAAAAATCATCTTGAGAAAGTCAAACTACTTAACATTATCTTCATCTTCTCTGTTCGTCTTCTTCTTTTCTTCATCTTTTTTATCTTCCTCCTCCTTCTTCTTCTTCATTTCTTCCATTTTTGACTTAAGTCTTGCAATGGCTAATTCGATACCTAGTTCTTCCTCTCGTTTCCTCTTAGTAGCTTCGTCTTTGTCTTGGCGTTTCTTCTGAGCAACTTTAATCGCTGCGTCAAGTTCTTGAGGAGTCTGGATACATACAGAGAAATGATATTCTTTTTTTATTCTTATAAAAACCCGGGTGGAAGGATCTGCAGTTAAAACTATATGACAAAACAGGAGTTTTTCTGTTGTAAAATGTATTGTTTTAAGTGAAAAAAAAATTAAAAAATCAAGAAGTGTAAAGTAACTTTTAAGAGAAAAAAAATTGTAGTTAAACTGTAGTCAACTGCAGTAAAACTGCAGTTTAACTATGCAAAAACTACCAGTTATTTGGAACAACTATAGTTTCTCCCTCCTTTTCGAGCTAGTTAAACTGCAGTCAAACTGCAGTTCAACCTCAGTTTCGAACAACTTATAAGCCATTTGAAATAACTAGACAGAGATTAGTTGGGGTTCAGTTTCCGGAAAGAGAATGAAAATTCAAAAGCCTCAGCCCAGTTATCATTTAGCCACCTTAGGTGTTTTCAACCTTAGGTGTTAGTGAGTGGAGTCACCTCCTCTCGGAGTTGATCACTCGCAAAAAATATACTTCGCATCGAGGACTGATGCACTTGGGAGCACAGCGATCGGAGCCTAACCAAACTACGACCCGTAGCCGTACTCGAGAGGAAAGTTGTACTCAAAGTTATTTCCCTAATATTCCACCTATCGAGGTCAATCCTTTTGTGGTAGAGTCATAGCATCTCAAATATTTGCCCTGCACAGAGTTTGATCCAAAAATATTCCTCTGATCGGCTGCAAGAACACTTTTAACTCGAAGACGTAAATGATGCGACACTAGCGCCACCTAGCGGATGATGCACTAAGTGTCCATTTTTGCGGTAGTCAATATGCTTTGCTCCAACTTCACTCCACGAAAGTGTTATTTAATACTACTAGCATGTAATATTATGTTTATTTTAAAAAGGGTATATGAAGGACTTAACAGAATTACTTTGATTTAGATTTAATAAAAAAAAATCAAAACTAAGAATTTTTCTACATCTTTTAAACTACAAGCAATTTTAGAGTAATCCTATGTAAAGTTGTAGTCCTCTTCATGACAAACTTGCATTTTATTACCAATTTTAATTTTAAACTGTCAGTATAAAAAATGTAAGCGCAAAATATTTTGGACCTTTGCGACAAGTCAGTTTACGTAAACTTGTCGCAGACTTAAGGTTACTTTGTCTCTCTAGGGAGGCTAACTTTAAAAAAGGGGAAACTTGCATAAATTTTTAAACAGCGAACAACTATACCATGTAAAGTAAAGCCAACTGTATTAGCTATAAACCTTAAACGTTTGCTTTTAACCTGATACTTTTTTTAAAGGGAGATGACAAAAAATTCAACGTAAACCTCATCTGCTTTAAAAGCAATGAAGCAGCCACTGTAATTTTGAGTTCCCCTAGTGGTATGTAACTTTTACTTGATAAAACTAGAAGATTGCATAAGAAGTATGGAAACGTACTAGTTTTGAGACATAACTATCAACGTTAGTATGTCGATAAGAGAATATGTTTAAAATACATACTAAGTACGGAAACATACTAGATGAGAGACAGTTTTTGAATATTTATTTTCAGCAGTCGCTTTACTTCCAGAAATGGATATTAAGTAAATTGTAACTGAAACTTAAACTAAACCTCCAACTGAACTTCAAATCAACACTAAAACAACATTGTGAACTGACAGAAAACTACAATTTCAACTGCAAAGTGGAATTGTATTTAGTCTTCAGTTTCTTTTTAAAACTAACTTTAGTTCGGGAACTGCAGTTTTGGTACTGTAGTTGAAACTACAGTTTAACTAAAGATCCTTCCACCCGGGAAACTATTTCATGAAGGATAAAAAATATTTCAGAACCTACCACATAGCAAGCTCGATAACGGACACTGGGTGTCCTTTTCTTCTTCTTCTTCTTGTCTACAGGGTCAATTTCAGGGGCATCAATCACAGGCACCACTTTCGGCCCCAACCGAACAAATACGGACTGAAAAGAAAAAATCAGTTACAAAAGTTATTTCAACAACAAAAAAACAAAAATGATTAAATACAATGAGATTTTAAAACTCACTTTCGGAGATTCCAGGACAGGGGAAGGTGGAGGAGGAGGTGGTGGCACACTCACACTAGCATGAGCTGGAGAGTTAGCAGCGGGGGGATTGAGATTTATTTCTCGAAGCACTCCTCTCTCTTGGCCCTTTATAAACAAAACAATGTTTAGGTTTTCGTTTTTGTAAGTTAGTTAGTTTTTTGCCTTTAAAATGAACTCACAGTGTTGGTGATGACGGAGGGCTGTGTCCTCCTTCGAATAGTAGGGTCTCCCTGCAAGCGACTAGGAAGAATGTTTGTCCTCTCCGCACGAAAACGAGAATACCGTTCCTCTTCAACTTCTTCCGAGGTCTCAGGGGCCTCGATCCCTCGCGTAACTTCTTGAACAGAAGTTACGTGAGGGCGAGAGTCGCGTGCTTCTCCTACTACCTCTGCTCCGTTGAGCTGAAACAAGAAAGATTCAATGTAGAATTCATTTCAACCCCTAAAGAAAACCTAACCTCTCGATCACTAAATCAAGCACGCGACTAGAGCGTTTTCTCGCAACGACACATTTTCCCTTTCATTCCCACTGACAGACGGATGATTTTGGCACAACACTTGTTCGTTTCACACAGGCAATGATAAAATCTTTGAAAGAAAACAACAAAAATTGCTGCGGCACGTAAACAATCCGCCATGACACCTCGCGACTGACTCAGCCCTGGGTGTGACGTCACCACACCTCCCCCCCCTCCTCATTTGCCGGCGCGTCGATTTGAAGTTCACTAACCAGGTTCAAAAATCAAACCTTTAACGTTCCGTCTCATTTGCGAGCCGGCACGCGTACAAACTAAGACAACACAAGCAAATGACTGAGATTTCTTGACCCACGCCGCCAGAGGGAAGGACAACATTACTCTGTTTTTAGTATTTCTAACACAATTTATTCGGAATTTTGCACACGAAAACCTCCGCGAGGCGCCCCGAACAAGATTCGAACCCAGAACACTCCGAATTTACCCTCAGAAAGCGACACAAGCAGGGAGACAGCCCGGTTCCCACGCTCACGCGGCGGCGTCAACTCGCCGTAATTCGACACTTTTTTGACCCAAAATTTTTCGAATTTCACACGGGAGTGCCGTCGCGAAGCGTCTCGCACAAGATTCGAAACGAGGGAACACAAAAACAAGCCGAACAGGCAGAGGCCTGCCGGCGCGCCCCGCGACCACATGGTGCAGGGGACGCTGAGCCCAGATCTCATGATTTTAACACTTCCGAGACGAGAATATTACCTCCCCGAAAAGGATTTTATGACATGAGCACGACACTGACGCGAAAAACACTCGGACGCAGTGAGAAAGCCACATGACGCTATCGCGCCCCGAGGTGAGCCGACGCAGCGAAAACGGACACTCATACACTGTCTACATTTCACTTACCTCTCGGAACTGTTCTCCTGATATGTTCAGGTCTACGGTTTCTTCGCCCGAAGATTCGATTTCTCCCTCCTCCATTTCATAATCCAAAATATCAGCGTTGGGAAATGCCATGATCACCTGACGCACGCACCTCACGTCTTGACACCACTGCGACGCGTGGACGACAAGTGACAAGATTGAACGCGCCGGAAGGGCTGGAGCCGGATTCGGCCGGCAGAGGGCGCAACAGTCGTTCTAACGGCCGGCCAAATTCTAATAGTTTTCGATTTTGCGACAACCATAAATAAAACGTAGGATGTCAAAATCTCTCAAATATTATTTCTTGTCAATAGACACGGTCTTGAAGTGAGACAACAGGTGTTATGCAAATTCAGAATACACCGGCGGGGGGGAGAGGGGAGGGGGCGAAGGGGATGGGGCTCTGGACCAGCAGCTTCTCTCAGACAGTTTTTCCCACGGACAAGACATGACAGGGGGAGTATTGCCAATAATTCCAGAAAAATATTTCAGCCGGAGAAATGATATCAAACACGTGTCGGTAGTGTTCCGGATTGGGTGGGCGGTCAAAACCCGATGACTCTAGAACTCGGCCGGTGAATGCAGTGCCAGCCGCAGGCACTATCGACGGGATAGCCTAGGCCCTACGCCAGCCTACTGACAGTGCCTACGGGCGGCACTGCATTCACCGGCCGAGTTCTAGAGTCGCTCTGGAGTCATCGGGTTTTGACCGCCCACCCAATCCGGAACACTACGTGTCGGCATGAAGGGGACAATGAATGAAAGGGATGAGCAGCAACGGGAGAAAGGGGGAGGGGGCGCACAGCACTCCAGGTGCGGGGAGGAGGGGAGGCGGCGTGGAGTCGCTCGGCTCGGCTCGGCCGCCTCGGCGGCCGACTCGGCTCGTCACCGACGGCATGGCGAGGCGTAGCACAGGGGGAAGGGTTCCTCTGCAGCCGGAACTGGCGCGGCGGCGGGTAAAATTCAAACCGGCCGAAACACGCTCGGACTTGCGCGCGGCCGTGCGGCGCTCCCAGGTAAACATGCGTACCGTTCCATCCAGAAGCGAGCACGGCGCAGTAGCCTAGTGGGTTAGAGACAGTGTTCTGCCGCGCTCCGAGCGCGGAGGCACGGGTTCGAGTCCCGCTGGGTGCGAGCGCCTTTTTCACCAACAAGTTCCAGTTTTTCCCGTGAGGGCGCGCTGGCGGCGCTGGCGCTGGGAATAAATCTAGGCGCCCGACCGCAGGAGCATCATTCTTCGTTCAGTCGCTGACCAGTCCACATCAGCACGATGACTTACGCTATCTGCGACATCCAGATGCTCCGGGGCAAGTACGGGGAGTACGTTCTCAAGGAGGTTTCGTTCTATGAACAGAACGAAGCGGCCCAGATCCACAAGTCGGCCACCTTCGCTCCACCCTACCCCGGAGATGAGATCCCCGAGAAGCAACTGCGCCAAAACAAATACATCGTGAGGCGCTTGCATTCCCTTCCCTGGGAAACTGGCTTCTCGCCCTACCAGACTCTGAGCGAGATGTCGGCGGAGTATGACTTCCTCTACGTGAAGGGGGATGAGAAGAAGAGAATTCTTCAATTCCTCTTACCCTCAAAGAAAATCTTTGATGTAGAGAAGTTCGGTTGTCCAAGCCTCAAAAAATTACCCAAGGCCTGGGCACCTTGCCATAATGATACCATAGGCTCTCACAGCTCCAAAACTTGTGCTGCGCGCAATGCGAAGCGAGTGGGCCTGTGGATGCCGGTGTATCTCAACTCACCTCGATGAGGGTGCACTGAAAAGAAAAAACTGAAAACACAAAAAAATCATAAAACGACAAAATTCCCTAAAAATTTAAACCAATGATATCCGTCTGATTAGGCGCTTCGGGACACAGCAAGCAGGCCCGATGCGTCACCTGGGGACAGAGCGCAGTGGCCTCCCAGGCGCCCCGGCGGCGCGGCGCGGCACGGAGCGTGGCGGGCCTGCCTACCTCGCAGGCGCTCCGCCTCCTCCGTTAAGCGCACCTCACGCGCCTCACAGTCCTGATCGCCCCAAACGCCCCCTGGGGGGTTGAAGGGTAGGTTAGGCCCACCCCCTAGCTTAGGTTAGGTTGGGTTAGAGCCCTCATCTTCACCTCCAAAAAAAATCCACAAAAAAGACAAAAAAATTTTTTCCAAAAATGACCCATTTTTGACCCTTCCAAAGGTTAGGTCAGGACAGGTCACTTGGGGGAATCAAGATGGCGACGGGTCACCACGGGGCATTTATACTACTGTTGTGCATGCCAATGTTCAAATGCTGATGGAATTGTGAGACATTGGTCTGCAGGTCATTTCACGAACGGTGTGCGATCGGTGAGGAATGGGCTAGGAACGGTGAAGGAATGGTGACGGAACGGCGTGGATGCGAAGGCCTCGTGACCGTTTCCAGAGCGTTTCCACAGCATTTTTGAAATGGCCACAGCACTAGCTTCCGCAGTGCTTGAAGAGAGCCATATGGACCACCAGTCGCAAGGCAGCTTGGTGGGTTCGGGGTAACGTGCGCGCTCTCGGTCCACCAGGGCGTGGGTTCAACTCCCACCGGGGGCGGCTCATGATCGCTCTGAGAATTGCGAGGAAACGGTGTAGGAACGGTGTAGGAATGGCGTAGGAACGGTGTAGCAACGGTGTGGACGCTGCATGCAGTTCTTTTTGGGTTGGCTTACAAATGGTCATGATCGGTGTAGGAACGGTGTAGCAATGGTGTGGACGCCGAGCGCAGCGCATTTTGGTTCGGCTTATGAATGGTCACGATCGGTGTAGGAACGCTGTCGAAATGCTAACAAACGGTCTGCACACCGTTTATAGAATGCTGAAATGTTCACATTTGTGGTGTAGAAACGGTGCGTACGCCAATCAATACCATTTCTGAATGGCAAGTAAATGGTGAGGTCAGCGTTTGGAAATGCTGTAGGAAATGCCGCAGGAACGCCAGGCCAGGCCCCCCTTCAAACTAGATGGAGTTGCTTCAACTACAAATGACCCGATCTTGACCCTTGTAGCTTTTTAACTTGTCGAGGCTGGCGCCCCCAGCCCTCTTTTATCAAGACAGGAGAGATCTGACGAAAACTCGATTTTTCGCCGTTTTTTAAGTGTTTTTCGGCTACCGTAGAACGGGGTAATATGAGACAAATTTCGAGTTCTTTTGTGAATTTCCCCCTTTTAATTTCAATTTGAGGTGCTGAGGTGTTCATCGTTTGTTCATTGACCCTTTGGCAACACTGCCACCAAATCTCAGATTTTTAGGTGCAGTAGGGACCTTTCAATAACCCTCGGATTGCCGTCCCATATTTCCCTGCAATGTGGGGTAATATGAGACAAAAGAGGGAAATGGTAAAGATGTATTGAAAATTGGCTCATTTAGGCGGGTTTGGAACTTTTTAAGTTCTTTTCATTTATTTTAAAGATGGTTGAGGACAATTATGAATAAGATATAAAATCTGAAGAAGAAAAATGGGTGTCACTAAAGAGAGCTGAAAAATGTAAAAGGTGTCACAAGTTGCGCCCTGGCTTAGCTTGTCACATGAAAATACTAAACGAAAAGCATAGATACCGGTTAGGTAGTAAATCAAATTCGTGTTAAAATCGTTATTAATTGAAATTATTTACAGTGGAGTATGTGTGGCCTCATGTTTCAAGCGAAAAGAGGTGTCTCAATTTACCCTTCCGGCTTGGGTGCTGGCCATGCTGCTCTCCCCCACTGGTGAGAGGATAAGGTGTCTCGCCGACGCGATGGCCGAGACGGCTCCACACGTTGCTCCTCGTGGGTTCCAGCGTAGGCATATCATATCTTGATGCACTTGGGGGGGGGGGCGTCGGACGCCCTCAACTTCTGCCACGGGGCGCTGCACGGGACGACGACAGGGTAGCACAGCGGCAGCGGGACGCTGGGGTGGTGGCGGCGGCATGCGGCACTGATCAACCCACTCCGCCACCAGCCCCAGGGGGTCCCTCGAAGGCGGCGGGACAGGGAGCCGCGGCGGCGATGTAGGAGCAGGAGGCGCAGAAGGTGCAGGAGGCGCAGAAGGCGCAGGAGGTGGCAGAAGGTGCAGGAGGGGCAGGAGGTGGCAGAAGGTGCAGGAGGTGCAGGAGGTGGCAGAAGGGGCAGAAGGGGCAGGAGGCGCAGAAGGTGCAGGAGGCGCAGGAGGTGGCAGAAGGGGCAGGAGGCGCAGAAGGTGCAGGATAGGGTGGTCCACTTTTTTTAAAAGTTTCAAAAATTGAGGAGCGCCGTCCAGATTCTGAAAGTAGGTGTAAAATCATGAATTTTGATACTAATATGATAAGATTTGGACCATTCTTGGGGGTCCATCAACGCGCCTGAACTTAAAAGAAAAATTGAAAATGTACCGGTCTACTAAAATCGATGCTGTTACGAGAGCCTTTGTCCGATTTTCGATTGCAAAACGGCGATCTTTTCAGAAAAGTGCGCTCTACTTGATGATGTACATAACATGACGATCCGATGCATTGCCTATTTTCCAGGGGCGTATAATCCCGTTTTTAGCCCTTAAATTCAACATGTTCCTGCCTTTCGAAGGTGTTTGAGTCGTCCGATCGGATTGTTTGGGTCGCCATTCGACGCGTCTGATCGAAACCTTTCGAAAAATGTCTCAGGCGTCAAAATCGGTTTGGGTTTTTATACGGTACAGGAGCGAAAAACCACTGAAATTCGCTTAAAAATTGCTTTTTCGGGATACAAAATATCTTGTTTGGCATCGGGTCGGATTTCTTGCGGTGCCATTTGACGCGCCTGGTCGGAAACTTTCGATTACCGTTCTGGGTGTATAATCCGGTGGGTTGCCGACCCTACAAGCAAAAAATGTCGAATGTCGAAAAATTCGTCTGTAGGATAGGCAACCCTCCGGATTCGGGCGCCCGAAACGGTAATCGAAAGTTTTTGACCAGGCACGTCAAATGGCACCACAAGAAATCCGACCCGATGCCAAACAAGATATTTTGTATTCCAAAAAATCAATTTTTAAGCGAATTTCAGTGGTTTTTTGCTCCTGTACAGTAGGCAAACCAACCGATTTTTACGCCTGAGACATTTTTCGAAAGGTTTCGATCAGGCGCGTCAAATGGCGACCCAAACAATCCGATCGGACGACTCAAACACCATCGAAAGGCAGGAACATGTTTAATTTAAGGGCTAAAAACGGGCTTATACGCCCCTGGAAAATAGGCAATGCATCGGATCGTCATGTTATGTACATCATCAAGTAGAGCGCACTTTTCTGAAAAGATCGCCGTTTTGCAATCGAAAATCGGACAAAGACTCTCGTAACAGCATCGATTTTAGTAAACCGGTACATTTTCAATTTTTCTTTTAAGTTCAGGCGCGTTGATGGACCCCTAAGAATGGTCCAAATCTTATCATATTAGTATCAAAATTCATGATTTTACACCTACTTTCAGAATCTGGACGGCGCTCCTCAATTTTTGAAACTTTTAAAAAAAGTGGACCACCCTAGTGCAGGAGGCGCAGAAGGCGCAGGAGGCGCAGAAGGTGCAGCTGCCATCAGCACCGGCGATGCCGGTATCTCCCCTTCCTCCAAGCTGCAGGTGTCGTGCTGCGGCGACGCCAGAGAAGGGGGTGCAGGAGGAGCTGCAGTAGGGGCCAGCACTGCCGACGTGGGCAGCTCGTCCTCGGAAGCTGCTGTTGCTGCAGCTACTACTACCGCCGCTGCTGCCAGAACTGCTGCCGCCGCTGCTGCTGGAGTCCTGAGAACAAACAAACCAATTCTGTCAGACACACACCTACATGACGAAACCACAGCCAAGGCCAGGACGAAGGCATGCAAAGAGATAGACTTACTGTGCATGAGCAGTCGCTGCATGTGCAGTTGCTGTTGCAGCTGGGCAGAGGGGATGGCGGGAGCACGGGGCTAGCAGGGGCAGGAGCTGGTATGACGTCCCGAGCGGCCCCCTTGGCTCCAGCCAATGGAGGAAGGGCAGGCTGGGGGGGGGACTTTTTCCCTTGTCGGGATCCTGAAACATAACAAAAAAGGGTAAGTGACCAAGTCCACTCAATTCGCCGCAGAACATGTCATGACTAGCATTTTTGATGAAAAACAAAAGTGCTGTTCTTTGACACAGTATCAGGCAAAAGACGAGGGGAGAAAAAAAATGAAGTGCATAGTGTACTTTCTTCCACGACCTCCTCGACGGGGGTGCCGGGGCGCACAGTGGGCCAGGAAGCCTGTTTAGGCGGACAAAATTTCCATTTTTCAACTCTCGAATTTTTAAGTTTTTTTCGTGATAATCTTCCCAATACTCCAAGGAACCAGGATTGGACGGAATTTAAACACAGGGACACGTTTTAGCCAACATACAGGTGGTCAAAAACGCACCAAACGATTTGCGCTACTTTGGTGCAGTAAATATGCATGATTTCAAACGAAAAAAACACTTTTTAATTTTTTGACCAGATATTTTTTATTGACACCACGTGAAAGGGCGTTTCTTACAAAAATTACATACATTACATTTGACTTTGGACGATTTTGTGGTGTCCAGCTTTATTTTACTACAATTTGAAAAAAATTGAAAAAATTAAATCTTTGCAGAGGCGGCACTTTTGTTTAACGTTGTTTAACGGCCTCCTTCAGTCCTTTCGGAAGCCAACATGCAAGAAACAAAAACCCCAAAAAAATTAAGCTGCACCTACTTGCATTTTAGTTGTAGGGTCTCCTAAACATCGCCGAAAATGCGAAAAAAAAGCCCGCACAGCGCAACGCTTCCCCGGGGCAACGGAGGCGCCGCGCATAGTAGTTGCTTGTAATGATTAGAGTTGTGCATGTCAGAGTTTGTCTTCAACGCGAGTATGCTTGTATAGTTTTTGCGTTGTTTAATTCATGAAAACGTAGAAAAAGGGGTCAGACCATGTCTTGGCGTAACAGGTCCCTTTCTATCAGATGATGTCAAATTTCACACTGGGGGGCTGATATTGTCTAAAACGGATTCCTCGCCCCTAAAACCCCCCGACTACGAAGTTACACGCCAAAATAACGATTGGTACGGCCTAGGAGAAATGCCGCCTAAACCCGGGTTCGTGGCCCCCTGTGGGGGGGGCGGCAGCGGCGGCAAGGCTGGGCCCCCGTCAATAGGGTTTTCCCAAAGGCCTCCCCGAACGGAAGTGAGAAGAAGACCCCGTTGAGGGCCCCAAGACAGCCGAAAGGGGAGGGCCCCAAGCCGATCGGGTCTAGTATGAAAAATCCGTGGTGCGGATGATCTCCCGCCAAGCCGAGGGCGCCGGTTTCGTGCTGTACGTGCTAATATTGGTTTTTAAATGATAATGTAACGTGTTCATGTTAAATATATTATCAGGGCGTTATTTTAAGTCGTCAGGTCAAAAAGTTATGAGAGTTCATGCGATGACTTCGCGAATAAGGCTTTATTTCACTGCAGGGGAGATCCATAACCTCTCAACATTTACCTCATTCTTTTTTTTGGACCTTTATGCTCGTGTCATGCTCAAGCATTAGAAAAATAAAGTAGCCAAAATCATTTAGGGTTTCCCGTTTACATTTGCACTATTAATTCTTTATTCAACTTTACGGTGTGTCGCAAACAGTTCAACCCGTGTTCGCCCTCTGGACCTTCTCTCTAATTTTTTTTTTCCTTTTTTTTATAGTATGTTTTGGTTTGTTGTTTA
>NW_023144627.1:747042-765646 GCF_012932325.1 Thrips palmi | reverse complement strand
AAGGTTCTTTGTAAATTTACGAAGAAAAGTCGTAAATTTACAAAATCTGTTGTAAATTTACGAAGGGCTTCGTAAATTTACGACGGGCTTTGTTAATCTACGACGGGTCTGCGTAAATCTACGGCGGACCTTCGTAAATAAACGAAGGAAGTGTTGGCAATTTTTTTGCCGAAGGATCCGTCGGTAATTCCAGACGTATAATTACGAAGAATCTCTGTATATTAACGAAGTTTCTTTGTTTATAAACGAAGGTTTTTTTTGCATTCAGCTGTAACAACAATGGGTATAAAGAACTATGTCTGCAACTGAAGTTTCAAGTGTTGAGATTATAGTGGTACTTACAATTAAATCATTTATGACCACTTTTGTCTTGGCCGGTTGCTTTTCAGGAATATCAGCATCATTGTCGTCCTCATGGTTGTCTTCACTTTTTTTCTTTGAACAAGTTCCTTTTCTAGTTCTTATCGGTTTCTTTTCTTCTGACTTTTCTTCCTGTAAAAGGATGAATGTAGAATGTATGAACAGTTACAGATTAGAAAAAAGAAGAGCAATATAGGATACTAATCATCCTCATGTTTCCTGCTTGAGTTTCATGAAAGTTTAGGTACAGTATATAACTCGCGCTGCTCGCTGGGGGCTCCGCCCCCAGACCCCCGCATGTGTGGGGCGCGTACCGAAGTATTTTCATTAAGTCCGTGGTGACCAAAGGCAAATTTTCTAAGGAAGTAAACGTACTGCTTCTTTGAAAGGTCTATTTAACAGCTTTTGACCATATAATTAAGCTACTTTTACTGCCCAAATAGATAGCTTGTATTGCATTGGCTACTGTGGCAGTGCATACAAGGTCCAGAAAATATTGAAGACTGCTTTGACAAGGATAGAGGTGAATGGAAAAAACCGCAAGTCTCTACGACCACTCCTTGACCCCTATAACATTTCTATGAGTAAGTGAGTGAGTGAGTCTGTCAGTCAGTCGGATTGGGGCTATATAGATTCTTGACTTGATGATGATGATTTTCCCAATTGCCGGTGGCGGGGACCCCACTGCGGCACAGTTTCGGAAATTCTCGACCAGACCTACCGACCGATGGGGCGAATAAAATTTTTTAGTCCTTCGGTCCCCTTTTTAAATGATTGAGTAGGTTTGCTCGGAAACGGTGAGAAATTTTCAACTTTTGGGATTTTTCCCTATTTTCCCATGAAATTTGGAATCGAATGGAGAAAACCGCAAGTCACTGCGACTACTCCTTGACCCCAAACGTTTCAATGGGTGCGTGAGTCAGTGGATGAGTCAGTCAGTCAGTCGGATTAGGGCTATATAGGTTGTTGATGAGTGAGGGAGTCAGTCAGTCGGATTTTGGGGCTTTATAGGTTCTCGATGACAATTGATGATTGATTTTGAGTATGTTGCCGGTGACTGGGACCCGATTGCGGCACAGTTTCGGAAATGTCTCGACCAGACCTACCGATGGGGCAAATAAAATTTTTTAGTCGGTCGGTCCCCTTTTTTTGAAGATTGAGTGGATTTTGTTGAATTTAGGCCCATTTAATCGTTTTGAGGACGTTGCCGGTGACGGGGACCTGATTGCGGCACACTTTCGGAAATGTTTCGATCAGACCTACCGATGGGGCGAATAAAAATTTTCAGTCGGTCGGTCCCCTTTTTTGAAGAATGAGTGGATTTTGTTGAATTTAGGCCTATTTAATCGTTTTGAGGATGTTGCCGGTGACGGGGACCCGATTGCGGCACAGTTTCGGAAATGTCTCGACCAGACCTACCGATGGGGCGAATAAAAATTTTTAGTCGGTCGGTCCCCTTTTTTGAAGATAGAGTGGATTTTGTTGAATTTAGGCCTATTTAATCGTTTTTGAGGATGTTGCCGGTGACGGGAACCCGATTGCGGCACAGTTACGGAAATGTCTCGACCAGACCTACCGATGGCGATGAATTGCTTTGTTTCTAATTTCACAGGTGCAAGGGAAAAGAAAGATAAAAAAAACGAAAGAAGAGCAAGAGGAATAAGAAAAAGAGCAAGCGTAAGAAGAGCAAAAAAAGCAGCAAAAAGAGGAGGAAGAGGGCAGCTTCAACATCAAGCTCATCCTCATCAGGCAGCACCAGCACCGGCAGCAGTGGTAGCAGCACCAGCACCTCCTCTTCTGCCAGCAATAACGACAGTGGCTCTAGTAGTGACGCACCGAGCGACTTCGAGCTAATTGGCTGGGTTAGTACTCTTTAGTTCTAGTAAACACCTCCATTTAAAATTGAATTTTGGACAACGTAAGATATGCAGTAGAAAATTCACCTTTGTTGTGATTGTTCCATGTTTTACTCTCATTGCTAAACAGGGAAAACAGACAAAACCAAAGAGTAAAGAAACCAAAAAGGACAAGGAAACAGTTGAGGATGAAGATGAGGATGAAGATGAGGACGATCCGAAGCCAACAAAATGCAAGGTAGGAAAGAAGAAGAATGGTTATCTCTACGTTCCATAAATTCAGTGATAGAAACATTAGAATGTTCTGAAGAAGCTCTCCCTTGTCTCTTAATTTTCTTCCTTTCCTGTGATTGTGACGTCACATACTTCAAACTAGTCGGCTGGGATCTGAAATAGCTAATGATCAACATCTTAAAAACTAATTGATTGATTATTCTGAAAACTGTAAGCTGTTCAGATGAACCTGTGCCTTTGTGTCTCTCTCACTCTCCCTATCATATTAACTATTTCTAGCTGTGTTTGTTCACATGTTCCTCCACTATCCACTAACAGAAAGCAAAACCAGACGCCAAAGCCAAAAAACAAGTGACAAAGAAAGAGAAGAAAGAAGAGGCTGAAGAATACATTAATGGCGACCTAGAAGGAAAGTGTAAGGTAAGAGAAACCATTAAGATTCTTTTTCTTCAAAAAAAGGGGACCGACCGACTAAAAAGTTTTATTCGCCCTGTTGCGCCACTCCTCGCAGGTTCAAACACTTTACAGGCCGCGGCCGCTGCATCCGCCACCGCCGCGGCCCATACCCCTTGTGTCAGCAAAATCGCCGCCGGGCGCGTCTAACACTTCTGGGTTCGCGATATACGCAACCGGTCCCGTCCCGAGAGAAATGTTCAGGGAAAGGATGGCTCAGTGCCAGACAAAACTTGCGAAGGGAACAGCTAGCTCTGACATTCAGTTTGTTCAACATCTCATAGAAATTAATAGGAAACTCATGCCTAACAAAGAGGCTGAAACACAAACTGCCCTCATTTTAAAGCAGGTAATTAAAATTTAAACTTAAAATATAGAATTAAAAACAGTGAGTATTTTTTAATACCAAATGAAATTTTTACAGAGCCAACCAAATACACAGATTGATTTGTCAACTAAGGCTGCTGAAGCCTTTTCAGCAATGATTTACTACAATGACAACAAAGTGAACTACACTCTAAAAAAAGTTACTGAATTTTGTATCATTTTTGATGCAGGATTTTGTATCACAAGCATTGGTTACAAATATTTGTAAAGGTGATATAGAATTTTGTAACAGATGTGCCGGTTACAGAAAAATGAATCATTTTGGAGCTTGATACAGAAATTTGTTACATGAAGGTTACAATATTATGTTTGTAACATAACTGATACAGAAAATTGTAACTGGATACTAAACTCTGTACCAAAGATTAAAACATAATGTTTTAACGGCAAAATTGAACAGCAGTGGCCATAGAGACAAGTTAAACTTAGAGTTTTCATGTGCTTTTATTTTTCCCGACTCTGAATAAGAGATTCAGTCTCGTGTATGCTTGGCTGGCAAAGCCTCCGTCCCTTACCGCGCGCGCCTCACGTCACCGGCTACCTGCGCCACTCCCTCCATGGCGTCCGCACAGCGCAGTTGGCAGAGTTGCGGGCCGCCAACCCAGAGTTCGAGGTTCGATTCCCGACTTCCCAGAGTACATCTGGGAAATTTGTGACTTGAAGAATGGCATACGGATCTTCAATTAGACCCACGGAGGCTATGTTCGAGCAAAATTCTCATTTTGAAGCTTGATTGGGAAGAATTACGACTGTTTACAAATTTTGTAACCGTTACGAAATTCTGTAACCAAGTTACAAAGAAAAAAACTGTATCCATCGTGATACAAATTTCTGTAACACATGTTATTGAAAAAGCTGCGTAACCATGTTACAAAATTCTGTACTGATATTTTTTAGAGTGTATTTCATAATATATGGACACCGAGAAATACTCCTAAAGTCCAGAGGACAAATCAGCCTGACAGAAGTTTTAGAAATTTTAATGGGAACATACACTCTCCTTCAGCAAGAGGTAAACAAAAAACACGAGGATTTTTTCCTCTTCCTTAAGTACGCTCTTATGGGTATAAGGGTATCTGTGGGAGTGAGGAAACCACGCAACAAATTGAACAAATATATATATATATATATATATATATATATATATATATATATATATATATATATATATATATAAAATATATATATATATATATATATATATATATAGTTTATAGATTACATAACTGAGTACAACAGTTGTAAGGTTCCTCTTCTTTATGTTTTGGTACTCCTTTCCTTACTCCACTCCTTTTAGCGCGGTAAGGGACTTGACCCACAAACGGGCTTACTTTGTGTTTTGTTTGTGTAGAAAGCACTCAACGCGGCCAAAAGGCGGGTTACGAGTGTTTCTCTAAAATTTGTTTCAAGCATTTAACTTTTGTTGGGAGAGTCCAAAAGGGGTACCAGGAACAAAAGGGTTGTCAACAGTTATTATTTTATATTTCAAAATTTTCAATTAGATGTTTAAAATTCAAAAGCATTAAACCAGTTCAGTTCAATATAGAAGTTACTGCGTTTGCTACAGAATTGGGTTTCAGGCAAACTTTTCAACATGACACAAGGAAAACAAGACATTCATTTACTTTTAAAGGCACACATGACACCTGACTGGACCGGTACATATGAAAAGGTAAGTTTCACACTATTGTTCAGTTTTACATTGAGTAAAAAGACCCGTTTTAACTCTATCACTCCTTTGCAGATTTGTAACACTCTGAGGCTGGATCACATCACTTTCTCTTTGCTTCACTTCAATACTTTTTGGCCATTCCTTGATCATTTCTGGATGCAGGACTTCCACTCTCTTTGCTTGTCCTCATCATCCTCCTTCATGGTGACGCTCACAGAAACCTGTCAGACAACTACTACGCAATGAAGTACCAGGATGTGGACAGTATCCGTGGCATTCTTTTTGGTGTATCGTCATCCCAGGCTTCTCGTGGTTCATCCATGCGCTGGTCTCCACCAGCTCATCAGCCTTTCACTTTTTGTCAACCAGGTTTGTCAACTTTGCACCATCTTTCACTTTTCATCAACTTTTGGTTCACTTTTCATCATTTCTTTGCACTGCTCTCTGTCAGCAAACCCTCAGTTTCTGACCTCCAATGCAACGGCACTTTTTATTCTGGACCAGGCTTAACTCATCTGTCCTTTTACAAACTCTATAAACTTTTTCTTTACCGTCAATTCCTCTTCAAATTTTATTCATCGGTCCAGACTGGTTCCTGTGTGTTGTAATAATTCTGTTAGCTTCTTTTGTGTCTAATCATTATGTTCTTTCTCTCTTTTCTTTCCAGACTAATAGTCGTCTTCTCCTTCATACTCATATTCTTCTTCGTCTTCTTCTGCTACTGCCAGCTTCACCCTTTTGGTGGGGCTCTCTTTTGGAGCCAAGAGCAAACCCCTGTTGAGGTTCTTCACCGCATCAGCCAGCGTGTTGCAGGAGGCAAAGGCAAGGCACTCTGCTGCATGCCTGTCATGAAGACCTTTCACAAAGGCCGTTACTAGAGCCTCTTGGAGATCTGCCTCAGCGTAAGAAGTCATGTATTCTCTGCCCACTCTCTCCAGTTCACGAGCGAAATCCTGTATTGTCTGTTCTGGTTTTTGCACCAAAGATTCAAAGTTTCTTTTCCGCTGCCAAAGTGACGTTTTTGCTGTGAACATTTTCTTCAGAATGTCATCCAATGCTTCCAGTGTAGGCGACTTTTTCTGCTGGTCCAGCATTGGCAAGACCATCAATGCTTTGCC
This sequence comes from Thrips palmi, assembly GCF_012932325.1. NCBI lineage: Eukaryota > Metazoa > Arthropoda > Insecta > Thysanoptera > Thripidae > Thrips > Thrips palmi. Next base: position 759,566 of record NW_023144627.1, on the reverse strand, counting down.
TCGTAGAGCTGCAATGAGCTTTTGTTCTTGCTCCACTCTTGACAGTTTGTTCGTTATGGCCTGGAATTGACTCCGCCACATGGAATAGCAAATTTCGCCATCATATTCAGGAACACGAACGTAGTTACTGGGCGCCTGCTGAGCTTGGAACTGCTGTTGCTGTTGTAACTGCTGCTGCTCCAGCCATTGTTGAAATTGCTGCTGCTGCGTCGTCATTATTTGCGTCACCATTTCGAGCACTCCCGGCGGGACGTGACGCACATCCTCTTCTTGCTCGCTCTGCTCTTCTTCATCTCCATCTTGAACTCGTCTCGGACCTCGGGGAAGACGTCCAGGAGCACGAGCCGCACCACAGCCTCGGCCACGACCACGGCCTCGACCGCGACCTCTGCCGCGCCCTCGGCCTGCAGGCGGCGCGTCGTCGGCTTCGGCCTGCTCACGGGGAAGGCCATCCGGCTCAGGCTGCTCGTTGGCGTTGGCAGGGCCCGCCCGCTCTTCGTCTGGTTCGGGACCAACGCGAGCATCTTGTCTACGGGACGGCTGCATAATACAACTGTTTCTCTCTTGATAACTTGATTCTTGTCCTTTGAACCTTGTCCTAACAACGGTCACTAGCACGAGCGGACTCGGCTTTCAGTTTCCGTTCAATCACTCCGTGTATTAACAGCACGTTTATTCAACGGCTTTCGTTAATCCACCTCTTTCACGTTATCCGAGCAGCTCTTGTGCTTACGTTTGAAACAGCGCACTCCTGAGTGGTTTACGTTTCAAACAGCTCCAGGCTTACGTTCGTCTAACCCTTTCAAACTGTCGACTGATCAGCACAAATAATAGGCTTACGACCAGCTAACCCAAGCGCTCAGAGAAGTGTAGGACTGCACAGACTGGTAGTGGCTTACGCTCCTCAAGGAAGCAGCACGACTATCCAGCCAGGCAATACCTCCTTACACCTCCTACAGGGCCGACACGACCCGTCTACTCAATCACACGTCACTCTCTCGTCCTCCTTCAAAAACGTAGGGAAAACCCACGCAATACCGCCAGTTTAACCGCTGTCACCACTTGTAGTGTAGGGCACTATAAGTGAGAAGGACGGGTAAAGGACGATAGTGAGTAGAGGTTCACTTGGTTTATTGAGGGGTCCGCACAGCTCGGGACTAGGCCACCGACTGTTCGCCGGCTCTGAGGAGCGGTCCAATTTATAGTTTGGGCAACAGTGACACCTTGCTAGGTGGGTGCTTTCAGAAAGCGAGACAATAGTGGAACCTTGGCCAAGGAGGGGGAATCCATACCAGAGTCAGGAAGAAGAATAGAAATCAGAACTGACACTTGTTGCTTTTCACTTTTTACTGTAAATCGCTACACTAATATACCTACAAATATACCTAGTTTATAGATCATAGATTTCATAACTGAGTACAACAGATTGTGAGGTTTGTCCTCTTTATGTTTTGGTATTTTGCTAATATATATTTTTATAGTATAATGTTGTGCTACATGGATTATTCATATCCTTATTTAATGTTAAAATTAGGACAAGACAAAATCAGAATACAACTCTTGCCTTACTGATTAACAGAGTCAACAATTTTATTTGACACTCCTTCTTCCCCCCCTCTCTAATGTCCAAGATGAACAATGTGACTCACAATAACCACACACAACTGTACACCCAGTTGTAGATTAAATGAATTTTTATTAAAGTTAAGAGAGCTGAATATGCCGTTATATAAAGAAGTGACTAGGATTTTAAAAAAACCAACTGCATGATAAGGTATCCACCTTTCACAAAGCCACCATAGGAGGCAAAGTCTACATCTTGTTACTACAAAATAATGTTGATACACTACAGAAATGGGTGACACTTTTGAATGTAACAATGAAAAATGTTAATCTCACTGACTCCTGGATTTGATTCTTTTGGTATCAGATACAGCAAAGCATATCAGCAGTCCACATGGAAACCAACAACACGTTCCCGTTACAGAACAATCGAAAATTAGAAATAATGTATTGGGTTTCCTGACAGATGCCAATTTGATTTTATGAACAAAATAATTAATACATACTAAATGCAGTTGATTAAACAAAAATGATCTATTATCAACAGTTAATGTGACACCCTATCAATTTGTTCGCCTCAGCAATAAAAGAGCACCAGTTCAACACATTTTGGAGTGGCACCATTTGATAAGTCAGGTGCGTATATGTTGGAGTGATCACATTTGCTTCCAATGGCTCTCATTCGGTCTCCAGGAATGGACCCGCTGTGACCTCTAAAAATGGGAAGAGGAAAAACAAATGCATTAGTGATTGATTGTTGTAAATAGGTATGCAAAGTCTAATATATACCATTGCAATGCTTAAATAGTTTACATTCAACACCCATTTTGGATCATGTGCAATGCAGCATTGTATGATTTGAGCTAGCAATATTTTTTGTAAGTTAGTGTAGCAAGACATTTAAACAGAAAGGAAAACCAGGGGTAAAACTCAGCCCCCTCCCCCCTCAACAATAAAAAAAAAAAAAAGAGAGATTGATTGATTGATTTATTTATTTATTTAGTAGGTACAATACAAGAGGACTCTTAAGTCCCACGAGAGTATGGCACCGCTCTCGGGATCAGGTACAAATCAAAAGTCATGCTTACATTGCAGGTAATTACACACACAAAAATAAAAAAAAAGAAATAAGAATACCAATTTTATAACAGATTTACAGATTAACAGATTTAGAATTGAGTTGATGAGTAGACAGTAAAACTACCTATTTATATGAGTTACTGAGTAGAAGCTTAATGTATTTCTTAAATGCAGCAACACTTTCCATGCAGAGATATTTGTAACCACCTAGTGAGTTGAAGGCACGAGAGGCAGAAATACAAAATGAGTTAGCATATTTTTCAGTGCGATGTATCGGAATTACAATCAGCTCAGGATGTCGGTGAGAGAAGTTGAACATTTGGTACAAGTAATGAGGGCAGTTGCATTTTAAAATCTTCCAAGTAAGAGTGGCAAGAGCCAATGTGCGTCTATCAGCCAGCTTTAGGAGGCCTAAATTTACATAGTCAGGTGTTATATGCTCATACCTCTTAGTATTTGTAATGAATCGTATGCACGCATTTTCAGCTTTTTGAATTTTGTGCGTGATACCTTTATTCATATCTGTGAACAGAACTGAAGCGTAATCGATATGGGGCAAGACAAGACTTTGAACAATGCGGAGTCTTATGGTTGCAGGCAAGCAATCGAAATTTCGGCGAGCTTGAGCCAGAGTACGAAAGACTTTACCAACAATCTTATTAGCTTGCTGCCGCCAACTAAGAGTGGAGTCAAAGACTACACCGAGATTATTGGCTTCCTCACAGTATGGCACTGATACATCATTAATAGTCACCAGTGGTACATCCAGTTGTTTTAGCGAGTTCAAATAGTAGCCAGAACCTATAATAATTGGTTGTGTCTTTGCGACATTAAGGTACAAGTTATGACTAGAAATGTAATGAACCAAATTACAGAGATCCTCATTAACCCTGGATACAGTTTCATTAAGGTTATCAACTGAAAAATCTGCATAGAGTTGAGTATCATCAGCGTATAGGTGGTATTTGGTGTGCTTTAAAATAGCGGATATGTCAAATAGATACAGGATGAAAAGTAATGGACCAAGCACACTGCCTTGAGGGACGCCCGTTTCCACGGGGGCCCATTCAGAAATGAACTCATCTCCTGACATAACACGTTGAAATCTATTGGACAGATAGTCATGTAGCCACTTAATAACTGACCATGAAAAGCCGAGCTTTTTCAACTTAATGAGTAATAATGTATGATTCACCCTGTCAAAGGCTTTGCTTAAGTCAAGCAGCACAAGAAGGGTCAATTTCCTGTCATCCATCGATTTACGGATGTCATCAGCAACTTTTACAAGTGCAGTGGCAGTGCTGTGGCCCTTTCTGAATCCTGATTGCAGTGGATTAACTAGATTATTGTCAACGACATAATCATACATTTGGTCGTGGACCAATTTCTCCAGGACTTTGGCAAACAAACACAAGATACTGACTGGACGGAAATCTGCACAGCATGTAGGGTTAAGGATCTTTGCTAAGGGTAATACATTTGCTAGCTTCCAGAGAGACGGGAATACGCCAGACTGTAGGCAGTAATTCAATATGTGTTCCAGCACAAAAATTATGGAGTCCAGAAACAATTTAACAAATCGTAGAGATATCCCATCCACACCGACAGCATTGGATTTGAAATTCATAATGATTTTGTGAATTTCCTGGGCCGGTACAAACTTAAAATGGAATAAATTATCAGGATCAGTATCACACTTCATGGCCTCGTAGTAGGTTTCTGCTTCCAGTGCTAGCTCCTTATCATCTATTTTAGAGACATTTAGGTAATGTTTATTTAATTCATCTGCAGAAACAGGGAAACTATCTGATGAGCTTTGTTTTGTCTTACCCATACCAAGTGACCGGATAGAGGCCCAGATTTTACTAGCTGATTTATTGCCATCAAAGATTTTATGGTAGCACCTCTGCTTTGCATTCCTGCATTGTTGCTTGGCCTGGTTCCGCAAATCAATGAAAACTTTACGGTCAGTGGGATCTTTACTTTTGAGAGATTTTTTCCTGGCCTTATCTCTCTCATTCATCATAATTCTTAATTCATTTGTCATCCATGGAGGTTCATTTTGCTTAACTTTGATAGACTTAACTGGGGCATGTTTCTCCAGCAGCTGGAACATATATTCATTAAACATTTCAACTTTGCTATCAACATTGTCAGAGAGAGAGAGAGAGAGAGAGAGAGAGAGAGAGAGAAAGAGAGAACCACAAGCACAATGCTGATTCATGATGCAAACTAAGGGGAGAGATGGCAACATCCCCTTTCAAATCGACAGTAAGAAATGCAGCTGATGCCGCAGAAAGACTCACCTTGCTTGGTCAATGTGATTTCCACTGTCTCCGAGTCCCAAGTATTACTCGAACCAGCCTCGCCTTGGCAGCTCAATCAATAGGAAACTGCAACACAGTAAACAAAATTGATTAACAGTGGGCAGAGAAAAATTGGGAACACAAGGATAGCACACAACCAGTATTCAATAATTGGGTGAGAGCAGCTAAAATCAAAACACAGCTGACTTAAGAACCCACAAGGCTCTCTGACAAGGCCCACCCCAGCAGAACTTGTGATTATTAAAAGCTTTCTTTCTTTCTTTTAAAATGAATAAGCCCTGTGACAAATTTAATTATAAGAACAATGCACAACATTGGCATAAACTCATGAGTAAGCAATGCTCAGAGTTAAGATCTAGACTGGAATGGATTTCAGTGGGTACGACCCCAAACCAGCAACTAGTAGTCTGATCATGCAGCTATCCATACCGTGCCAGTGCTGCTCTCCAGAAGTTTGACACTGCCACAAGTTGGTGATGGAGTTATCAGCCAAGCTGCATGTATCTCGTCACAAAATGCTGGTGTTTGCCTGAAAAATTCCAGAGAAACAGGTATTACTCAGTCTGTAGTTACTGTGGTTTCATTGGCAACGAGCAACAATTCAAGTGCATTTCCCTTTATCATTATCTTGTGTACCAAGGTGGCCTTGGTGATAAGTATAAACACATATTTAAATAAACTTGAAAGCATGAGGGTTTAGCTGATTGGGAACAAAGCGCAGCTCTGGCAGACGGGATTACAAACCGTACAGTCGACAAACCATCGCTCGAAAGGTTATGTGGAGTTGGACTAGGACGGACTAAGACGAGACGGTGATGCGACGCAGGCTGACGACTTCATTTCACTCAACACACAATTCAGATTCGCCTACAGCCGAGCCAAACATTGCCAGGAAAGATGCATAAAAAGGACGGACTCCCCTACGATTACTGCAAGTTAGTTTGCAACAACGATTCACCCTCCGTTTGGCAAGACACACATGTGTTGTCAGCACAAACCAAAGCAAAACCGTTCCGAAACAGACCAGTGCTCGCTAGAAAAATAGCTTTCCCGACATTTTTAAAAAATTATCATCGATTTAAGGAGGTAGCTTTGGTTTGCCATTCTCATTTTCGGCAACGCCACCCAATGTTTACAAACTGCTTTCACTTTCAAGCATCAGCCCTCCCTCCAGCTGAGATACCCCTCACCCCTCACCCCCAATCTCCCCCCCTCTCCCCGCCCCCACCACAACAAACAACCAAAACAAACGACGGTCGCGTATTATTTGCAGGTTTTTCAGTCGCGAAGCGAATCTAGAATGAGGGTCGATGCCAATTTATGCCACCTGTTACAACGTTAATTTTCCGGTGTCACACCTCGGCACTAACATTGACCTCTGGTTGAAATGATCCGGCAAGCACTTCGCGCGGACTGCCCTCCGATGTTGTTTCAATCGTCTGGTTTGGGGTCTTGTAACAACTCAGATGGAGGTTATAGCGTCATAGGAGCCGTACAAGAAAAGTCTTCCAAGAACAGTGTTTGTGAAAGTGTATTTAGGTCTAGTTCGTTTCAAGTTTTCTTTTGCGCCTGGCAAAAGAGCAGGAGCAGCCAGGATGTCACCAATTTCGTTTGAAGACGAAGAAGAAGAGGAAGGAGCAGGATGGGGAAGAGGAGTTGGCCTTTAAGGTGCTTGGCTCCACTGAACTGCTGCAGACTCAGGCCTTAAGAGGTATGTTGGGTGGGTGCACCACACTGTGCCCCTCTATGAACATTCACTGTCACAACAGGTGCCCAGCAACTGGGCACCTTTGACCTCAGCGTTCATTGCATTGGCATAGTACTCCAAGGTGCCCGGAAACTGGGCAGCCATGGTGCCCTGTTTCTGGCTTCCTTTTACAGTGCTTCCTAGGGCTAGACCAAGGCGCCCAGAACCTGAGCACCTTTGGGGTTGGTCCGACCTAATGTAAACCACTGCTGCCCAGATTCAGGGCACCCATTGCGCCTAGATTCAGGGCAGCTCTGACGCCACCCAAATGTGAAATCCATTGAGTTTATCCATGTGCAGGCAAACTTGTGTGCAATGCCTTGGGCCAGCATAGATAAGTGAGCACTGTATTTACATGACCAAGATGCCCTAAAACTAGGCGACTGTGTCGCCCAGAAACTAGGCGACTCAAGTCGCCCTAAAAACTGGGGCGGGCGACTTAGTCGGTCAGTTTCTGGGCACCACCTTGTCTGAGTGTAGGGACGGAGGAGCCCGAAGCGGAGTCGCGCGGAAGTGTGATTTTCACGTTTTGGCCCAATATTGCTTATTTTGTGCAGGTCCTAAGCTCGGCAAGCTTTCTCTTTCCTGCGCCTCCCCAGGACTCACTACGGGAAGGTGTCTGCTCGTTGAGTCCTGCCCGGCCTGCCACCCAGGCGTTTCTGGCGCCTTGGAAACGCATTCAAGTGGCGTATTAGTCTGCTTTGTTTCCAAACATGGGCATGACTCCCCTTGCCTTGGCTTAAGTACGGAGGGGCCATCCGTTTCTTCTCTCCGACCACCTTCTCGGCCACCGCGGTCACCTCGGCCACGAACCGCTCCGATCCCTAAGTTGGCACGGCAGGGGCAGTACTTCCAGGCGGCACGTGCCGCCAGATGATATCATCTGATGTGGGGTGTTTCTCGATGGTGGGCCTACAGAATAAGCTGCGGTGCGACCAGGCCAAATGTGGCAAGAATTACACGTCCCTAAAAAGTGGTGTACAAACCTATAATGGAGCCGTTACCTTATCACGGTTATTCCATTTGCGATGCAGAACGCACTTTCAGCGCGATACAAATTTCATCGCTATTTTCTGTGATGATTATTGCAAAAAGGTGTGATGAGCTGCTGCATCGCAGAATTTTGCAATGATCATTGCAAAAAACTGTATTGAATGCAGAGTTGGTGTTGCCGTCATCGCATTTTTATGCAATAATTCCTACTTTCATTGCAGAAATGTGCGATGATCATTGCAAAAATTTGTGATACAAAAGTCATCGCATCTGGGGAGCAATGATTCGTGGGAATGGTTCTACGACGGTTCACCTAAACTTTTTCGCCCAAAACCTGGATGCCGAAGTATTTTTTGCCGAAAATGTAAAATTTGTCATTTGGCCTAAAAACGTTTCACCGCACAAAAAGTGCTTTGCCCAGTGTTTCATTGTAGAGACGCCAGCCGCCCACTGGTGAAACAAAGGCATTAAAATTATGCCCTTTAAGGGCGTAAAAGATTTATGCCCCTGGAGCGGCGTGAATCGTTAATGCCTTTTGGAAGGGCATTAACACTGGTGTTAGTTCATTCAGGAAAATTCACTCAGGAAATTATCGGAGTGACAAATCCTGAGTCATTTTCGCGCACCTCTGAGTCATTTTTTCCTGAGTGACCCTTTCTGAATGATGTATCCTGAGTGGCCTTTTTCTGAGTGGCTTTCTCTGAGAGAACCATCTCTGAGTGGCAGTTTTTTGACTGTCCTAAAATGTCAAATATATTACTGATCCGAATATGGGAAGAACTTCCTCCCAATGTTGATATCAAGACCGATCCGAATCCGAGGTCCGTTTTGCGATATGCCAGTAAGTGTGGTCAGATTTCCACGAAATAAAAACTGCCCTTGTCAATTGGCGAGAACATGCCGCCTACGCCCTTAAGTATAGTTTTCGGTGAAACATCCCCTAAAACCTGATTTCGGAAGAAAAAATTTAGATATTATTGTTTGGACTTTAAAACTTTCGGCAATGTGGGTTTCGGTGAAAAAGTTTAGGTGAAACGTCGTGATACCGTGGGAATCACATTTTGGATATTATCGCACGTTTTTGTGTTGAAATCATTGCAACTTGGATAACAGTGATGTTCTGTGTTGTCCAGACCGCCCTTTCATGAGGTGTTGAGGACTGACCACATATTTGCTGCGGTATTCACCATGGTTTTTATGTGGTACTGCTGACCACTGGTTTTAAGGGGTATTGACCGCTATACCACATGTGGCAAATTCGGGTAACCACAGTTTTGGGCTTTCCGCCCATTATCTGTAGTCAGTGCCACACTTTGAAGGACAGTGGTGCCGCCTGCAAGAACTGCCCCTGCCGTGCCAACTTAGGGATCGGAGCGGTTCGTGGCCGAGGTGACCGCGGTGGCCGAGAAGGTGGTCGGAGAGAAGAAACGGACGGCCCCTCCGTACTTAAGGAAGTTCTTTGACCGTCTGCGGGGGTGTTGCGGGGCGAGGGGGGCTCCATAAGGAAGCATTAGCCATACCAACCGCTGTCATTGAAACGCGCCGCACAGGTTTTGAAGAGAACAGTGTTCTTTGGCACTTCTAACCATGATAGATTTGCGCAGATTAGTGCTCATAGTGCAACTGCACCTTCTGATCGTGTCTACTCGAGTTCTTTTTATTCCGAAATATTCAGAAAACTAGCCTAGCTGTGGTAGTGCACAGCGGCAACGCCACACGCCGGTTGGAGTGGCAGCCCTGCTGAGTAGGCGAGGGAGCCTGCCGGGTCCGGGGCTGCGCGGCCCCGTGCGGGCCAGCGCGGGCCACCCGACGTTGTCACATCTGCTGCTCCTCCCGCCCAAGCGCTCGGAACGGGACGCGATTTTCCAACTTTCAGAACGTAGTGCTCCTTTTCCTTTTAGTAAAAACTGGATTGCCGTAATAATACGTGTTCTGTAGACATTAGTTAACAACATATCAGTTTTTTGACTTAATGGTACATTTTCTGAGCGAGCAATGTGAATGGAACAGTTGCACTGCACCCGTCCTCCCATGAGAGCCCATGTAAAACGGGTCCGCCAGGGCCCATTTTTACTGCCGTTTTGGGCAGAATTGATTTAGTAAAAATGCAAGGGGCATTCGGAATTCGGCATTAGGGTACTCATACTGCATCCTTACGAAATTTTATAAAAATGTTATATACCAACGACGGTCAAAGAACTTCCTTAAGCCAAGGCAAGGGGAGTCATGCCCATGTTTGGAAACAAAGCAGACTAATACGCCACTTGAATGCGTTTCCAAGGCGCCAGAAACGCCTGGGTGGCAGGCCGGGCAGGACTCAACGAGCAGACACCTTCCCGTAGTGAGTCCTGGGGAGGCGCAGGAAAGAGAAAGCTTGCCAAGCTTAGGACCTGCACAAAATAAGCAATATTGGGCCAAAACGTGAAAATCACACTTCCGCGCGACTCCGCTTCGGGCTCCTCCGTCCCTACCCAGCGGCTCGGCGGGAGCTGGGTTTCTTTTCGCTCTTCCTTCCACACTTCAACACAACTTTTTGTCGCCATTGGACGTGATTTGGCTGTCTTCATATGCAAGAAAATGTCAAAAAACTTATTTTTTCCTTTTGAAAATGGCGAAAAATTATGCACATTTTGGGCTTTTACGAGAGTGTGAGCGAAGTCCTACACCTTCCAACACGTGGAAATGCTTTCTTGGGACCAAGAAAAGACCATCCAGTCGAGAAAGCATCAACCCGGCTGCCTGGCCATTTTTACGTTTCGAAAAAATGGTACAAAACCATGAAAAACCACTTTTTTGAGCAAATCGGCCTGCAGGGTGATGAAGATCAATTCCATTCGCAAAACCGAGCACGTTTCTGAACTCAGCGCAAAAAAAATACATCGAATAAGTGCTATTCAAAAGTCGAAATCGAAAAGTCCCTCTGAACGACGCGCCCTAGTGGGGGGGGGGGGGGGTTGGGGGGGGAGGGGGAGGCCCTTAGCCTTGCGCACGGGTCACTGCCGGACAAATGGCCATACGAATGCAACATTCGCACCCGCAGTGATGTATCTTCACGCCTGTAGCCGGCGAACCATTATAGCACCCATCTTGAAAATCGGAGACAATACGTTTTTTTGACACGAGGAATCCAAAAAAAAATGTTTCAAAATAATCAAAAGTGGCAAAATTTGAAAATTTTAACATAAAAATTTTGAAATTTCAAAAATTTGAACAAATTTTGTTCAAAACGAAAAAATAATACCATGTTCAGATTCTGCGTTTCAAGCTGAACAATTTCAAAAAAAAAGTTTTGTAATTAGCTTTAAAATTACCGAAGTTATCTTCGTTTGAAAAAAGGTCTGCACGTAAATCCTCAAAAAACGAAAAAAAGCGCAAAAAATCCAAAAATGAAAATTTTTCAAAATGCTCTTGGCACAGTGTAAGGGACCCATTTCCTAACATTTTGACCAAATTTCATCGAATTCGAGGGCCATCATGTCCGCGACCGTGTTGACATGGAATGACCCAATGGCATTGTGGATCAGACTCACCAGGTTCTTCTTATGAAAATAATTTATGAGCATTTTACCGCCGATAAAGAAAGCCCTGCTAAGTAGTATGTATTGCATAAAAATATTTAAGGGGAGGTTCTGGTGAAAATGCTATTTTCTCTTAAATAGGTCCCACTGTGAAAATTTGTTAAAAATTTAATGTCTTACCAAGTAATTATTAAAATTCTTCAATGGGGAGGCACATTCTGTGCGCTGAACCCAGTCGTAGAGCCTTTTCCTTCTATCTAGGCTATAACTTACAAAATCTTCTTGCGCATACTATTTTGTCGTAAAAGGTTGGCCTTGCCATTTTTCAATTCTTCGATTTATTTTTAAAAGATGCCGGTATGCAGAACTCAAAACGAAAATTATATTTTTATTCGCAAGCTTTCCAACCAAGCATTTCACTATAATTGACCAAAAATGTACAAAATAGACAAATTTTAGGGACCTTTCAGCTTAAAAAGCTTACAATTTATAATGTAATGGGAATTTTGAGCTATGCATGCCGGCATCTTTTCTAAATGAAGCGATGAAGTGAAAAATGTCAAGGTCAACCTTTTACGACAAAATAGTATGCGCAAGAAGATATTTTAAGGTACAGCCAAAATAGGCTCAAAAAGACTCTTCGACTGGGTTCAGAGCCTGGCATGTGCCTTCAAAAGTCAAATTTTGGTCTCCTCGAAGAAACGTTTTATATTCCGAACAAATTGTGACAGTGGGATCCATTTGGAAAATAGCAATATTTTCACCCGAACCTCCCCTTAATCCGTTAAAAATTTTGTGAATCATATGTCAGTAGTATGTAAGCGGATATGTAACGGGGTCCTGCCGGTAAGCGGATATGTAACGGGTAGTCAAAGTGGAGGGGGGTAACCCATCGCACCTAATTTTTGGTGATCGGTATTTTGAAGGAGTCTAACCTAAGTGAACCTAAGCAGGTCCTCACCTTGGTCGGGCCTAACCTAACCGAACCTAAGTCGCGCGAGGGGCCTAACCCAACCTAACCCCCTTGCCGGGACGCCCCTGGAGGGTTGCACCCCTCCGGGACCCGCCCCTGGTGCCGCGGCGCTGCGCGTCACGGCGTGTCGCAAGGCCGCGGCGCGAGCCCGGCCTCCTGGTTCTGCCCTGGCGTGGACGCCTCTAACCCAAGGCAACCTAAGGCCGGGGCGCTCCTGCACCCCTCCTGTACCTGTGCGCCACCGCCGCGGTCGCACCTGGTGGCGGCACGCTGACACACACGCGAGTGCGGTCCGCCGCCTCGTTTCAATGCCGCCCGCCGCG
>NW_023144627.1:668065-745542 GCF_012932325.1 Thrips palmi | reverse complement strand
TTGTGTCTGTGTGTTGTTGTCGTTGTTGTTGTTGTTGTTGTTGTTGTTGGCGTCTGTGTACAAGGAAGGAGTTGAGCTAGAGTAACCAGATTTGGAGGGTACTTCAGGAGTACCGTCCAAACAAATAATCCGGTGGTGCAAATCCCGTCCGGGTCGCACAGGGGCTGCTGCAGGTGCATCATGGTTTACATGAGCGCACAGTGGGCTGGCGGAGCGAAATCTGACATTTTATTCAATTGTGACCGACTGGGTTGTGCTATTGACATCATATTAGTACCGATCGATTCGTCTTGAGACGCTTTATCGGTCTGCTTTTGTATTTTGATGTGCAGGGTAGAGTATCTAGAAAAATGTCAAAAAATGTTCAAAAACTTATTTTTACGCCATTTGTTCCCACTTGAAAACAGAGTCTGGGTCTAACATTGGTGAGCAGACCTAACAGAGTACTTCCAAAATCAAAATTAGCAAAAAGAGTAAAATATACTAGCCAGGGGAAGACCTTCGGCCTCGATGCTGAGCTGGATTCTGCTGGAGATGGAAATGCATTTTCATCAGTAGTAAATTTGGATGTGTTTATTTTGAAAATGAGCCTCTTTTCTTTTTGGGGGGTGATAGCCAGGAAGTATGCTTTTGCGCGAAGGATTGTGATTCGGCAATGGTTGGTTTCTCCTTGAATCGTCGGAAGGCTATTTAATAATCTAAAACTAAATGTTCCAACCAATCCTAACCGAACCTAACGGGCTCGTGATAGATCTTACTCTACTCCTGTCAGATCTTACCCTACTCTCGACAGATTTTATTCTCAAACTAAATGATCCAACCAATCCTAACCTAACCTAACGGGCTCGTGACAGATCTTACTCTACTCGTGACAGATCTTACCCTACTCTCGACAGATCTTATTCTCAAACTAAATGGTCCAACCAATCCTAACCTAACCTAACGGGCTCGTGACAGATCTTTCTCTACTCGTGACAGATCTGTCCCTACTCTCGACCGATCTTATTCTCAATCTAAATGGTCCAACCAATCCTAACCTAACCTAACGGGCTCGTGACAGATCTTCCTCTACTCGCGAAAGATCATACCCTACTCGCGACAGATCTTATTCTCAAATTAAATGGCCTATGAAGCTTGGCGTACGACTGTGGAGCTTGGACTATTGAGCATGGACTACAGAATATGGACTATGGAGCTTAGACTATGGAGCTTGGACTATCGAGCTTGGACTATAGAGTTTGGACTATGGAGCTTCGACTATAGAGCTTGGACTATAGAGTTTGGACTATGGAGCTTCGACTATGTATACGCATATGACTATAGTAAAAATAAACAGAGGAAGATACCTCTTGTAAACTAAAGGTAACAGGGGGGGGGGGGGGGGGTCGGACAAATGAGCTATTCAAAATCCCAAACAGGATGCTTCGCTTCGCTCAGCAAATAAGTTTTAACTCAAAATTATTTTTTCAAACAAATTCTGAAAAACTGTCAGATTTTACATGAAAACAATGAAGATGGAAAGCAAAAGATTACCAATGTCATGAACCTAGATAAGATACGCAAAAATCGACGATTATGAACGAAAATAAAGAGAGAATCTGAGAATTTAAGTAAAAAGGGGTGGCGTTAGACACGTCGCATTCCCGTTGGAGCCTCGATGAGCCTTTGATTGAAGCTGACCCTAGTAGAGCAGGGTCCAATGTACATTAAGGCGTAAGGATCTCCGTCGGGACACGTAGGAGTCGTTTTGAAACTGAAATTCAATGTGAAGAAAAATCTGAAAATTCGCAGATTTAGCTTGTTTCTAAAAAGGTGTGTACACATGCCACCGAGGTAAAATTGAGTCAGGTTTCAGTGAACATGTTGAGTGTGATACCCAAACAAGGGGTCACGTTGAAAACCGGGATAAAAAAAAAATACGACGTGGCTGGTCGGAAATCGTTTCGGCATATGTGTCATTTTTATGGTCCACTAGCGGCACCTCAGAAGCCTCAAAATACAAAGTTTTCAGGTGCCATTCTCACTGTGATACGGCTTATATTTTTGGCTAGTATGTTCATCTCCTTGAAGACTAAACCTTTTCGAACAACATCTCGCACAAATCCGATGCAAAAAAAATAACTTTGAAAAACTGGATAAAATGTCGATTTGGCGAATCTCAGCCCACTGTGGAGCGGGAGGGAGATTTCCGCCATTATTGGTGCTAGCAGGGCACACAGGGGTATTTTTGGAATCGGGGCGACGAGACAAGGTGAATAGACCTGGTCCCGACCCCATCGGCCGCTTTTACAAGTTGGCCAGATCAGGATCTTCAAAAAAGGGGTCGACCGACTAAAAAAAATTATTGCAGATTTCGATTGGTCTCAGCAAGACCTTTTCAACGAGGGGTCGGAAAGGGGGTCCAGGAGCCCGACTTCGTGTATTAGTCACATCAGGATCTTGAAAAAAGGGGTCGACCGACTGAAAGTTTTTACTTAAGTTTTGGAGGTCTTGGCAAGACCTCTTCAACGAGGGGTCGGAAGGGGGGTCCAGGAGCCCGCCTTCATGAGTAATGGGAAAAAGTGCGACGGACTCGTTTTGCGCTCCTGCTATGCCTCTATTGCAAGGAGTTGCAGTAGCATGGCAAATATGGGTATTTTCGGAATGAGGGCGAAGAGACAAATGAAATGGGTATATTCTAAGGACAGTTGGAGTAAAAAGTGTAAGGACTATTGCATATTGTGAATAGAAGGGCGGGCCTAAGTCACGATGGTACATCGATAACTTTGGTTTACCCGCTCACGATGTGTGTGATGCGAGCGGGCCGAAGGCCCGGGCCTTCGACTGGCCAAGTTGGGTCTGATGCGAGGGCCGAAGGCCCGAGAAAAGGCCGCTGGCAGGCCAAGCTGGGCCGGCCCCCTGTCGAACCGAGTTGCCGGCGCAGCGAAGCGGAGCTGGCAACTCGGTTCGACGGAAGGGCGGGCCCTAGCTTGTTAAATTACTTGGAGTATTTTAGCGGCCCGGTCTGGCTGTACCATGACCAGAGGTTGTAAATAGGACTGACGGGGAAGGTAGGACGCATTGCAACCCCTGTACGGGGTCTGGGTAGCGAGGGTAGAGAACTAAGAGAGGAAGGGCGTTAGAAGAAATCCTCACTGTTAAAAAAAAAGTCTGAAATTTCAGACCAAATTGGTAAGAAGTTATTAACAGACTTGAGGTCTGAAAATTCAGACCATTTAGATGGTCTGAAAAATTCAGAACTCGAGAGTCTTACATTTAAGAGTTTGGTGGTCTGAAAATTCAGTCCTGTACGAAGATTGTGAACTTTAAGGTTCGTGACATGTTCAATATGACATAGAAAGAATCTCAGGTGTGTGTGAACCTCCAGAGAGGACAACATTGAGTAAAAAATTGTGATGAGGGAGAAGGTCCTCTGTTCTTTTCCCTGACTCTCGAGAGGCCGGCCTGTGGCACCCAAGGAAATGGCGACACGGAGCCACCCGCGAGAGGTAAATTAGAATGTGGATTGTTCAACTTCCACCCATATTACGGACATAAATCTTGCAGCAGAGAATGGTTCTCATATGACCGATTAAGTCCTGTCCATTTGGAACTTTTCAACTGATATATTTTCACATTAGAAGCCTTTTAAACAGAAGTAGGTATGTTCCACAACATGCGCGCCATCTAGCGGACAAACGAAATCTTGGGTTGGTCTGAATTTTCAGACTTAACCATCTAAATTTTCAGACTGCGCTGGTCTGAATTCAGGTTCTGAGACGATCAGGTCGCAATTTTCATACCGGAAGGCAAAATTTTCAGACAAGCAGTCTGAAACAAGTCTGAAAAATAGATTCAGACCACCAAGTCTGACAAAAGTGGTCTGAATTTTCAGATTTTTTTAACAGTGCTCCAAAATGGCCGTAATCAGCCGCTCTTGCCGCGCGCCAATAGCTGTATAGGCGTGCGGCTCTTAGCTGGGCTTAATGTCTTTTCACCTTCTACACCACTTGTATCTCCTCTGCCAAGTCAAGAGTGTACTCAGTACACTCTAGTTAGAGTGTGCTCATGAGTACACTCTAACTAGCGTGTACTCGGATGAGTACACTCTTACTAGCGTGTACTCAGATGAGTGCACACCTAAGCACGCCTGGCAATTTATGCAGCTGAAAGTGTGTACTCCCTTGTTGAAAGTGTGTACGTCCTTGTTTACTGATTACGGCCATTTTAGAGGATTTCTTCTAACGCCCTTCCTCTCTTAGTTCTCTACCCTCGCTACCCAGACCCCGTACAGGGGTTGCAATGCGTCCTACCTTCCCCGTCAGTCCTATTTACAACCTCTGGTCATGGTACAGCCAGATCGGGTCGCTAAAATACTCCATGTCATTTAAAAACAGGCAAAATAACGAAGAAATTAGTCAGAATAGCATAAAATTTGACGTCTGGAACTCACATGGAAGGTGTCCGATAATCCGGCCACACTGCACTGTAAAAAATTCCGTACTTTTGTACGGAAGCAGTGGCGCAGTGCAAGCAGACGATTCGAAAAGTTAAGTGTAGTGATCAGGACAACTTTAGTCTCAAATGTTAAGATTTCCTCGTTTATTGTGGTGTGGGCCATGATATGTGAGCTCCTATATTAGTCAGAGAGTTTCTCCTGATAAAGGACTGACGGAATCATTTGGCTAATGTGTTGAATTCTTCATCAGGCTAGTAAAATGAAGTAAGGGAAATACTCAGACTGAAAAGGTTATTTTCATATGGTGGAAACGGTCTGCGCGAGCATGCGAGCGTGTTCAAAAAGGTCGGAGCGTCGCCTGAAGAAGTAGCAGCCGCTGGAGAAGCATTCATTTTGGCTATTTATGGATCGTGTGAAACCTCTATGGATTCTGCGCGCAACATCACCCGCGGACAGTGGCAAAGAAGCCAATCAATGAAGACTTCGATATTGGCACTTTACCACCAACAACGGAGGCAGCTCGGCAGCACTCATTCAGGGCTTATTACCAAACTCAGGAATGGCGTGACGCACAGCTGCACAGCGAAAAATTATTGTGAATTTACGAAATATTTTGTTACAAATTCCTTGTTAAGTAACAATAACGTTACCTTATATTATGAAATTTATTTGTGAAGCCGTTTTAAGAATTATTCATCACAGAAATCTTCTTAATTTTATGAAATTTGGTAGTGAACACCGCCTTATGAAATGGTACGAACGAATTACATCTCAAAGGTGACGATAATACTAAAGCAAGGTCACAAAAATAGGAAATGATTCCCAAAATTACAACAAATGCTTGGGTAATTCCGTTGCACAAATCGCTTGTAAATTTACGAGATAAGGTGATCAGGGGCGGACTGGGACCCAAACGGCCCGAGTGGGAAATTCATCAGCATCATGGACCGATCAAGGCGGCGCAAAATGTCGCAACCATTACGCGCCAGGGAGGACAATCAGCCGACTCCACTGTCCACTGTCGGCCGCAAGCCGTGGGCCGTCGTGGGCTGGGCAGGTCTGGACACCTATGGGTGGACCGGAAGCAAACTGTTCAATGGCCCTGTCTCAAACATCAGCAATCGTCAGGGGAGAAGACGAAGAGGAAGTGGTGGGTCAGGCCAATGCTGAGGTACCATGACACCCCTGGTGCCTGGTGTTCCGTCGTCCCACTACTGAGGGAGGAGGACCCAGAAATGTACTACAACTTCATGAGAATGTGGGCTGTTCATTTTGATGAACTATTGGAGAGAGTCGAGCCATTCATCAAGAAGACATCTTGGCGGAAGGCCATACCCCCAGGGGCAGGGCTGGCTGACACTGAGGTTCTTGCCTTGGGCCGCCTTATGCTTCTGCAATTCGTTCGTCGGACATGCTTCCTACGTAAGCCTAGGTAAGTAAGGGAGAGTGGGGCACCTCCTGCCAGGGGCACCTCCTGCCAAAGTGCCGTGGGGGGCAAACCACTCGCACTGTTGAGCAGCCAATTTGGTTAAATCAAGGTATGACCATATGCACCTCAATGCCAAAAAGTGGTTACGGTCAGATTAAAATTGTAGCCCTAGTGTGAAATCAAACTTTAAAAGATAAGATTTCGAGCACTTTTCTGACATTTTGACTATAATGTGTCCTCTGACAGTCACTTCCAACACTGTGGCAAAAAGCTACAGAAAATTCTGTAAACAGCTTGTGGTAATTCTCCGTAGCCCCCTTATCAATATTCTCCGTAGTCTCTTACAGTATTTTCCGTAGGACCGCACAGTATTCTCCGTAAGACCTTACAGTAATCTCCGTAGGAATATACAGTCTTCCAGGTCCTACGGAGAAGACTGTGCGGACTTACAGAGAATACTGTACGGCCCTACGGAGACTACTGTAAGAGCCTACGGAGAATATTGATAAGAGGGCTACGGAGAATCCTGGCAAAAAAATTAACAGAATTTTCCGTACCTTTTTGCCACAGTGAATGTTCGGGTATCAAAAAATGGTTTTCCTGTCCGATAGTTGGTATTTTTAGGAGCATTTTGCAACATTGGGATGACATCAGCGCTGCACCGATAAAGTGCTGAGGCCAATTTTCTCTCATGCATGGCGTGGGGCACCTACTGCCACTTTTGGCTGGGGCAGGTACTGTCACCTTAAAATCCCTTAATTGGCAAAAAAATTTCATGCAAAACTGAGTTCATGTTTAGTTGAGGGCACCAGTATGATTTCGGGGAACAAGTAACGTGAATATGAGTGGGATAATACCTGTTTTGACATTGCAACAGCTTTGATTTTCAAATAACCACGTTTGGGTTGACCTTTCTACCGCAGCACCACTGAGGATATGTTTGAACAGCTCCAAATCGACGAGAAGCTCGTCTTTCTGACCAGTAATGATTTTATGGTAATGATTTAATGATTTACAAGGTAGGTTTACGCCAGACCGCGTCTTGTCGTAACAGGCTTCGCGATGTCTCGCTGCCTGTTTCTCACCGACAGGCGTCACCGACAAGCGCCACCGACAGTCTGGCTTCAACGAAGAAGGTCCTGTCCGTTCGGCCCGTTTCTCCCAGGCAGGCGTCACCGACAGGCGTCACCAACAGGCGTCACCGACAGGCGTCACTGACAGTGGTCACCAACAGGCATAACCGACGTCACCAACAGGCGTCACCGATAGGCGTCACCGACAGGCGCCACCGATAGGCGTTGACGACAGTGGTTACCGACAGGCGTCACCGACAGGTGTCACTGACAGGTGTCACTGACAGGCATCACCGACAGGCGCCACCGACAGTCTTAGTTTAAAAAGTTGGTCGTGTCCGTTCGGACCATTTCTCTTAGACAGGCATTACGGATTAGATTATGTTAGGTTCGGTTAGGTTAAGTTAAGTTTGTTTGGCTTAAGTTCGGTTAGGTTAGGTTACGTTAGGTCACGTTAGGTTGACTTAGGTCACGTTGGGTTAGTTTAGGTTGAATTAGGTTATGTTAGGTTAGATTAGGGTCGCTTAGGTAAGGTTAGGTTGGATCAGGTTAGGTTCGCTTAAGTAAAGTTGGATTAGGTTAGGTTACGTTAGGTAAGGCTCCGTTAGGTTGGGTTAGATCATGTTAGGTTAAGTTAGGACAACAAAGTAGGCCGTGTCCGTTCGTACTCTTTCTCTCAGAGAGGCGTCACCGACAGGCGTCACCGACAGGCGCCACCGATAGGCGTCACTGACAGTGGTCACCGACAGGCGTTACCGACAGGTGTCACCAACAGGTGTGACCGACAGCGGTCACCGACACTCGTCACCGACAGTAGTCACCGACAGGTGTCACCAACAGGCGTCACCGAGAGGCGTCACCGTCAAGAGTCACCGACAGGTGTCACCTACAGAAATCCCGACAGGCGTCACCGACAGGCGTCAGGGGCCGTCCATAAAATACATAACGCACCTAAGGGGGGGGGGGTCAGAGCTTCCGTTACGGTGCGTTTCATGGGGGGCCGGGGGGTCAAAAATGGCCTCAAAAAGCGTTACGTATTTTATGGACGGCCCCCACCGAGAGGAGTCAGCGACAGGCGTCACCTGAGAGGCGTCACCGACAGGCGTCACCGACAAGCGCCACCGACAGTCTGGCTTCAACGAAGAAGGTCCTGTCCGTTCGGCCCGTTTCTCCCAGGCAGGCGTCACCGACAGGCGTCACCAACAGGCGTCACCGACAGGCGTCACTGACAGTGGTCACCAACAGGCATAACCGACGTCACCAACAGGCGTCACCGATAGGCGTCACCGACAGGCGCCACCGATAGGCGTTGACGACAGTGGTTACCGACAGGCGTCACCGACAGGTGTCACTGACAGGTGTCACTGACAGGCATCACCGACAGGCGCCACCGACAGTCTTAGTTTAAAAAGTTGGTCGTGTCCGTTCGGACCATTTCTCTTAGACAGGCATTACGGATTAGATTATGTTAGGTTCGGTTAGGTTAAGTTAAGTTTGTTTGGCTTAAGTTCGGTTAGGTTAGGTTACGTTAGGTCACGTTAGGTTGACTTAGGTCACGTTGGGTTAGTTTAGGTTGAATTAGGTTATGTTAGGTTAGATTAGGGTCGCTTAGGTAAGGTTAGGTTGGATCAGGTTAGGTTCGCTTAAGTAAAGTTGGATTAGGTTAGGTTACGTTAGGTAAGGCTCCGTTAGGTTGGGTTAGATCATGTTAGGTTAAGTTAGGACAACAAAGTAGGCCGTGTCCGTTCGTACTCTTTCTCTCAGAGAGGCGTCACCGACAGGCGTCACCGACAGGCGCCACCGATAGGCGTCACTGACAGTGGTCACCGACAGGCGTTACCGACAGGTGTCACCAACAGGTGTGACCGACAGCGGTCACCGACACTCGTCACCGACAGTAGTCACCGACAGGTGTCACCAACAGGCGTCACCGAGAGGCGTCACCGTCAAGAGTCACCGACAGGTGTCACCTACAGAAATCCCGACAGGCGTCACCGACAGCGTCAGGGGCCGTCCATAAAATACATAACGCACCTAAGGGGGGGGGGGGGGGGGTCAGAGCTTCCGTTACGGTGCGTTTCATGGGGGGCGGGGGGGTCAAAAATGGCCTCAAAAAGCGTTACGTATTTTATGGACGGCCCCCACCGAGAGGAGTCAGCGACAGGCGTCACCTGAGAGGCGTCACCGACAGGCGTCACCGACAAGCGCCACCGACAGTCTGGCTTCAACGAAGAAGGTCCTGTCCGTTCGGCCCGTTTCTCCCAGGCAGGCACCGGCAGACGGCACGCCAGGCAGAGGCCTCTAGGGGAGGGGGAGGGAGACGCTGGAGACCTGCTGGAGAGGAGCTCTCCCACCCCACCCGTGCCCCCGACCAACCCCACCTACGCAACCTAAGGTAAAAAATCAATTGTGGGTCACGAATCAAATGTGGGTCATTTTTTTCGACGGGTCACCGCAGACCCGACGGAGATTGAATCCATTTGAATTTCGCGGTAGACCTTCCTCCAACCTTTCTTTGTCTTCCCAAATAGCGTGTATGTCCGAGCGACGACTGTAACGGCTCCTATCAGGCTTCAAAGGAAGGCCCTTCAAAATGTCGTGAAAATGGCGCCCATCCAACGAGGCGAAAAACCGTATGTTTTTCAAATTGCCACCGTGAAGCTATTACGAGATAAAACGGGACGCCCTTGCTGATTTTGGTTCATAGTAGGTCAGGGAACATAAATTTACCATAGTACAGCCGAAATCATTCGATGCCATGGTGCGCGGGTGATGGCAAAGTAGCGTTCGCTTCCATGTCAGACCCATTATTTTAAACGAATTTTCCGGTAGTTTTCCTGCTATTTTTTTGGTTTTCTGCGCTTCTGAATGACTGATGTATCCCAGTAAATTCCATTTTTCTGCTCCGTCACATTTCGTATTACGATACGAAGGTTATGTAAAGCTACAGCCCCGAATGACAACGCTAGCTCTTACTTCCAGTCTGCCATCAAGCTTTTTTGTTGGGGAGGGGGGGCGCATTTCGGGGTTACATAGCTCCCGGAAGTGAACCGCTCTCCAACTGCGGGCTAGGCACCCGAGGCCGGTCCGGCCCTGTTATAAGCAGTCAAATCAATCCCTGCAGACTATATATTCTGACTGAAATAGATAATAAAGTGTAGCAATACCTCATGATGGCAGGGTGTGGTGTTGAATTGTCTACCACACCGGCGGCCCTACAATATGCACTATAAAAGTTTCGTCTCTAATCCAGGACGTTTAACTCACGTCTGTCTCACTGTGAAATTAGCCTGTTTATGTTTTTTTTTCCTTTTTGAGTGAAAAACGTGTCTGCTTGGTTTATTGAGAACCAGGGACCTTTATTTAATGAAAATAAGAAAATATCTTGCAAAAGTGGTCAATTTACAAGCTAAAAGACGAAATGGCCCACAATTGATGTGACCCACAATTGATTCATTGTGCTACAGATCCTGCAGTTTTCACGATTCCGAAAAACTAATTCAGAAGTGAATTTCTCTCGTATTTAAGCAAATCATATCCAAATTTGAGCTTCCTACAATGCTGACCCACAACTGGTTCCAAAAATCAATTGTGGGTAGGGATGAAAATGCCCGGAAAGTTTCCGGAAACATTGGAAAAAAACAGTGTTTTTTTCCGTTTTTTTCCCTGGCCTCGGAAAAATTGGAAAGATTCAGGCTGAAAAGTAGGCAAAAAGTCGGGCATTTCGCCTGAAAGTAGGCTAAAAGCATACCTTTATCCCTATGTGAACACGATTCTCAGTGCACTCATACTAATTATTCCCTGTTATGATTCCTTCTCGTGTGTTGTTTTGAGCTTGGTGTTGTGAATCTCGGGTTGTAATTGTAAGTGAAGTTGTAACAAAGCACAAAAGTAGTAGATTTCATGTTCATAGTGCTTAGAAACTATTTTTTCCTATTTTTCCTTTTTTTCCAAATTTTCTGGTTTTTTTTCCAACTTTTCCGGTTTTTTTCCGACCCTTTGAAAGTTTCCGGAAAATTTGCATCTCTAATTGTGGGCCAAAACAGACTATTTTTAAAACAGCCACAGCTTAGTAAGTAAGGATGATAGACAGGGCTACTATGCTGCAAAACTTAGTCCAAGGACCATAGTTAAAGGCCGCACATGCACTTTTGTCACCAGGTCAGAATTAAAGGCCTTAATTTGGAATTTTCAAAAATGTGACCCACAATTGATTTTTTACCTTACCCCACCAGGACGCCAGCCGCCCCTTTCCGAAGCGCAGCCGGCAAGCGGTCGGAAGTCTGTCTGCCTGCTGGGCGATACCTGTGTTGGATCTACGGGCGCATCTTGAACTTCAAACGCTGGACCACAATTAATTGATGAGTGGAGCGATGCTACCAGGGTGGAGAGAACGCGACATGGCCATTGCCACAATAGGACTCAACGATGTCACGATGCCGCGAAACCGTAGCTCCAGGACCTCGGAACTCAGCGACTAGTCTCGTCGCTGTCGTGTCGCTGTCGCTGTCTCTCTCGCACTCATGGGGTGTCCCGCAAGGGTGCGAGAGAAACAGAGCGACATGCAGTGCTCAGCCGGCCTGCTGATTCCGAGCACTCCTTTCGTCGCTCCGTCTCTCTCGCACTCATGGGGCGCCCCGTCTAGGCGCGACAGGGACAGAGCGACACTGTTAAAAAAAAATTCTGAAAATTCAGACTAAATGAACTGAAGAAAATTTCGCAAAAGGCACTCCTGATTTTCAGACCAACTTTTTCAGAAACATGCGGTCTGAAAATTCAGACCTGTGAATTCAGACCATAAGTCTGAATATGGATTAAGACCTCTAGTCTGAATTGGTATTAAGACCGCTGGACTCTGAAATTTAGGAATTTGGTGAGCTTAAAATTGAGATGTCTTATTTCTTAAAAAAAGGGCTTCCTGGTCTGAATTTGCTTTCAGCAGTTCACTCCCATACCCCTCGCCTCCCTCTTTGTGCGCAGTGCGGGCAAGGTAATATATGAAAGTTGATCCAACCAATGCTTTAAGAAGGATGAAAATTGCTGTGGCTAGTAAAAGTCAATTTTGTAACCTTAAGGATACTGTCAAGTGAAACTTGCATGTCCAAGAAATATTTGTCACAGGAAGTTCATTTTGAGGTCAAAATTCCACCACTATTAGATAAATTTATTCTCAAAGTTGGGGACTCCAACTCTAATTAGTTTCTGAGTTATGGAGGTTTACGTAAACTTTTACTCGTTTCCTCCAAATTCTTCTCACGACAAAGGATTAGCTACCCAGCCTTCAGATTCTGGCAATTATATCTATTTTTGCATATGAAAAAGAAAGCGTTGTCAAATTTGAAAATACTAGTCCAGAAGAGGCTGTATTAGCTTTTAAAAAGCTAACTTATCAGGCCCACTTTTATTTTTCTTCAAATTTAAAAGATTTTGCCTTATTATTGGTTTATGGTGTTTCAGGAAAACTAAGGGAGATATTTTTTAAAAAAGCTATCTATTTCCTTTGCAAAAATAGATATAATTACAATAATATGAAGACTGGGTAGCTAATCCTTTGTCGTGAGGAAAATTTGAGAGAAACGACTAAAAGTTAACGTAAACATCCATAACTCAGAAACTAAAATAAGGTGGTGTACAACTCTTAGTGCATGAGTTAATGCAATGGAAAGGAACTTTTATTCAGGAATTGAGATATCTGGACAAATATTTAGGAAAAAACTTAGAAAGTCACTTTGGTCACTTGAGTCATCATAACCATAAATTTCTTTGCTTATCATCGCAAAATCAACTCAAACCTTGGTTGTAACAATTAACTCACTGTGGCAAGCACACGATCCAACACGCACCGGTGCACACGAAGTGAACGTATCAGATTCGTCCAACCAGAAGTTTGAACTAATATCCGATGAAGGCACTTTGGGGACGAGTGTGAACGGGGGAGAGGCGAATAACTTAGAACACCTCTCGCCCTCTCACCGCCCGCCCCTTCAGTTTCGGGAGATGCGTACAGCGAGCGCCGAGTCACTACAGCGTCAAGAAGGGTCATCAGCAGAAAACACTTCGAACTAAAATGCACTTCTTTCCGTCGACATGACTTCAGCGCGCCGAGCGAGTGGACCTGACGCAAAATACACGCGATGTGTGCACCTTGGAAGACTGCTGGAGACTGATGTTTTGCGTGCAGGGCGCCGGCGCCGGGTCGGCCAAAACATTCCGAGTTGCCGACGGATTAGCGCTCCCCTCCTTGCCGAGCCAATCAGAGGGCGCCTCCAGCCGGCTCTGCCTCGCCGGACTTTCCGAGAATGCACCGGCGGGGACAGTCCTGCGGCCGCTGCACTGGGCTCGGCTCGGTGCTCGGCCCTGCTCGGTGCCGAACGGACTCAGCCGAACAAGTCCGAGACAAACTAGATCGCTTTCGGGCCTACTACACTCTACCAAAAATGTCCTGTAAATGCTGTTAATTTATTACCAGTTTTCACTGTAGGTCAATTCACAGCGTTTACTGTGATCTGCTCACGCGATTCACTGTGATCTTGTTCACGGTGTTCACTGTGATCTGGTCCCCAGTAAACACTGTGAGTTTGACGCCGCTGAGCACCGAAGTACTGCAAATCAGGCTCCAATTCACGGCGTTTACTGTGGCCAGATCACAGTGAACACTGTAACCGAGATCACAGTGAACGCCGTGAACTAGTTCACAGCAAACGCCGTGAATTGCATAACAGCAAACATTGGTAATAAATTAACGGCGTTGACAGGACATTTTTTGTAGAGTGTAGCTTAGCTGGTCAAGGTGCTCCCAGAGCACTATAAAGAGGGCTACTCTGGGGCTCAAGGTGCTACCTTCGGGGCAGTCCGATTAAAGCAGCGTATAGAGAGAGGGGGCGGGAGTCAGACGAGTCGGGCAGAAAATTAAGACCGGACGCTGAATTCTACTTTCAGACTCGCAGGGCAAATTATTAAACCTTGTTAAGTCTGAATTTTCAGACCGCCGCGTCTGAAATTTTTTTCAGACTACAAGGTCCGTATTTTTAGACCGGCGGTCCAAATATTAGGACTCTAGTCTGAAAACGAAATTCAGACGGACAAGTCTGACACTTTCGGTCTGAATTTTCAGAATTTTTTTAACAGTGGACGAAAACGACCCTTGGATCAGTCTGCAATCCTCCGTGCAGGGACTCGAACCGAACGTGTGACCCCACCAATGGATTGCGAGAGGGACAGAGCGAGGGAGCGGCGGGCGGGGCGCGGGGCGTGACAGCGATTGCGGGTTGCCGTCAGATGAACTGTCAGGGGCACGTACTCATTCCGAAAGCAATAATTTTCGTCGCTCCGTCTCTCGCACCCACGGGCCGTCCCGTCAAGGTGCGAGAGACGGAGCGACAAAACGACTCTCGGAATCGGTTTCTAATCAAACCGGCAGCACGGGAACGGAGCGTTGTCGCTCAGTTCCGAGATGGTTCCGAGAAGGCCGACGTCGGGTTGTGGGAGAAGGGAGAAGGACCGCCAGTGTTCAAGCGAGACGAGAGGGGCAGAGCGACGATGGAGGACGCAATGACTCAGGGGAGCGGCCGCTCGACTGTCTCCCTCGCACTCATGGTGCGTTTTCCGTAAGGAACGAGGCGGATGCGAGAGAGATGAGTGGACAGGAACGATGAGTGGAACTAGTCTGCTCCAAGCAAGGAATGCGTATCCTCGTCATGTGGTCTCCCTCCCCCCACCATGCCAAAGTGCCCCATCG
Organism: Thrips palmi; assembly: GCF_012932325.1. Taxonomy (NCBI): domain Eukaryota; kingdom Metazoa; phylum Arthropoda; class Insecta; order Thysanoptera; family Thripidae; genus Thrips; species Thrips palmi. The sequence continues at coordinate 730,864 of NW_023144627.1, read as the reverse complement.
TCGCGCGCCAGACGAGAGCGACGCAGCAGGTTCCTTTCAAACAAGAATCTTGTCACGTTCTTTTAAATATTTTGGCCGGTCTAACTCGGGCAAAAGTCAGAGCTCTACCGGGCACCGCGACGCTGAACCGCACTGCGGGCACAGCAGGGCCCGCTGCCTGCTTTGCATATCAATTGCAGTGTACGTCCGCCTAGTGACCCGTTGATACCCCAGATGCCGCCCCGCCCCGCCGCGCATTGACACTGACATTTCATGTTGCTCGCCCTATCCTGTGGTTGCTGGCAGGGTGGCTTGAGCGGGCTTGACCCTCCCCCCCGGTCATTGTTGTCGTCGCCACGGTGCGGCCTGCCCGCCCGCATGCTAGGGTATGGGTACCAACATATCTTCTTTACCGCCGCCTGTAATATCGCTTGACCAATGCCAAGACTTTCTGCATGTGAGTACTTCAGGGAGGACTGTCATAAAGGCTGTATCAGAGGTGCATATCCATCCGTCCAGCATCCGTTCCATCCGCAGCGTCAAGGGGTGGGGGGCTGGCCTGTCCAGGCGACAATTCGAACGCGTTGTTCTGCCTTGCGAACGCAGTCCGGGCGACACAGGTGAGGCAGCTACGCTACGCCACGCCGCCGCTGGCCGGGCGAGCGAGACGGAGCGAGCGGCGCCGCTGGGAGTGCGAGAGAGACGAACGGCCGCCCAGCAGGCTGCGGATGGAACGGATGGAGCAGATGCGCGGGCCGGATTGGGCGGGTTGGGTGCCGGCGGGTCCAGTGGTAGGCGACCCGCCCACGGCCAGGCTGCGGATTGAACGGATGCTGGGCGGATGGATATGCACACCTCTGGGCACCACCGACAGGCGTCACCGCACTGAAAATCCAAGCGTGGGACAGGCATGCACTAGATAACGTGGGACAAAATGTCCCACGCTTGTAAGCGTGGGACAAAGTGTCCCTCGCTTGCAAGCGTGGGACACGGTTTGTCCTACGCTTGCAAGTGTGGGACACGGATTTGTCCCACGCTTACAAACGTGGGACACCCTTTGTCCCACGCTTGTAAGTGTGGGACACGGTTTGTCCCACGCTTCTAAGCGTGTAACACGGTTTGTCCCACGCTTGCAAACGTGGGACATTTTGTCCCACGCTTACAAGCGTGGGACAGTTTGTCCCACGTTATCTAGTGCATGCCTGTCCCACACTTGGATTATCAGTGCGACGACCGTCACCGACAGGCGTCACCAACAGGTGTCACCGACAGCGGTCATCGACAGTAGTCACCGACAGGCGTCACCGACAGCGCCACCAACAGGCGTCACCGACAGGCGTCACCGATAGGCGTCAACGATAGTGGTCACCAACAGTCGTCACCGACAGGCGTCACCGATAAAGAAACGTTATATAGAAAATGTTAAAGGTTGGCATCTGTCATAAACTACTGTACATACTCTGGGCTGCTTGGCAACCATTTTTGGACCGCTGACCTTACAAGAAGCTCACAAAGAACTATACAAACTTTTAACAAAAAGACAATCCAAAAACTAAGAATTTGGTCGCCGATTTTTTGCTAAATTCCCACGGTGAGACCTAGCATCAAGCCGATAATTATTATTTTCATAGTAAATTCATACATAGAAGTTTCACCACTTTTGGAACTTCATTTCAATGTGACCCTGTTTCATTTCTATCTTCCAAAGAAAACGTGTTAAATGTCACAATTTACATCCTTTTGTTTCAGGTCTTCAACAAAATGTACTCCCCAGAGTGCCTTCAAGATATCTGCCTGAAAGTACCAAAACCTGATGATGAAAAAAAAGCCTTGTGCAAGGAAGCAGGCATCATACCATACTACCAAGTACTCAAGGAAACATAGACGCCTTGGCATAAGCGTTTCACCTGACTGAAGCACAGCACAACTTCAAATTAAATCCATACCCCACCTTCTTCGATGGGAGACAAGGGTCAACAAAGTGTACCTCGAAGAATGGTGGTGGGAGTATGAGACGGATAAAACACGGTAAAAGGTTTAATTCAAAAATTATTATCTAAATTGCAACCTACCCTCCTGATATACAACAGTGACAATTTGCCATTTACTTTTGATAATTACGTTAAAATTGAAATACGTAACAAAAGTATAATCATTAAAATGTAGAAGAAATGTAGAAGATATGTGCAAAGGCACCATACATTAATGTTTCTTTTGAGCAAAACTTTCGCTCCTTCACAAAGGTACAATGTATTTACTAAACCATCAGCTTTTTCACTAAAACTTGAAAATGCTTTTCTTGAGTTATTTTCAGCATTTATACATGCAATGGGTTTTTTAATTCAATTATTTTCCTTACATTGAAATCATCTACTAATTCATTTGTTGCACATAATTTCAAGCTGTTTGAAAATGTGTTAATTTCTGTTTTTGTCAGTAATGTTTTAGTGTAGCAGTGTAAGGGACTTGGAGGGAAAAGGGAAGTCAGGGGTCTCGTCGAGACGGAAGGCTCTGTATTATCAGTATGTGACCGTGTACAGAATGGTGGCTGGCGCCAGACAGCGCGCCTAAATATTACAGATGCAGAAGAACATAGGGAAGAACAGTATGGTGGAGAGTGGGGGTGCATGGCCAATGGGATTTAGGAACCAGGGTATTTGAGGGAAGAACGGAAAGAAGAAGGGTTGAGGTCCTGGCCAGGATCACTAGGGTAGTGGTTAGAAAACCCGGGAATGACCGTCTGGAGGCCGTGCTTTGGTTATGTTCTCTATTCTTTCATATCATAACACCACTCCCTCCTGAACGTTAGGTGTGCTATGTTGATAGACACAAGGTAGGTGTACGCCAGACCGTGTCTTGTCGCTTCGCGATGCTGCAGCAGTTTCGACAATCCACGCCTGGCGTATACACCTACCTTGGCCTGCGGCGCTAGCCTGCCTTCGGCAGGCTGCTTTGCTAGACAGACCGAAGAAATGGGCGTGATCCCCTCAAAAAGTAGCATTTGGTCAACAAAATCTACACTAATGAGACTTAACTTTTGGTCGGTGGTGCTAATGGGTTCTGTTTTCGTCATCAGCAGCCTCAAAAACATATGAAAAGACATGAAACTTGACAAAAAGTGTTTTTTGGCTAATACGACCGAATGGATTGAGATAAAAAAAAAAATGAATTTTGGTGAGTGGCGAGACAAGAACATACCTAATGAGCCTGCAAAATATCAGCCAGATCGGCCGAGCCGTTCAGTAGGAGAAGTGCGCAGTGTCACGCACACAGACATGAATTTTTTCAGCAAATGATACCTTAACGACTAACACGACCTTAAAACAACGTACAACACAAGACATTTAAAGGTGTCAGCTAGCTTTTACTCGAGAGTCCAGAAACCAATGCTGTATCCTAACAATAAAATGGGCTGGCTGCCCGGGCGGTATAGTGAGTGAGTGGCCCGCAGCCTGCGCGACGCATCGACAAGTCCTCCCCCGGGCAAAGCGCAGCGGCACCGGCCGCAAACAATGGCACACTGAGAAAACCTTACAAACCATTTTGGGCCTTACAAAGAAAAGAAGTTTGTATAACAAAGTATTTTGAGCATACATAAGCTTACAAAGAAAATACTTTGTAATTTACTAACTATTTCTTCGTATAACAAAGTATTTTAGTTTGTTATATGTATGCTCAAAATACTTCGTAAGGTTTTAAGAGTGCACCCCCTCCTCGCGCGACAATCCATCCCCGCCTGCCACGGCGCGGAATATGGCGCAACAATGCCTCCCGATTCGGCCCGGCCTAGGGCGCTTGGGCTCGGCGGCGGGCGGTGCAGGCCACAGCTCGGCACGGCTCGTACCAAAGTACCAACACCGGCCAGCTCGCTCGGGTCTATGTATTTTGTTTCATACACAATTTTAATTACTATCTTTGGAATGAGCCCGCATACTTCCCCGTATAAGAAAACAAAACGAGTATCATCTGCTTTCATTAACGTTCGATATGTGAAATAAAAATCATGGGTATTTGCCTTCTTTTCACGGTACACGCAGATATGTTAAAGTGTGCAAACCTCAAAAGCGACATAATTCACCAAAATTTGTTTTATGACTGAAATGAAGGTCTTGTGTGCCTCTACCGCACTAAGAACGGTTTTGTAATTCATTTAGAGTGCAGGTACCTTCTGATACGCACCTCAGTGCGAGCATTTTGGTGCCAAGTCTATCGAATGGGGGATTTATTTGAATGGTGCAGCACCGGCCTCCTCGTTGATGGAATAATTGTTTCGAGCATGGCAAGGGGACGTCCATTACACGTCCATCACCATTGATTGAGTTATGCCTGCGTTTTCTGTAGGAGACTTTTTGAGGAGGATGAAACTCAAAACCGCTATTAACAAGGAGTGATCCTTGGCAGTCATCTCTGCGATGTAAACCATCATCGAAACATCTCGCTCACCACCAAGGTTTTGGATTTTCCCTCGTATTTCCTCAAAACTCGAACAAGTGCTAGTAGCGACGGCTTCAATCCAGCGCAGTTGAGATTATCTGCTAATTCTTTGGCGGTAGAGGGAAGAATTTTCATGCATCTAATGAACAGAGAGCATAGTGCTAAACCATTGTGCTCCAAATGAGTTAGGCAGGCAGCTTTCACGAAGGTCTTGGCGGCTTCTGGGCTGTTGTTTTTGTAGTGCAAAAACTTTTCTTCTAGCAATAAGCAGTGGGCCAACAGGATCTTGCAAATGGGATTGCCTTTGCTTATGAATTTGTTCACTCTCTAAATGAAATAGACCTTTCCGGGCTAAGCAACTTGTCCAGTAAACTCGGATCTTTGCGCCGCCACACTTAAAGATCCAGCTCAGTGGTGGTGAAACGGAATTGAACTCGGTATCTACTGGAGTATCAACCACAACGAGTTTAATGCCATTTCGCTGCAAATAGTTTGGGTCTTACAGTGTGGCGGCGCAAAGATTCGGTTATTGCACGAGAAGCTGGGTAATTCCACGCCAACTTGAACACTCATAAACCTGACGTCGTCTGATTTCAACCAAAATTGGTGAATCGCCACCAATTAGTGTCTAGAATGACCCCCTAAAATGGTTTTGGCCAATAGCCAATAGTTCCGGAGATATAGCACTTCACCATTTTTGGCCATTTTCCAAGTTACAGAAACAGTGTTTCACTTAAGTGCCATTATCTCAGCTCCTATTGGACTTACAGGTCTGATTCTGTGCTCATTGGAAAGGGAATGAAATTTTGCATCAAAATGTGGTACTCTCAGGTTGATAGGGCAAAAACTCAAATAAATGTCTTTTTCGATTAAATGTTTAAGTTGAAAATGTCGTTTCCAAAATACGTCATCCTGAAAAAAAAACTTTTTTTCACCAAAAGGTCTTATAAGGTGTCTACTTTAATGTCCTAAAGTGCTTCAAAAAGTATTTGAGTTTCGCAGTATTTGCAGGGGAAACCGTGATGAAATGTGCCCAAAAAGTTCACTTTTTTCACTCTTCGCCCAGCCTACGATGGTCCTGTTGCAGTCCCACTCCTTCACCACTAGTGATTCTAATGCCGGAAAATTTCCGGGGAAAAATGCAGAAAATTTCTGAAAATTTCCGTATTTTTCCAAGAGCCCCGGAAAAGATGGAAAAATTCAAAAAATGCGCATTTTGCATGTTAATGAAGTCACATGACATAATCGCTGAATTCCTGTTATTTTTGAACACAAAAGTCAGTCGCAGTGACTTCGTAACATAGTTTTTCGTGGCTTTCGTGGTTGTGGTCGTCTGCTGAAGCTTCTAGAAGGCAGTGAGGGGGATGGACACAAACGTAAGTGCATCGGTATAAGCAGTTGCCTTGTCTGGCGAATGTCAGGTGTTGTCTCAGTAGTCCATCACAAGTGTGAGGCAAGCTAAAAAGAGTTGCTACGCTGCCCACCTTTTAAGTATTGATTCACTCGCCCCCGGCGATCTCGTCGCCGTCGCTAGATTTGATTTTGACTGCAAATGTCACAATGTGGATAGGGATAGGGGTGGATAATTAAGTATTGTCAATAAACGGCCTTACGGAAAAGTATTGCCTTCAGAACGGCGATACATAGAAATATCGCCAAAATTTGGCGATACTTTTTGGTATTGCCAAAACCACGGCATTAAACTAAGAACTTGTCACCTTGATTTGTTAAACGTTTATTGCCAAATTGTGGCAATACTCCAAAGTATCGCCAAATTTTGGCGATACATTTGTGTATTGCCGTTTTGAAGGCAATACTTTTCCGTGAGGCCGTTTACTGGCAATACTTAATTGTATCGCCAAAAAAAGGTACCAAAAGTATCGCCATTGGATTTACAGTGGAGACAGAAGGTAGTGTCTGTTCTTTTGTCCTGTACTGTTCCATCGTACTCTGATTTTGTTGATTTGAATCCATTTAATCTATAATACTTGTGCAAATATTAAAAATGGTTAATTCTTTTCCTTTTCCTGCACCTCACACAAGTTCCCCCACCGTTTTACGACGTTTTCTGACATTTTTGCAGCAAAACTCACTATTTTTCCAAAGTTTTCAATTTTTCTGGAATTTTTCCGTATTTTTCCTAATTTTCAGGAAATTTTCGGAAAAGTTGAATCTTTCCGGAAAATTAGAAACACTATTCACCACCCTCAAAACTGTTACTCCTATGCCCAGCATCGATTGGTATGTATGAAAGTAATTGTTTGAGTAAGTCTGAGCGTCAGGGAAGGGGTCAGATCAAATTCCAGCTTAAAACTTTGCGTAACAAGACATCAAATCGACTACTGAGCAACTGGTACGTCTCATTCCACTTCTTTTACAATTAAAAACATCTGCTATATAGTTCCCAGTACCAGCAATTCCATATAGGCCAGAAAAATAAAGAACAAATTTCTCAATTTTCTACTTTGACCTAATTTTGGCGCTTTCATCAAGATTGGTGCTTCTACATGACCATGTGTGATAGGAAAGATCCTCCCTGCCCTCAATTTAGATAGTACCAACACAAACAAAGAAACCCAAACTCATGGTGCACTTAAACATTATAATGAAATTGTTTCGAGCAAATTTTACTGGTTTTCGAGGGGTGTGGGGAATTTAAATCGGAGGAAAATGTAATGTGTCTGCCAAAAGTTGATTTGTGGTTCATTAGTTAGCTTTCTCTAGTAGGTTGTGAGCCCTTTTAACTATGACTATAAAGGGACTATGCCAGGGACCACCAGGGACTATAAAGCAATTGTTTATTACAGTAAAAGAAGTGGAATGAGACGTACCAGGTTCTAATCTAGGGTGGAGTATTTTGGGTTTGAAAGTTTCAATGAATTCGACAAAATTGCTCAAGTAGGCCAAACCAAGCAACCTACAAAACTTGGCCTACCACCACCTTTCTTTTTCTTTTTTTATGACTAGAAAGAAGAATCACAAGCCAGAACTAAAAAAACAACTTTTACCCTAAAAGAATCAGGAAGCGACATTTTTCCGCTAAATTAGTCAAATTTAGAATAATGTAAATATCTCAGGTTCTAATTGAGCTAGCCAACTTTCCTTTGAGGGTTGATAGGTACTAGTGGTACCTATTGAACCCACAAAGTTTGAACCAAATCCGTGACCCAATCCCAGATCTCGGTCCACCTTGGGGTAGATTTACTCAGTAGTCGATTTGATGTCTTGTTACGCAAAGTTCTAAGCTGGAATTTGATCTGACCCCTTCCCTGAGCGCTCAGACTTACTCTAACAATTACTTTGATACATACCAATCGATGCTGGGCATAGGAGTACGTAACAGTTTTGAGGGTGGTAAAGGAGTGGGACTGCAACAGGACCATCGTAGGCTGGGCGAAGAGTGAAAAAAGTGCACTTTTTGGGCACATTTCATCACGGTTTCCCCTGCAAATACTGCAAAACTAAAATACTTTTTGAAGCACTTTAGGACATTAAAGTAGACACCTTATAAGACCTTTTGGTGAAAATTTTTTTTTTTCAGGATGACGTATTTTGGAAACGACATTTTCAAGTTAAACATTTAATGGAAAAAGACATTAATTTGAGTTTTTGCCCTATCAACCTAAGAGTACCTCATTTTGATGCAAAATTTCATTCCCTTTCCAATGAGCACAGAATCAGACCTGTAAGTCCAATAGGAGCTGAGATAATGGCACTCAAGTGAAACACTGTTTCTGTAACTTAGAAAATGGCCAAAAATGGTGAAGTGCTATATCTCCGGAACTATTGGCTATTGGCCAAAACCATTTTAGGGGGTCATTCTAGACACTAATTGGTGGCGATTCACCAATTTTGGTTGAAATCGGACGACGTCAGGTTTATGAGTGTTCAAGTTGGCGTGGAATTACCCACCTGCTTCTAGGACGGCGTCTTGTCACTTCACGGTCGGGGCTGGAGTCGGTGGAGTCACTCCGGCTGGACGGCCTGGAGGGCACCGCGTTGACTGGTGCCGCTGGGGTCACTGCTAGATTCAACCAAGACAAGTCAGAGGACAGGGCTTTGAGGACAGCTGCAGTGAAGACTGAATCGTTTTGCACTCTCTTCGCGCTTTCCACTAGCTCACAGACAGTGTCAAAACGATGGGGCTGAAGGGCGTAGGCAATGTGTGGAAGGAAGCCCTCCTTGATGGCGTAGCAGATCTCGGTCTCTGACCAATCCGGAGAAACTTTCCTGCACAAAGTCTCCTTAAAACTGACATAAGTAGCTACATGCTCACCCTCAAGCTGTTTTCTCTCGTTCATGTCTCTGAAGCGCTCGAAAAATGTCTTTCGGCACCGGAACCTGTCAATGAACTCCTTTTTAATTTGACCCCACATGGATGGATCCCGCCCGTAATTAGACAACAGCGTGTGGAAATACGTCCTAGCTTTGGAGGTGACGCACTGCTCGAAAAGCGTCACACTGTGTGCAGGAGACATTTGGTACATGGCCCAAACACTCTACTGCTCCTCGATGAACGCTGCCGGGTCACCATCTGCAGCCCCGCCGTACAGCGGGTCTGGTGGCGGTGGCACCTCCCTCCCTCCATGGTGATGATGGGAGCAGAGTCACCGAGGCGGCGGGACAGCTAAAATTTAGCGCCCCAGTTGCCACCGAAATGCACACGAGACGGCGGCCAGCGTCGGCTCTAGCGCGGTGTTGAGCTCAGCGGCTAGAGTGTCGCCCACACGACACTAGACTAACACTAAGAACTTATGACTAAAAAAAACAAAACTTAAACTAGAGCATGGAAAAATTTCACAAGAGACGAACTTGCAACGATCCATCTTACACGCTAAAAAAATCAACCACTAAATTACACTATTTTGGTTACCCTGAACCGTAATTACGACAAAAACACAACCGCCACGTGCCTGCTGAGACCAGGGTTGCCAGCGCCCAGGACTGTTGAAAATAGTAGAAAAGTGACTTAGCACCTTTGAAAATAGTGACAAAAAAGTGACGTCTTTTTGCTAAATAGTGACAATAAAGTGACCTTTTTAGGCTAAATTTTGCTATGATCTGTAGAAAACTATCGCTTTTGGCACTTAATTGGAGCTCAAATACAGGGTATGTGGGTGTAAGGACAATAAAACCGGAAAAAGGCGCGTGAAACAGAGGCAATGGAATGGTTCTGTAAAGTTAACGGGAACTTTTAAACTCGAAAGAACATTAAGAGAAGCATGAAAGCAAAAGCTTTAAAAACAAAGCGGTGATAGGATACATCTTTACTTAAAATATAAAACTGAACCAAATTCTCAAAAAATACAAATAAATCTGATTGGATAGACTGGTCTATCTCGCCCGCAATAGAAGCCGGCCGCCTCCTAATCCACTCGCCTGACCGCGCGACGTGACTCAACCACAACGCGGGGTCATATGCAAAAGATCTTATCTGGGAGTTCCCCCCAAGAGAATATTATCTTAAACGCAGACAAATTTCACTCATTTGTCATTTGATTTGGCTGCAAATCAATATGATTTGTGATAAATTTCACTTAAACCCTAAGATGAAAGATCTAAACAACTAAAAGTGCAAGTAGAAATGTATTCCGCTTACTCTCGTTTCCGTCCAGAACGATCGAACTGAGTGAAATGCACCTGCCTTAAGGATAAGATTCTCTTGGGGCGAACGCCCAGATAAGATGATTTGCATAGGACCCCTCGACAACAGTCACCGCCTTCCGACACAGCGCTGCCGCGCGGTTCGATACCTCGATAGACTTCACGAAACCGGCGGCGGGTGATTTGAACAGTGTTTTGAACCAAAGGCAAATTTACGCTTATAACGAAGTAAAATGGACATGATACCCTGCGCGAGCTCCAAAAAAGTGACAAAAGTGACAAAATTTCCAGAATAGTGGAAATAGTGAGGGCACTTTGGAAATAGTGAAAAATACTCTACAAATCAAAGAGTGTACATAGTATGCTCTAACTGGTGCATGCCTGCAAGCACGCTCTAGCTAGCGCATGCCTGCCAAGCATGCACTAACTAGAGCATACATGCCATGTACACGCTTCCTGATGCAGAAAACTCCCTATCCCTTATGCAGTAAATGTATGCTCCAGTTAGCGTGTACATGGCATGTATGCACTAGTTAGTGCATGCCTGGCAGGCATGCGCTAGTTAGAGCGTGCTTGCAGGCATGCTCCAGTTAGAGCGTACCATGTACACTCTTTGATTTGTAGAGTAGTGACAATAGTGAGTCGCTGGCAACCCTGGCTGAGACCTAAAGCACGCGACAGTGTGAGACTTAAGGGGGGACCCTGGTGAAAAAATCGCCAAAATTCCAATAAATAGTAATTTCAAAGTTGAAGGAAAAAAATGTGCATAGAAGGTTTCAGATTCAACAGGTTGAACCCCTTTAAGCTAAGTGGGTAGTTTCTTTATCATTTGGAAGGAAATAACATTGAGATCAGTTGTCGTTGGCTTCTACGCTCAACTTCACAGCTTTGCTCAGTCAACAAAAAATTTTGTCGTAGAAAGACTTCCTGCGTTCCTGGTTGACACCTACATGAGTCGTCTTGCATGGACTCTATTCATTGATGACTTGTTGACAAATTTTAGTGACGGAATCTTGATATCAGCCCTACTTTTTTTAAAACACACCTAAAAGTTTGAAAAAAGGGAAAAAAATAACTTTTTTTTTTCAATGTTAAAATTTGAAAACTCATATCTCCAAACAGAAGTTGAATTTGAAAATTCCGTCACTAAAATCTCTTCTTTACATCTTTAGGATAACCCAAAAAAATTTTCAAGACTTTCCGTCCTAATGAAAGACGCAGGAAGATTTTTCCCCAACGCTCCAAAAAACACTAAAAAGCCACTTTTTGGCCCGCCCTTCTATTCAAAAAATAGGGGGAGGGCCTATGCATTTGCCTTTGTGTCTGTGTGTTGTTGTTGTTGTTGGCGTCTGTGTACAAGGAAGGAGTTGAGCTAGAGTAACCAGATTTGGAGGGTACTTCAGGAGTACCGTCCAAACAAATAATCCGGTGGTGCAAATCCCGTCCGGGTCGCACAAGGGCTGCTGCAGGTGCATCATGGTTTACATGAGCGGGAGGGGGATTTCCGCCATTATTGGTGGAATCGGGGCGACGAGACAAGATGAATGGACCTGGTCCCGACCCCATCGGCCGCTTTTACCAGTTGGCCAGATCAGGATCTTCAAAAAAGAGGGTCGACCGACTTAAAAAAAATTATTGCAGATTTCGATTGGTCTCAGCAAGACCTTTTCAACGAGGGGTCGGAAAGGGGGTCCAGGAGCCCGACTTCGTCTATTAGTCACATCAGGATCTTGAAAAAGGGGGTCGACCGACTGAAAATTTTTACTTAAGTTTTGGATAGGTCTTGGCAAGACCTCTTCAACGAGGGGTCGGAAGGGGGGTCCAGGAGCCCGCCTTCATGAGTTATGGGAAAAAGTGCGACGGACTCGTTTTGCGCTCCTGCTGTGCCTCTATTGCAAGGAGTTGCAGTAGCATGGCAAATATGGGTATTTTCGGAATGAGGGCGAAGAGACAAATGAAATGGGCATATTCTAAGGACAGTTGGAGTAAAAAGTGTAAGGACTATTGCATATTGTGAATAGAAGGGCGGGCCTAAGTCACGATGGTACATCGATAACTTTGCTTTAGCCGCTCACGGTGTGTGTGATGCGAGCGGGCCGAAGGCCCGGGGCCTTCGACTGGCCAAGTTGGGTCTGATGCGAGGGCCGAAGGCCCGAGAAAAGGCCGCCGGCAGGCCAAGCTGGGCCGGCCCCCTGTCGAACCGAGTTGCCGGCGCAGCGAAGCGGAGCTGGCAACTCGGTTCGACGGAAGGGCGGGCCCTAGCTTGTCTCAGAGACCGTTCAACATTTTGGATTGAATTTTGTTTTGGGAACTCACCATAATGAACCTAATAATTAAGCAAAGTTTCAACTTCCTGGGATTATTTTGAAGCCCACTTGAAAGTTTCACCAGGGTCCCCCCTTAAACCTAATTGAGCCGTAAGCTGCGAGACACAAGACAGGTTTTTGAACTCCACTCTTCAAAACCGCACCTCCACCATGTGCAAGTCCAGGCACCGCCCTCAGGCTGTTTAGAGAACAGTGCTTGGGCTAGCGGGGAATAGCCCAGTTCTGGTCTGGGGGACCTTTTTAAGGTTTGAAGGTTGTGGAATAAAGAAGCCTGGGTTACCTGGTTCAACTCCCCGTTGTTCCGCTATATCCCGGCCTCCCCCGGTCCGCTCTGTGCCCCTCAGCTGGCGCTTACCGACTGGCGAGCTCCGCTCGGCCAGGCGGGCTCGCGGCGTGGTTGCTCGGCGCATTCTTGCTTACTGGACAATTTGGACTTGGGTTCGGGCAGTGCCCCGTTGCGACAAAACGCAACACTACCCTTTCCCTCCGAGTCCCTTACACTGCCACACTATAACACATGACACTTTAGCTTTTATAAAGCATCAGTACAAACAATTATTATCAATAACTTTTTAAACGTTCTCATTAACACTATAGAAACAATTCTCAATCAAGAAAAAAAGGAAATAAGAAATGAGTTGTTTCACTTAAGATGAACAATATCAGATTGGTAAAAAACAGTTTACAGGAACAATGTCACAATAGTAGACACTTAAAAATAAAGTTTACAGATAACATTGTTTCTTTTTCAATGAAAAATGTCAGATTGGTAAAAGCAGTTTACAGGAACAATGTCACAATGGCAGAAACACTTGAATACGTACAAGGTTTATAGTAGTACAATAGTCTCAACATAATGAAGGTGGCCAAGGTGGACAGTCTAAGTTACATGCGAGCTGGCTCAGAAGTTACACCAATAACAAGTTTTCTACACAGGGGGCAGAGATGTCCATTGAGCTGGAGCTCTTTTGCACATGGAAAACAGAAGTTCCTGTGACTGCAGGGTAACAATATACCTCTATGAAGAACTTCAAAGCTTTCATCCCTTGTGTCAAGGCATACGACACAAGTCATCTGGAAGTAAAGTTGCTATAAATACCCACAGAATGGATATTGGGTATGAATAACAGGAAAAGTAGCGATATACATCGGCAACTTTGGCCCGTCCCGTTCATCAGGGAATGTGGAAATTTCGCCTATGTTTAACCCTAACGGGGTTTGAACCTGAGTCTGGGGTAAAAATAAATGTTACTTTCGTCATCAGCGCCCTCAAAAACATCAGAAACAATGCAAAAATTTGAATAAAAAGAATGTCCAAAATATACCCTACTGGGATTTGAACCCGGGTCCAAACTTCTCCGATTCGCTTGAAACTGGCACCGTTGGTTTTGTTTCGTCGCCCCGATTCCAAAAATACCCCTACATGACCTCCTAGCTGTATCCGTAGCTGAAATCCTCCTCGACCCCATGTAGACCATGATGCACCTGCAGCAGCGCCCCCGGGGCTCGGATCGGATTTGCTGCCACCGGGCGGTTCTTAGGGTCACCCAAGGAGGCTGCATACCAAATTCGGTCAAGATCGGACCACGGGAAGTCCTCGGACGGACGGACGCACGCACAGCAGGTATCATACTATATGCCCGTCCCTCCGTCATTTTTTTTTACAAAAAATAAACGGGACGGGCCAAAAATGGACACAATTTAACACAGAACGAGACTGACGATTTCCTTCAGCAGGTTCCGGTGACAGCATTGGCTCGTAGAAATCATTCCAATAATCAGGCTGAAAGGGTGAAATGAATTAACATTTAAACAAGGTAGGTTTACGCCAGACCGCGTCTTGTCGTAACAGGCTTCGCGATGTCTCGCTGCCTGTTCCTCCAATCCACGCCTGGCGTACCTACCTTGGCCTGCGGCGCTAGTCTGCCTGCGGCAGGCAATGGCTTGTCCGTTGTCGGTTATTTTTTAACTTGTTGAATGCTGGGGGGCTCCGCCCCCCAGACCCCCCTACATTCTAAATAGAGTTGTTGGCTGAGCGATAGCGAAGCCGTTACTCCATGGTTGAAAGCTTTCCTTTGTCTGTCCGTCTGTCTGTCTGTGTGTGTGTGTGTGGTCCGCACTACTCCCCTGAAAGGCTCAGCCGATCTCGGGAGATTTTGCACACTTGTGGGTATGTCCTTGCTCGGCACAAGCGAAATTCACCATCCTAGCTCAACTGGTTCAGTTTTTATAGCCGAAAAACACCTAAAAAACGGCGAAAGAGCTTTGCAGATAGATCACTTCTGGCTTAGGAAAGGGGGGTCTGGGGGGCGGAGCCCCCAGCCCCGACAAGTTAAAAAGTGACAAGGTCAAGATCGTGTTATCTGTAGATAAAAACTCTATTTAGAATGTAGGGGTCTGGGGTGGAGCCCCAGCATTCAACAAGTTAAAAAATAACCGAGGATGGACAAGTCATTGCCTGCCGCAGCAGGCTAGCGCCGCAGGCCAAGGTAGGTACGCCAGGCGTGGATGGAGGAACAGGCAGCGAGACATCGCGAAGCCTGTACGACAAGACGCGGTCTGGCGTAAACCTACCTTGTTTCTACAGATTACACGATCTTGACCCTTGCACTTTTTAACTTGTCGTAGCTGGGGGCTCCGCCCCCCAGACCCCCCTTTCTCCAAGACAGAAGTGGTCTATCTGCAGAATCTCTATTTTTCGCCGTTTTTTAGGATTTTTCGCTAAAACTGAACCAGTTGAGCTAGGATGGTGAAATTCGCGTGTGCCGAGCCAAGGACACCCAAGAAGTGTGCAAAATCTCACCGAGATCGGCCGAGCCGTTCAGGAGGAGTAGTGCGGACACACAGACACACAGACACACAGACAGACAGACAGACAAAACTTTTCAACCCCACTGGAGTAACAGGCTTCGCTATCGCTCAGCCAACAAATGAGACAAACCACTTGGAATTTTCCCCACAAGGAAGCAACTTACATCATCAACACCAGGCCCATTGGGCTCTGCCTCATTGTCTGCCTCTGCATCATTGCCTGCCGCCGCCTCGTTTGGGGACATCTGAACAAGAGAGCACAGTCTACGTTGAAGAGGCCAGTCGCCAAGATGATCTCCTAGACGGAAAACCCTCCCCTCAGCAGGCACAAGTCATGACGCAGACAGTTCTTGAGGTGAGTTCGAGTTAAAAGACATCCTCAGTTGTAACACTTATTTCCCAGGATCAGTATGGTTTTTTATGTGTTTAGAAACAGTTTGAGAGATCCAAAATTTTTGAATATCATCTCATGACCTTAGGAGGCTAAGATAAGTGAAATATGGGATATTTTCAGCTCTGTAGGAACTCCCTTGGGTTTCATTAATTCTGATAAATCGCTTATAATTCAAAGGGTTGTGGACTTGAAAGCCAAAAGAGGAGTTTGTTAGCCATTTTACTGCTGAGAATATTTTCCATTTTTCTACTGAAATACCCAGCCAGCAGAACCTTTTTCTGCTTTATTACCAACCAAATGAGCAACCTGTTTCCATTGATTAATGTTGAGGCCACTCGTGCTGAAACTCAAGGGAATGCAGTCTGTGAGGAAGACGCCAGCCAGCAGAACGTCACACCTCTCCCTGACGGACTAACTAATGCATCTTCTGAGGGCAGTTCCTCTTTTTTGCGCAAGTGCTCTGACTTGTTTCTTTTGGTTTTTTCGCAGGGTTCGAAGCTAAACCAAGTCTTGCTTGGGATGGACAGTTCCAAGAAGGGTGCTGACACAGTGAGTTCTCTTTTTGTCCTCCTTCTTGGTACCTTGTAAACGAGTGTTTGCTGATTTAATTATCTTTTTGCAGAGATCTAAGTCCCCAAAAACCCGAAAGAATGAAGAAGAAGGCCAGGCCTTTCCAGATTTGCCATCCAAGGGTCTGAAAGGCGTGGAAGCCGGTCAAGGGCAAGGAAGGCAAGGACGCAGAGTCCAAGCTTGAAGAGAAGAGTGCCCGTCGCCGAAGGAGTAAGGGAAGGTGGGGCACATTGGGACGGATTTTTTCTTGGCGCTCTACGTCAGAGGGCTTACGAGCTAAAATGGTCGGAGCAGGCCAAAATTGTGCATTGACATCTGGCCTATCATTTCCTGAAGCATTCAAACTTATATCGACACGTTTTTAGGCAGGAGAGATATTTTCCGTAGAGTCTGCACTTGTCCCAATGTGGACAGTACCGGGGCACATTGGGACAGATCCGGGGCACATTGGGACAGCAATGAAAAAAATCTGGATCTAAGTCGTGCATTTATCTTTTCGGACTGCCAAGTTGTAGAAAAAGTTATGCTGAATACAATGAGCGCAGACTCGGATCTCTGGTTCCAAGCGTTCGGAAGATACGCGGCTTTCAATAGAATAGTACTATTTTTCGTGTTTTTTGACCTCTCTACTAGAGAAAACCCTGAAGTAATGACTTTAGAGACCACATGCATAAGATAACTTTTATTTGTTTGAACGAGACAAGAAAATATAGGTACGATTCATGTATTTTTGCTATCCACATGGCCCAGTAGCCTCACCCTGTCCCAATGTGAACTGAGGCATTTCAAAACGTCAACTCGGTCTGTGGCCCTTGACCTCAAGACCAAGCTCCGCGCGTTGACCCTTTTTGACGCCCATTGCACCAGGGAACACATTCCTAACCTCGGTGCGATCATCCGACGTGCATTTCAGACGCTAAAAAGAAAACAATATTCAAAAATCGTGCTACTTTTTCATCGTTTTTCGTGGAATCGAAGTTCCAACCCACGTTTCTCATTCAGAAAGCGCCCAGATCTGTCCCCGAGTTGTGAAAACAGTAAACCAAATAACGCTCTATTATGGTCAATTTTCCGGAGAACCTGACATAACCGGAAGTTGGAAATATTGAAGGTGTCCCAATGTACCCGGTGTCCCACTGTACCCCACCTTCCCTTACAGAGGTAATTGTGTATAAAATATGTCTTATTCATGAACCTGCTTTTTTTTCGCACATGCCGTGTCTTAATTCTCACTATCCTTTCAATTTTACAGTGTCCTGAAGCATCGGCTGGGGGCTCTCAGGAACGTAGGAGGAAAAGGTCAAAGAAAGAAGGGAAAGAGTCTGCTGACACTGCAGCTCCCAACAAGAAGCTCCAAAAGGTAAAAAATAAGTTTGTCCTTTCTATCATGCTTTATTAATATATGGAAACTAAACTGTCTTGTGTTTTCTTTGCAGGCTGCTGGTGGTGGACCGAAACTTAAAGTCAGAATTAAGAAACCGAGGACTCATGGCCATCCGTCAGTTGTTTTCCCGGGCAAGGAGTGGCCTCGAACGCGGGCACAAATGTCTGCCATGGACAATGACGTAAGTTTCCTCTCCGTTGCGTGCCACTTTCAGACACATGTGTATTTTCGACTAATGAGTAAAATAGGCATGTTTTTAATTTTCCTTGTTTATTTTGCCCTGTTGCAGTGTCAGGAAACTAGCTCTGAGCTCTATGTATGGCGGTGTATTTATTGCCGTCATATGTCACTCAGGCGCCTTTCTATTATCAAGCACATCGAGTCAAAGCACGCAGATTTTCTTGAACTAGAGCAGTACGGGCTCTTTGGGGCGGCCAGGAGGCTTGAGAACCTCTGCCGCGTCAAGTTCATGGGACGGGCAAGATTCGAGCCCTATTATAAACTGTTAAAACAGTTTGATTTGGACAAGGTACAGAGAGCCCAGCTCCGGGGCTGGAGCCAGATGGTGTTGGCTGAGGCCAACAAACTACATCTCTGCTGGTACCACATTTCATGAAGCCGACATCAATTGAAGAGGTGAGCAGCCTTAGTTTTATTCCTAATTCAACTGAATCAGTAAGGTTTTTAATTAAATCTACCTCACTGGTGAAACAAAGGCATAAAAATTATGCCCTTAAAGGGCGTAAACGATTTACGCCCTTAAAGGGCATAAATCGTTAATGCCTTTGGGAAGGGCATTAAAATTTTGCTTGAAATTCCCATACCATTTACGCCCTTCCCAAGGGCATAAAACGATTTATGCCCTTGCAAGGGCGTAAAAGAGCATTTATGCCCTAAAGGGCGTAATTTTTATGCCTTTGTTTTACCAGTGCTCACGTCAGCTCTTACTGATTACCTTGCGACTTTGAATCTCATTTTAATGTAGGGAAATGTTTCGCTAACTTCTCACTATCCATTGACTCGGTTACTATTTCTGATACTGGTAGTTCTAAGTTTCTCGGTATCCAGGCTAAATTGGAAAGAGCACACTACAAAACCAAAGGTCAGACTTCATGCCACTCCAGAGGCGAGACAAAAAGTCTCGCCTCAAATTGGCGAGACTTTGAAAGTCTCGCCTCAAACTGGCGAGACTTTGAAAGTCTCCGAAAGACTCCGAAAGACATTTAAAGTCTCACCGCCAATTTGAGGCGAGACTTTTTGTCTCGCCAAATTTTGGCGTGAAGTCTGACCCTTGGTTTTGTAGCGCATCTGTAAACTCTGTCTGCTTAACTTACAACTAAATATTTCCCCCACATGCAGTTAATTTAATGTGTTAACTTTTCTTCTCCTATACCTTGACTGACCTAACTTATTTACCAGCCAATATTTACAAACTGTTTTCGTTTTACTTTTTGTTCAGGGTACTTATGACGAATCGAGACCAGGAACGACCAGTCACCAAGATGACACACCACTTCTACTGGACGAAGAAACTTCTCCTCAGCTTGTTCCAATTGTCACTACGCAGACAATTCTTGAGGTGAGTTTGAGTTGAGAGACATCCTCAGTTTTAACCCTGATTTACCAGAATCAGTAGGGTGTTTTAGAAATAATTTAAGAGATCCTTAACTTTTCTTTTGAAGAAAACTCAAAACCCATATTGTAGCTGTCAAAATTATATTGGTATTGAATAGCTTCTCTGCCTTGACCTGAGAGTTTTGATCACTTTATTTGATATTTTCATCCCAAATTAGGTCATTTTGGACCAAAATTTTCAAATCGAGTTTTTTATTGTTTCCTGCAGTTTTTGGTGCGCTGAGCTCAAAAATGACTTCCAAATTTTTCCCAGACTCACGCATTACTGAATTTTGGCCAATTTTGGACCAAAATTTTGGAATCGAGTTTGACGTTGATCCCAACAGTTTTTTGTGTGCTGATAACAAAAATCACTCCCATTTATACCCCAGACCTACATTTCACTCAATATGAGCCCACAAGCTGCACATTTCGTCTACTTAAGCACAGTCCGAAGTGCACAAATTCACATCGCTCAGCCACACTACGCGCCCACACTAAACGGCGCGTACCCCTAGTAGATCTGTGCTGCATGTTTCTGCCTGTGGGAGCTGTGGCAGCTGCCTCCACACATTCAGCTCGTATTCCCTTTGGAGGGAATATTCGAGGATCAGGAGTGGGATAGTGTTGCTCTCCTCCAAACCTGACCGCAGTTCCTGTGCGTGAAATGTAAGCACCGTGTGTTTGTAAGTGGTTTACTGGCTTGACTGTTGCTGAGGTTTGGTCCTTGTCCTGCATGCACATCATATCGTTTCCTTTAAAGGAGGAACTCCCTGGTCCTGCTTTCCCTGTGGGCCACTTCGCTCTCGCGGTGTTGAATCGTCTTATGCCTGCCCACCACCCTCTAGTTGGGTGGAACCTAATGCCCGGCGACCTGATATAGGGGTTAGGCCCTTTCCCGGTGCTTCCCGTGCTGGACGGGATCCGCCAATTCCTCCTGCCAGCCTCCGAGACCGAGTTCGTTTGGCTGGGGCCGGGGGGTGGGCCCGCGACCGGGGCTGCACTTGCCACGTACGACTCCTTGCCCTTGTGTGACGTCCTGTTCCCGAGGAGTCGAGTCTCCTTCACCGTTAGTGTTCTTCTCTTTCTGGGGGTTATCCCGGGGCGATTATTCTTCCTTGTATATTTAGTTGGAGTCTGTGCAGCTCGAGATGCCCGGCCGGCGTGCAGCCGCTGAGGAGGTGGCGTTCGCTATAGACTTCGCTGGCTTCGACACTCTCATTCCAGGAACGTGACATCACGTTGAAACGAACGTGACAAAATGTCACGTTCGTTTGAGCATTGTGTCACGTTCGTTTGAATGTGAGCAAGCTGTTTTTTGGACAATTCACACTCTAGCGAATGTGACACAATGCTCAAGCGAACGTGACATTTTGTCACGTTCGTTTCAACGTGATGTCGCGTTCTTGGAATGAGAGTGGAGGACGTGGACCCTGAGGTGCCAGCCGTTCCCCTTAACGACTCCCACTGGGGTTTAGACGCTTCCACACCCCCCGTGCCTCCCCGTTGCATTTCCCTCTTTCGGTTCCCTCCGCATGCCGAAATCATCCGTCTGTCCGCAGGCCACTGGGTAGAAGAGGGAGAAAGGGAAGAAGAGGAAAGCAGGAGACAAGCCTTTCGACGGTCGAGATCTGGAGCTGGACCGAGACATCCGAGACGCGAGGGACGTCCTCTCGAAAGAGAAGAATGTGAGAGCATTCCTAAACCTGGAGTCATGGAGGCTGCGGGATAGCCTTCACGTCTTTGAGGCGTTCCACGACACGACCTCATCCGCCCTCAGTACGTTTCAATATTACACACATGTACTTTTTTGTGCATAAGCTTTGAACAAAATTGGGCATGCGTAATACAATGAAATTCATGCGTATTACGATGAAAAATTAAGCATATAACGTATGTTCAAATTTATGCGTACCTTAGATGAAAAACCATCGTAACACGTATAAAAACGATCATGAGATGTTGAGTGTGTAGGGTTTAGATATTTTCTGGTTCCATTCTGTCACTGGTACCACTTCTTTCGCGATCTGTCCCATCGGCCGTTACGGATAAGAAAATTAAGAATTACAGTGCTCCCCCCCTGCTCCTCCACGCGAGACTGGTCGAGTGTAAAACAATCGGTAGCATACGTAGACGCGTCGGCCCGGCTAACGAGGCCGTCATCTAGCCGTTTCACTGCGCTTATCGCATTATGCTGCTCAGGCTGCCAACCGGCCTCCTCGCCTAGCCAGTCCGTGCGATTCTAGTGCAACGCGCTCGGCAAAGTGGGGATCCCTACGAAAGATGTTCTTTGTCACTCCTCGACTGCAGCCTCCTGATTTGCCCCCTCCCCTCTCACTGTGCGAAAAAACCACAGTAAATTCCGTTATTTTTTTTGCCGGGATTTACCGTAGTTCACGACACAGTATTTTACTGTGCCTGGTTACAGCATTTACTGTACCTGGTACAGGATTTTCCGTACTCCACTCCTGTGGTTACAGTAAATCCCGTACAAAGTACAATAGGTCCTGTAAAAAAGTACAGTAAATCCTGTACTCTGAAACAGTGACAGCTGTACTAATCACTACAGGATTTACTGTGATTTTTTCCCACAGTGCTCTCTCTCGCGGCTCCCTTAGATAGCATAGTCAACTAAAAACAATTTAACGTTAAAATAATAATAATAAAGCTACTTTTTCTTGCAATTTTCAGATTGTGGAGTAAAGTTTCCTTTTTTTCTTCCAGGCCTTGATTTGGATGGAGACTTGGAGGAAGTCACCTCAAACCTCTAATTCGCCACACTCCACTGAAGTGAACACTCCCCCAAGCTCTCCTACCCTTCCTCCTTTTCAATCCAACCCTCCCCCATCCTCTCCTGCCTCCCTTCTTGACCCCTTGCTCCTCATCCTTCCAACCGTCCCACGCCCTCTCCGTCCTCTCCTGACCTCAACCTACATTCACCAGAAATCTACTCCTCACCTTTCCCCTCATCCTTCTCTTACCCTTTCGGCTTTTGTCACCTTTCTAATTCTGCCCCTTCTCCTCCTGCAGTTGACGGTCCCTGTAGTAGCATACAAAGGCTACGGGTAGCGTGCGTGACTCAGAAGGGTAACAACCGGTATCAGCGGTTCGAGTCCCCACAAGTGAATCTACACGCAGACATGTCTGAGAGCCAGTTGACAGAGCATCTCTCTGAGACCTATGTTGGGTCCCATGTCGGGTCTCACTTGGCCTCACAGACTGTCTGGATCCTGCTCCGCTTGGAGTGCTGCTGGTGGCGCTTGAGGTACTCGTTCCGTGTTGGCGTTGGCAGTGGTGATGGCCGTAGTGTGGGTGTTGTTGTCCACCACGGTGTCCACCATGGTAGTTCCATCTTCATCTCTGGAACATTTCCCTCCACACCTTCTCCGACTTTCAGCTCACCTGAAGTCCGAGCAACATTGGTGTAGGGATTGGCTTGGTGCATGGTTCCACTAAGCTCAGATAGAAGTGTGTCTTCCACTTCCGAGCCCCTTCAGATACCGTGTGGTGTTCTCCATCTGACTCACCCCTGTCACCGACCATTGTAGTATTTTGCCTCTGACTCATATAATTCTTTACTGTGTCCGACATTCCATCGAGCCTTTGCTCCTTGATACTTGACTCCGGCTTTCCTGCCATTCCATTGCGGTCTGTCTGGCTCGGTAGTGGTTGCAGACGCCAGTCATACCAACTGTGTCTGTTTAACGGTCGAACTTCTTTTGCTTTATTCTCTGTGACTTCTTTGTTTTTGAACGTTGACTCTCTAATTGTCTTTTCATGTCCATTCTTGGAGCTTTCTTCTCGCCTAGTTCTGGCTTTTAATTTTGCCTTGTAATTTTAGCGCGCGTTCTTTTCAAACACTTCCTGTAACTTTCTAATGTTGGTCAATCTGCTTGTTCTCTTCTTGTCGCTCTCTCTACAGTCGCCATCTTGCTCACTCGTTACCCTTACCGCCACAGACAACGCAGTTCTTTAAATTAAGTCTTTGATTAGACCATCACGCCCTTGCCTTCTACCATTATGTCTGCACCTGCGTCGACCAGTCTTCCTCGACGATGTGTCAAGGGCGTCTTTGCTCGGGTTAAATTACCGGGAGAACAGAATGTTTTCCATGTAAGTAAGCTCGTTTGCTTCTTGATGTTCCGCCTGATTTCTTTATCTTCAGTCGCGCTTTCATACATTTTCAGGCTCATGTGGGGTGTGCTCTGTGGGCCATGAACCGACCAGGCACAATCTGGGGTTATGACCATTGGTCTATCATTATTACTGGTCGTGGAGAATTCGAGTGGGAAACCCATATTCCCGCGTCCCAGGGGGATGTTATACCCCACGCCTTGTGGCGCTGTGCCTTCAATGCCGTATGCCCTCGCTGCCCGGGCTTGTATGTCCTTAAAGTTGAGGACTGCAACGACCAATGTGAAAGCCGTCGAGCCGTATGCCGTGCACTTCTTCAACTTCTGGTGCATCCACGGAGCTCTCTCGCTCGCCCCAGCAACGACCACTGCTATGAAGTCGGAATCCCCGAGATTTTAGCTGCTTTGTCTCGCCAGTAACCATTGGACCTCATTTTGCCGTACAAGTTTATCATAAATTTGGTATATTCTCCTTTTTATCTTTTGAGTTGGCCATTCCTCTTAACCACTCCTCCATTTTTAACACTGTATCTGTCATTTGTTGACCTTGTCGCTATGACATTCATATTTCGTCGTTCACCCGCATTTATCGGTATTTCTCCACCGTATTTCTCCACCATGTCCTCAATCGTGCGTGAGGATAAGTGCGTTTCCGGGCAGATTGTGCATGTTAAATTACCAGGGCCACGAGACTTTGTCTCTGTGAGTATTTTTATCCAGGGAAGTCATAACTGCACGACATATTCCGTAAATCAATTACGATCGTTCGTAAACTTAGGACTTAATTCGTTTCAAAACGGAACGTCTCGCTATCAAAATTAGCGACAGATATGTCGTAAATTTACGACTCGAGTCGTATATTTACGACTTGAGTCGTAACAAAATATGTCGTTTAAAAACGACATAATTGTTCTACAAAATGTCGTAAATTTACGATTATTTTTAACAGTGTGCCCTCGTCGTCAGCGCAGTCTCCGCAGCCTGCTCCGCCTTCTCCCGCCGACGCCGTTGGCGCCCGCTCAGGGGTGGACCAGGCAGGGGAAATGGAAGAGACTTAACAAGGCCCCCCCCTCCCCCCGAATAACAAAGAGAGGAAGAGGCTTGGCAAGCTGAGGGACGCCGAGGAGGCTGAAGCTGCTTCCACCACCGCTGCCAAGCGGAAGGCCACGGAAGTCGAAGTACCTTGTGACGTCCCGTTCTCCGAGGTGAGCCCCCTTCTCGGCCCCCGACTTCGCTGGCTTCCGACGACGTGGACCCTGAGGTGCCATCCGTTCCCTTGACGAACCCGACTGGGGCTCAGACGCTTCCACATACCCTGTGCCTTAGGGTGGGTCGAAAATCCCAGAATTAAACGGCGTATGGTTTTGTTTGCAGTTGACCATATTAGAAAAGAGATCCCACAATGCTGGGGTCTGGTGACGTCACCTTCCATCTCTTTGGAGGCTCCAAACTTGGGTCTAATAGTGAAAAATGGCACTTTTGGCCCTTCAGGGACCAAACCAGGCATCGCCCAGGATGCGGCTATCTCGCGATGGGTGCGGAATATGTTCCTTCATATCCCTGCAAAGTCTGGGCGATGTGGCTCAACATCTTGGTTAAGCCCGGGCACTTGTTTTAACGCTAAAACAAAGTTGCAGAACACTAAAAATTGGACTTAAGGGTCTATTGTTTGCTCAAAGGTCCCATATACGTATATAAACGGAAAGGGATCAAAAAATGCAATTTTTTGGTATATATATCTTTGTGATCAGACGAAAATTGTTGCCAGGGCGAAACTTTACACATTTCAGCGAAAGCTCAAAAACACTAAAAAGTGATTTTTAGGAGAATATGTATTACCTGTGGATCCAATATGATCATACAGTTCGAAAGATCTAAAAAAATGCAAAATTTTGGTATATAAAGTTTTGTGTTTGGACAAAAACTCGAATTGTTGCAAAATAATTCACAAGCAAAGCGAAGCAAAGCCCTTGTTAGGCAAGAGATGGCCCGACGAACGTTTACACTTTCTTCTATAATTAACAACAAATCTAGTTTTTGTCCAATCACAAAACTTTATATACCAAGATTTTGCATTTTTTTAGATCTTTCGAACTGTATGATCATATTGGATTCACAGGCAATACATATTCTCCTAAAGATCACTTTTTAGTGTTTTTGAGCTTTTGCTGAAATGTGTAAAGTTTCGCCCTGGCAACAATTTTAGTCCGATCACAAAGTTATATATACCAAAAAACTGCATTTTTTGATCCCTTTCCGTTTAGATACGTATATGGGACCTTTGAGCAAACAATAGACCCTTAAATACAATTTTTAGTGTTTTGCAACTTTGTTTTAGCGTTAAAACAAGTGCCCGGGCTTAACCAAGATGTTGAGCCACATCGCCCAGACTTTGCAGGAATATAAAGAAACATATTCCGCACCCATCGCGAGATAGCCGCATCCTGGGCGATGTCTGGTTTGGTCCCTGTAGGGCCAAAAGTGCCATTTTTCACTATTAGACCCAAGTTTGGAGCCTCCAAAGAGATGGAAGGTGACGTCACCAGACACCGGCATTGTGGGATCTCTTTTCTAATATGGTCAACTGCAAACAAAACCATACGCCGTTTAATTCTGGGATTTTCGACCCACACTACTGTGCCTCCCCGTTAAGGGGTATTGAAATGCACGTTTTTTTTGAATTCCATACCGGCACACTCGGAAAAGGGTTCATTCTTACCTAAAACCACCGCAAACCAAATTTGAGACCGATCGAAAAATATTTAGGGGTCGCTACAATGGCTGAAAGTTGTAAATTTGACTTAATTTTTGTAACAATACAACTTTGGAGTATTTGAAGCCCTGCGCATCCGGTGTTGGCCCTAGCTTGTTGCCCCCGAAGACTTTTTTTTTCCCGGGATCCAGGCCGACCAAAAGAACCCTACGGGATGCATTTAGAGCGAATGATAACGGAACTGGGTCCATTTTACGCTCAAAAAAGTGTATTTTTCTCCGCTTTTAGGGTTTTAGAGGCCTACCAAACTTTTGCCTTGCGTCACTAGAAATCTAAACCCATGTATTTTGATAGAAAAAAGGTTGCTCTTTCAATTGGCGGTCACGGAAACAGCCTACGATTTTTGGTTTAGGCTCCAGAGCCGTTTTAAGTTGAAAAATGGATTTTATTTTAGTGAAAATTAGAGCAAATGTTCACTCGTAGTCACGTGTGACGTATGGTTTGGCCACTAGCGCTACCCGGCGAAGTGCAGGCGGTGCGCTGTGGTGGGAGAAGCTTCCCGGGTAGAAATGGACGGCTTTTATACGGCTGCTAAATATTTTGAGATCAAAGTAACGCGAAGGCGTTCGAAAAATACCCGGATTATGTTTGGACTGTGTCAGCCTCTTTTCTCCCATTCTTTCACAGCAGGTCGCAGCAGCTCCACGCTATAGACTAGCTGTTATTGCCGCGCGTGATCAACAGAGTTCGCTGGATCGTGACATCAAAGGCTTGATCCTGGGGCAGGGACCGGCTGAGTCCACGCGGTCGTGGATACGTATAAGGACCGCTCAGCTGCAATTCGTTTTCAGCGCTGACGCTCTGGCCCGGCCCAGCGGATCCGCTCTTGTCTCGCAAGCGGCAGGTTTGTGGATCGACGCCAGTGGTCTCTCTCTTGCTGCTGCGGCCAGCGATGCGGCAGCTCTTTGCCGATATTTTGTCTTCGCCTTCTGGACATCTTTTTAAGGTTGTTTAAAAAGACGTCGAAAAGCGGCCAGCCGGAGACTGGCAAAACGCCCACAAAATATCCGAATATTTTGTCGACATCTTGCTGACACAGTCCAAACATAATCCGGGTATTTTTCGAACGCCTTCGCGTTACTTTGATCTCAAAATATTTAGCAGCCGTATAAAAGCCGTCCATTTCTACCCGGGAAGCTTCTCCCACCACAGCGCACCGCCTGCACTTCGCCGGGTAGCGCTAGTGGCCAAACCATACGTCGCACGTGACTACGAGTGAACATTTGCTCTAATTTTCACTAAAATAAAATCCATTTTTCAACTTTAAACGGCTCTGGAGCCTAAACCAAAAATCGTAGGCTGTTTCCGTGACCGCCATTTGCAAGAGCAACCTTTTTTCTATCAAAATACATGGGTTTAGATTTCTAGTGACGCAAGGCAAAAGTTTGGTAGGCCTCTAAAACCCTAAAAGCGGAGAAAAATACACTTTTTTGAGCGTAAAATGGACCCAGTTCCGTTATCATTCGCTCAAAATGCATCCCGTAGGGTTCTTTTGGTCGGCCTGGATCCCGGGAAAAAAAAAAGTCTTCGGGGGCAACAAGCTAGGACCAACACCGGATGCGCAGGGCTTCAAATACTCCAAAGTTGTATTGTTTCAAAAATTAAGTCAAATTTACAACTTTCAGCCATTGTAGCGACCCTTAAATATTTTTCGATCGGTCTCAAATTTGGTTTGCGGTGGTTTTAGGTAAGAATAAACCCTTTTCCGAGTGTGCCGGCATGGAATTTAAAAAACGTGCATTTCAATACACCTTACTCCCCGTGGCATTCCCCTCTTTCGGTTCCCTCGGGATTACTCGGAACGCCAAGCTGGTTTCTCGCACTTCTCAGGGTGTGGCTGTGACCTTTACGTGCAATTCAAGGCTTACACACTGCAAACCTAACTGTCTACTAAGTACACACTTACAAACGCATGCTTGCTTAGAGCTTGGCAGTGGCAGGGCCTGCCCCTGATGTTAGACTTGACATTTTTCTACCCGTTGTGATTGTACTTAACTGTTCCTGACTGCTTGTCAATTAACGTGTCTGATAGCTTACGACTTGAACTCTCTGAGACCCTCCCTTCCTTTTAAGCTGATCACTTCAAACCGCTTCAAACTTATTTCCGCAAAGCTTCACGTGAAACAATTACTCAGGCAACTGGTCTAATATTTCTAGGCAGTACACAACCTTTTTGATTAAAAGTACGCAGCTCGCCCGAGAGTACACTTGGGGTAGGAAAGAATGATTATAGGCAAAACTTGATATTACTAGGCAGTACACAACCTTTTTGAATCAAAGTACGAAGCCCAAGGTTCTTGAAGACCGAGAGTAAACCAGTTGTCATTCCAGTTTTTAATTAGACCAATGATGGTTTTGATGACCAACTGTGAGGAGTTGTCGTAGTAAACTGTTATGGTAAATCCCCGACGGAAGTGACGATGACGAAGTGTTAGCAAATATAGATATACCCTGTTTCTATTGAAACTAAGCGCAAGTGTGCTTTTGACTATAAAACTCCATTTCTAAGTAGATTTCAACATAATAGCCATGTTTCAGTTTCAGGTCCGATTTCACCTCCAGTGGTCATTCCAGTTCCTGATTCGACCAATAATGGTTTTGATGACTACCTGTTAGGAGTTGAAGTGCCAGCTGACCATGATGATGAGGCGTTGCAAGTGATGAAACAGAGGTTTGGTCTCAGTGACTTGCGGCACAACCAACGAGACACTATTAAAACAACCATGGCAGGTAACCACTGCATTGTTGTAATGGCAACGGGAGGTGGGAAATCGCTGTGCTTTCAACTACCAGCAGTTAAGCAACGAGGAGTAACAGTCGTAATATCTCCTCAGACGTCTCTTATAGAAGACCAAGTAGATGCACTTTCAAACTTAGGCATTTCCTCTGTCAGTCTGACAAACATACCAACATGTGTATATTGAGGTACATAAGGCACATCCCAGTTTCAAGATTATTTACACCACACCAGAAATGTTAGCCATGAATACGGCTTTGAGAAACTAATTGAAAACATTGAACAGACAAGGCCTATTGGCACGATTTGCCATTAATGAAGCTCACTGCATATTTCAGTGGGGTCAAGATTTTAGACCAATGTACAGGAAACTTTTCATCATCGCAAACTCATACCCGAAGGTTCTTATTACAGCACTCACAGCTAGTGCAACACAAAACACATAAAATGATATCAAACATTCACAAGGTCTTATAAACTGCACGATATTCGAAGGTTTTCTAAATAGACGCACAATGATCCCAAGGACTCAACAAAGTACAGAAGA
Organism: Thrips palmi; assembly: GCF_012932325.1. NCBI lineage: Eukaryota > Metazoa > Arthropoda > Insecta > Thysanoptera > Thripidae > Thrips > Thrips palmi. Next base: position 701,557 of record NW_023144627.1, on the reverse strand, counting down.
TGTAATCAATTTAATTCAAGATAAGTACAAGGACTGCACTGGCATTGTCTTTTGCTTTTCAAAGGATGAGTGAAAAAAAATGGCTGGTGTGTTAACAAGAGCATGAATATCTGTGAAAGTGTATCATGCTGGACTTTCATTATCCTTGAGGGTTGCATCAGAGGGAATGGGTTGATTCAAAGATAAAGGCGGTTGTTGCTACTGTTGGATTGGGCATGGAAGTTGACAAAACAAATGTCAGATTTGTTATTCACATGAGTCTTCCTAAATCTATTGAGAAGTATTATCAGGAATGTGGTCGAGCTGGCGTCGATGGAAAGGAATCTCAATGCGTCCTGTTGTACAGCAGGCAAGATTCAATCAGATTAATCGAAATGTGTCAAGATAAACCTAAAATTGGCATTGAAAAGTATTGGATAAACAGTAATGATGACATGAAATGCAATGATTGCATTCGAGCTATCAAGTTATTGTCAAAATTTAAAACTGTGCCGCAGAACTATGATAACACAGCATTTTGGATGTATCAGGCAATGGTTCTGTAAACTGTGATAATTGTGAAAGAAAGGTTTTGACTTCTAATGTTGATGATGTGACAGTAGCGGCTCAACAAGTTGTGCAAGGAGTGAGAAAACTTGTGGAGAAGTAATTAAAGAGTCCGATGGAGCTCCTGGTTGATATAGTTAAAAGTAGCAAATGCAAACCAATTTTGGCTGGAGGTCGTACACAACATGAAATTCATGGCCTTTTGATGAGTTGGAAGAAAAGCCTCGTTGTTCAAAATGTGGTGCAAAAATTAATAATTACCCAATACCATTTTGTGTAAATGGTTAAAAATAGGGCAGGTTGGACTAATGGGTACTCAACATTGGGATCAGAGTCAAAGGAGATATGAGACGAAGACCTCGATAGGCCTAACAGCCGCGAACGCAAACCGAGCGAGACTTCAACAATCGCGTCCACAGCCAGAGCCAACCGGCTGCCGGTTCGCTTGCGCCCGCACCCGGCCGCCGTCCTGCGCTGCCGCCGCTACGCCACGCCACCCTCCTCCCTCAGCCGCCCGCCCGTGTGCAGGTCTAGGCTTGCTTGGCGGCTGGTTGCTAGCCGTGGCTAGCTTCAAGACGCGGTTGACGGTTGCGACGTGCTGTGTGTGTTGAGGTTCTTCACTCTACGCAACGAATTTAACGGAAAGGGAGACGCCGTGCAACCCGATCAAGGGTGTCGAAAGCGGAATAACGTAATAGCATGGCGACGTGGACGCACCGGGGCGCGGGGTCAGGCATATTTATTTGCGTTTTGGCAGCTGGCTCGCACGGATGGATACGGAAGACGTTGGCCGTGGAAAGCCGCACTTCATGTGCACGGATAAAAATCGCAAACCGTCCCAGAGCCTGGTGCGGAAAGCACCATGGTGAATAGGGTACTTCGGAGAAGAGCTAGAGCTGAAGTTGAGAAGAAATCAAGAAGAACAAAGTATGCGAAATATGTAAGAATGAGCATCGGCGTCGCCGTTCTGCCGCTTCCGCAGAGTTATATTCTCATACAAGTCCGGCGTTCTTCCTATAAAAAAGTCTAGTTACAGCAACTAGGATTTTGGTGCCAATTACCAGACAGTCTAATTGAATAGGAACCAACAAGGAATCTAGTTACAAATACCAGACTGCCTAGTTGATCTCTGTCTAGTAAAAATAACCAGATTCTTGGTAAACCTTACCATGGCATCAGACCCCCAATCTAGTAAAATTAACTAAACTCCTAGTAAAAATTTTGAATTGTGAAAGGACGAAGCAGAAGAAGAAAATGGAGTTTCTCAACTCTACGGCCCCATAAGTACGCTGGGAGATCGTAAAGCTAAGAAGAATTATTTTCCGGTTTGCTTCTGGCCGGGATCGAACCACCCACCTTTCGCTTACGAGCCAAGCTCGTTACCACTGCGCTATCACGCCACATGGGAGAGCCGAGTGTCCCCGCCCGGTGACTCTGCGCACCGTTTTGCAGCTCATCTAAGGCAGCTAAAGGAGTGGAATTTCCGGCTACTAAACGGTGCTTTGGAGATTGCAGGGAACCGAAGGGATTCAAGACGCATTGTAAAAATTTAGTCTCTTGAAATTTTAAATTTGACGACAATTACTAAGCAGTATAGTTAAATTTACCAGGAATATTAACTAGACGTCTGGTAAATGTTACCATACCCATGCTAGTAGATATAACTGAAAATCTAGTGAAAATTACAAGGTTTTTAGTTATTATTACCAGTGCTCGTTTAACTAGGAACAGTCTGGTACTTTTAACTAGACTTTTTTTTCAGTGTGATTTCTTCTCATCTTCCGGTCCAGCTCTTCGCCAAAGTACCCTATTGGATGTCAGCAAGCACCAACTGTAAAAGTGCTCTGTCGCGGTCCAACATCTACAAGCATCGGGCCAACTGCCCTGCAAGGACAGCTGAAGCTCTCAAGAAAAGCCACACTCAGATTAGTATCTTCTCAAGTAAGGAGGGGTCTGGGGCCCATTAGGAGGGTAAAGAAGAGTTCAAGTTGAATGTGAAGCGCCACATGGCCGATGATGAACGAACGGCCATTGTCCTCGGGGACCGAATGCTCACAGAGCTGCAGCTCTGTCTATGTATGTGGAGCAGAGGAACAAGGATATGCAGACACTAAATTATATTTCGGGCAAGTGCCGGGAAATGGCCCGCGTGGTGCAAGCGGCCACTGCAATTAATCCTGCTTACGGCAGCATGGAGTTTCTCACAGACCCCACCAACTGGAAGATATTCATGAAGGCGGTGAAGGATGCCACCCGTTATGACATCGAAGCTGTGCTGTTCGGGGTACCCTCACTCGCCCGGAAGACGGGGTACACTCTTCCCAACATGATAGCCCTTGAGATCAGCGCAATTATGAGGAAAGACTCTGCCCGCCTCAAAGATCTGGGATCCATGCGGAAATTGGTCGCTGGGGACTTTTAAGAGGAAAATCATGAAGATACCCAGAAGCCAGCTCTATGAGACGCGATTCACGGCGCCAAAGCTCGTGCCACTCTCCTGTGACATCCAGCTCCCCTGCAGGAAGCTGAAAAGGAGAGTAGAGGAATGAATCCCTTGAATTTTTTTTAAAAATTGGGTGAGGGTATGTTTTTCGCCGCGTTTTACTGTTCGCCTTTTTAGCTCCTTTTAGTTCTCGTCTCGCTAATCCTGTGTTTTCCCTGTCGCGTCATGCTCGCGGCGATGTCAAAATCATGGGGAGAGTGATATTTCTGTGAGTGCAAAGTGAGTAGCGCGGCGGCCACTTCGGGTCGCTTGCGCCCTTTGGCGGTTGGAGTTTTCTGTTGACTGCTCCTGCTGATTCCCAGCTCATGATTGTACCTGGAATGACTTTTCCTGTTTTACTTTAGATCCTTATGAGGAAGTCTTCGACCATGGTTTGATGTTCAAATTATTGTGTCTGAATTTTATTTTTTTTGTTTCTTTCATAATATAAGGTAGGTGTACGCCAGACAGTGGCTTGTCGTTAACAGGCTTCGTGATGCTGCGCCAGAATGTTCGGGGAGTCAAACCAAAACATGCCATACAGTTAGATCAGCGAACCAACCTCGTTGCCCCGTAACGTTGGAGGGGGTCTGGGGGCGGAGCGCGCGAGCATGTAAGTTGGAACCGGATAGGGTATTTTAACGAATAGGGTACTTTCGTAGATCCCTGAGCCGGAAGCACACAGACGCCATGTTGGCGGAAGTAGATCCAATCTTGACATGGGAAAGAGACGTTCGTCAAAGGTATCGGCCACACTTGAACATAAACAGTCGTTTGATACTTGTTTGCAGTGCATATGTGTTTCGCGAGCAATATTTGTACAGCTCGGCTTTAGTTTTGGATCCGAAGAGAGGTTAGTTTCCGGCCAATTTGGCGTCTGCTGGTCTGCTTGCTTCCGGTTCAGGATTCTACGAAAGTACCCTATCCCTGGCCCGGAAGTCAAAGAACAAAAGTAAGAACCAAAACGGCTTCTGCGCATGCGCAGACGTTCCCCCTCCACTCTAAGGCAGCGTCTGCGCATGCGCAGAAGCCGTTTTGGTTCCTACTTTTGTTCTTTGACTTCCGGGCCAGGGATTCGTTAAAATACCCTATGCCACTTTGATGTGCGATCAAGTCTATTTGAGTGGTGAGAGAGCCTGTCGAAGGCAGCACCGGCGCCGCAGGCCAAGGTAGGTGTTAACGCCAAGTGTGGATTGGGATTGGAAGAATCGCGAACCTTGTTAAAAGAGTTGGGTAAAATAAACCTTGGCTTCGGGTCCTTACCCCTTTTAAAAATGTCCTTAAAGAAAAAATTTTAATTGGAAAAAATCTTCAATATTTCCCAGTAGCCAAAAATTTAAATGCCTTAAAAATTAAAGGGGCCTGACGAAAACTTCCGGAGCAAATTCCTGGGGTGTTAAATTTCCCAAAATACGGAAACCTTGAGACAACTTTAAAAGGAAAATTTTATTTTGGCCCCCAAATTGCCCCGAAGGCAGGCTAGGGGACCCGGGTTTGGGTGAGGGTTTTTTGGGGAAAAAGGCCAAAAACGGAATTTGTTCAAGACCGTTTAAAACTACCTTGTAAAAATATTATTGCCTGATTCATTGTTATCATATGTTCTTGCCATTACCGACTTCTTGCTTGCTGATGTCCTCAAATGCTTCTGGTACTGTCCCATTTATTTTAGATGCTTATGTATTGTGAAACACCGCCATGACCAACTGTAAACTGGATGTACTCTATGTGGAGGGTAGGCTCATGGAGTATGGTATTTGTATGAATGGATATTCGAAGTGAAAGGACCTCTGCTTTTAAACCACATTTAATTTTGCATACTTTTGTTCTTTTTACTGCCTTTTAGCGGGTCGTATCCAGTGTTGGGTGCTGCAAACCTGCTGTCTGCTGGAGCGCAGCTCAGAAGAATTCGCCATAGTATGTATATGAGAGCGTCGTTGAAATTAAAAGAATTGTTTTATGAATCGTTGATGTCCTACTATCTATATGACCAGCAGGAAAACTAGCTGCTCTCGCCCTCCTGTTGCCCTATGTAAAACATCAGCAAGAAGAAGAACATCAGCAGAAGAAGAGGAAGTGGTGGGTCAGGCCAATGCTGAGGGACCATGACACCCATGGTGCCTGTTGTTCCCTCGTCCTACTATTGAGGGAGGAAGACCCAGAAATGTACTACAACTGCATGAGAATGTGGCCGTGGCGGCCTGTTCATTTTGATGAACTATTGGACTGAGCCATTTATCAAGAGGACATCTTGACGGATGACCATACCCCCAGGGAAAAGGCTGGCTATCACAAGGACCTTTTCGTAGTGAACATGCCAGGCCTTAAGCCTTGTTGCTAAGCTGTCTTGGCCAATGTCGGTGAGTCAAAAAATTGATGGAAGCTTAGCTTTTCTAAAGTTTCTAAGCATCTATTAAAGCCAAAGTTATCTTGGTTTCATACAGGAAACTTGCATCAGGGGACTCCAACATGTCGCTGCAATACCTGTTCCGCCTTTCCAGTCAGGCCATCTCTAACATTTTCTTGGAAACTTGCCATGAAATTTGGAAGGTCCTGTCAATGGACAGTGAGATCTTTGAAACCCCCTCAATGGACCGATGGTTGAGAGGGGCCGCTGAGTTTGAGGTCAGGCACTTCCCGCATTGCCTTGGTACAGTTGATGGACTGCACGTACATGCCTGAGTATGGTTTTTCAATGATCTTTATTACATTGTTATCCACTGCAAAACAAAGTTTTGATGAGGTCATCACATATCTTTCAAAATAAATAATTTTGTGACACCGTTGTGGGTATCACAATTGATTCCCCTGTCTGATCTTCCCCATGCTACAGAGTAAGTATTAAACTTACTGTGTCAGCATCTGCTACCTATTGTCGCTTCCACTTTGCTCTTGTCTTACAGGAAAAGCTCAAAGAAGCACATTCAGGACTGGTTGTGAGCTGTTCTGTAAGCGATGCATGCAGTATATGTACCAATGAGTTTAAATGCAGCTGTCTTGACTATTCTCATGGCAACATGTGTAAGCACGATACATGCAGTTGCATCTACCTTTTATATATTAAACGGTAATTCTTCTAACAGGCGATTGACTGAGCAGATACATGATGGTATCGAGGCACTGTGTGAGGTGGGAAATGACAACTGGCAGATTGGCAAGGATGTCGAAGAGAGTGACATAAGCCAGCCGATTTCCTCTTATTTGAAGGTGTTCCTGGACCGTTTTTCTAACGACACAGTCTCTGACGCAGTGTTTCAAGGTGAACTGAAATTCATGGAGATTTTTGGGAGGCATTGTCAACTTCCAAAGATGTGTAAACATCACAAGAATTGCAAATTTCACGGGAAATGCCGTCTTCTCCTCCAAAGCCCTTTACTCCCTCACTTCTCCGGCTCACTCAATGTGCTAGAACACCGGACACTTCATTGAACAAACGTATCTCAACTCCATATTTGTCTTGGAACAGCAACTCACTGCAACCGAGGCCCCGCAAAACGAGTCCGTAGCACCCATGGCCACAACTCAAAAAGTTGGGCTCTTGAACCCCTCCTCCGACCCCTCGTTGAAAAGATCTTGACGAGACTTATCGAATTCAAGCAGCAGTACAATTTTCCAAACTGTCGATCTTCTTTCACCAAGATTTTGATCTGACCATCTCGTTGGAGCGGCCGATAATGTGGGAACCACGTTCATTGAATTTGTCTGGCCGCCCTGATTCCACAAATACTCCTCCATGCAGTGCTAGCACCTATGGCCGAAATCCTCCTCCCGCCCATGTTAACCTTGCCCTTTTCTGCCGTTCTTGAGATGGTTCATGCTTACTAGAAATGAAGGATTCGAGAAAGAAAGCTAAACCTTAGGTGCACTGTAAATCCAAAGGCAATACTTTTAGTACCTTTTTTGGCGATACAATAGGGTACCTCGGAGAAAGCCTAGACCGGAAGTCAGCGACAGAACGAGAGAAACAAAAGAGCATCGCGCGGCCGTGCTGAGCGGTGGTGGGGGTCGGAATCGGCGGAGTGGGGGTGAAGGCGGCGCGCGCATGCTACCCCCACTCTGCCCATTCCGGCCCCCACCACCGCTCAGCACGGCCGCGCGACGCTCTTTTGTTTCTCCCGTTCTGTCGCTGACTTCCGGTCTAGGTTTCCTCCGAAGTACCCTATTAAGTATCGCCAATAAACGGCCTTACGGAAAAGTATTGCCTTTAAAACGGCGATACACAAAAGTATCGCCAAAATTTGGCGATACTTCGGAGTATTGCCATGATTTGGCAATAAACGTTGAACAAATCAAGGGAATAAGTTCTTAGTTCAATGCCGTCGTTTTGGCGATACTCCTGTGTATCGTCGTTCTGACGGCAATACTTTTCCGTAAGGCCGTAAATTAGCGATACTCAATTGTATCGCCCAAAAATGTACTTAAGTATCGCCTTTGCATTTGCAGTGTGGGTGGTAAGCCGAGATATATCTAATGACCCTGCAAAATCTCAGCCGAATCCGCCGAGCCGTTCAGGAGGAGTAGTGCGGACCGGTGCGGACACGCTGACAGACCTTTGGAGCCCATTTTTCCCAATTCTAGTTTCCCAAAGACTACGTATACGGGCCATGGCAGGGAATTCCGTACATGTGCAGGTTACGGCCAAGAGCTAGTTCAATAGCACACTAACACGGAACCAATCTCTGGCAATAGGGTACTTTCGTAGAATCCTGAACCGGAAGCAAGCAGACCAGCAGACGCCAAAGTGGCCGGAAACTAACCTCTCTTCGGATCCAAAACTATAGCCGAGCTGTACAAATATTGCTCGCGAAACACATGCATTGCAAACAAGTATCAAACGACTGTTTATGTTCAAGTGTGGCCGATACCTTTGACGAACGTCTCTTTCCCATGTCAAGTTTGGATCTACTTCCGCCAACATGGCGTCTGTGTGCTTCCGGTTCAGGGATCTACGAAAGTACCCTATAGTGTTGCAAGGTAGGTGTACGCCAGACCGTGTCTTGTCGTAACAGGCTTCGCGATGCTGCGCCAGTTTCGGCAATCCACCCCTGGCGTATACACCCACCTTAGCCTTCGGCAGGCAATGGCTTGTCCATCGTCGAATACTTCTTAATTGTTGCATCCCCTTCATTCTAGATAGTGTTGCTCTACCTACCTACATATAACACGATCTTGACCCTTGTAACTTTTTAACTTGTCGAGGCTGGGACGCTCCGCTCTCCAGATCCCTCTTTCTTTCATAACAGAAGTAATCTGCCTGCAGAAATCTCCATTTTTCGCCGTATTTTAGGTGTTTTTCGGCTATAATGACTGAAAACCAGTTGAGCTAGGATAGTGAAATTTTGCGTGTGCCGAGCCAAGGACATACCCGAAAAGTGTGAAAAATCTCGCTGAGACCGGCCGAGCCGTTCAGGAGGAGTCGTCTGGACAGACAGACACACACAGACAAACGTTTCAACCCCACTGGAGTAACAGCGGCAAAATCAATAAAATTTGACACTTTGGGCCCACTTTGTCTTGAACTTACATCCTCTATATGTCGTTAATTCCTATCCAAACCAGCAGATGTGGCGGAACTCTCGTCATAATTTTGGAATCAAACCCTCCACTTTGAGGCCACTTTCGATGTAGGGGCCTATGTGGCGCCTGCCCGACTGATGATCAACGTCTGGAAATATACAAACCAAAGGTCAAAATCTTGACAACTTGTCGACAGAAGCCCTGACCTCAGAGGTGGTCTAAGCCAATTTGTGACTTAAATGTTAAACAGAGACCGAAAAAAGTTTCTGTACACCAGACGATTTCCTGTCCAACCCTAAGTTACTTACCAGACACATCTTTTTTTTTCGTAGTAATTGACCCAGCGCAGTGCCTGGCTGTCGCCACCTAAGGTGTAGTAGTTTTTCCCAATTTGAACAGGCAGGCTGCTTTGCTAGACAGACCGTAGATATGGAAGTGATCCTCTGAAAAAATAGCATTTGGTCATCAAAATCCACACTAATGGGATGAACTTTGGGTCATCAGCAGCCTCAAAAGCATAGGAAACGGCATTAAACTTAAAAAAAAGGTTTGAGTACTGTCCTTTGACAGTTTGAGTTTTGTCTGTTTTCTGCCGTTTTGTAAGTGTTTTTGGCTGAAATAACCCAACGGATTGAGATAGAAAGCTGAAATTTAGTGTGTGGCCAGCCTAGGACATACCTAACGACCGTGCAAAATCTCAGCCAGATCGGGCGACTCGTTCAGGGGGAATAGTACACACACACACGCACACACACGCAGACAGGAAAAGTGTTTTAACCCCACTGCAGTAACGGGCTTCGCTATCGCTCAGCCAAAAAGGTTCCATGTCATGGGTCCCCGCACGATGTCGAGTTCGCGAGCCATCAATGTCTGATGCAGTTCTCGTGGAACACGTGGCCATAGGGCAGCCTGCAGTCGCCTCCTGCACTCCGGCAGATGCGAACCGTGGGCCACTTGGACCCACGTGACGTCAGAATCACAGATACTCTGTGAAAAAAAGGGGGGGCAGGCATTCCGGACGTAGCAAGCCGGAGAGAACCGGCAGCGGCGGTAGGCATCGCGCCACGCTCAGTGACAGAATGGTTGCCTATACACCGGGCGCGGCTCGGAGCGGAATCCCCTCTCCCCTGCACTCAACCCACTTTACCGCTCTCTTACTCTACCTTAACTACTCTATGCGGATGTGCTTTAAGAGTTAAAATAACCAAGTGAATTGCGAACTGAAAAAATAAGTTTCAGTCCCGAATGTTAGCGTGCTTGTGAGGTTGGGAAAGAATGCAAACAGGAAAACCCCAAATTATTTATTTTTCAGAAAATCATGGCAAAAAATTATAGCATCCATGGAATTAGCAGCCAGCATGGATCTCCGCGGCTGCACTACACTGCAAAGAATTCCGTGGTTTGGCACGGAAAATGGTTAGGTGCTCATAAGGATCTCATGTAATCGGGTACAGAAAACATGGACGGAACCTCCGTGGTTGGTTAGGTACGGACGGTCCAGGTAAAAAATTGACCAGACATGTTCCGTGTAATTTCTGTACTTTTTTCTATCACTGCACCCAGCCGGCGTCACTAAACAGCCGCTCACACGGCGCACTGGGTGCTGACATGCCCAAAAGGCGGTGCGCCAGTCTCGCGAGGAGGGCGAACGCTCCAGTCCCAAATTCTTTGGACCAAAACAAAAAAAACATTAAAAACCATTTTTTAAAAAATAACCCAAATTTATGCAATAAACTAAGGCCACACACCTGAGTCTTCCAAAAGTCCAGCAAGCCTTCCAATGTTGGTGCGGCAGGAAATGGCGACTGAAGGTACTACACCTCATCCGTGTCGACGGTTGGTTCGTCGTCAGCGGCCCATTGGGCGTCGTAGTCGTCGTCCGGGGCGCGACGCTTAGCAGGTGGTGCTGGCCTGCCTTCGGCAGACTCTCTCGCCTCACATCTCCACACAAAGAGACCAAATTCTTAAGATAAATTGGGCCTAGAAAAATTAGGATGTTTTTGGGACTTTAAAATACAAACCAAAAAAAACATTGCATAATGGAAGGAATGGGAAAGCCCTTGCCCGTGTAGGTGAAGGAATGTAAGTCAATTTAAGTTTGACAAAAATTGCACAAGGCTTGGTGCGCGGCTAGCTTAGAAAATTGCTGACCCGCAATTGGTTCGAAAAACAAATTGTGAGCCAAAACAGCCTGTTTTGAAGACGGCCGTATCTCAGTAATCAAAGACGATAGACGGGGACGCCATGCTGTGAAATGAAGTCAAGACGCTTCAAAACTACTTTGGCCACCATGCGTTTTCAAAACAAAAATGCTACAGTTGGTTAAACTGTGAAACAGGTTGCAAACGTACTACTGCGCATGTTCAAAAACACTCCAATCAAGAAGTATTATTGGACAGTTCTACCCGAAAAACTGCGTTCGAACCGACACCACTTCTATTGTTGCACCTTGTTTACCTGCTGTCAAAGATATTTTTCATTTCGAACGTGCTATTTCAGCTTTTGGAGTAAGCTGTACAGACCCAAAAAGAAGCTCGGCTATTGGTCCGCCCCGGCTGCTTATTTACATACCGTGGGCGATTCAGCGCGGTATGAGAATTATGGCGATCGGAGCATTCCCGCTCCAGGGGACTTGGACACGGAAGGTAGGACAGGTGATAGCCACTTCTTCCGTGCAGTAGACACTAGCGTGTGTCAAGAATGCTGCTGAGTCCTCAAAACGCAAATGAAATACATTTCCAGAAATAACTTAAAAAGACTCTAAAATGATCTTGATCATACAAACACAATTTTCTGTTCAAATGATATTGCTGTGAAGATACTTGATGTAGCCATCAGTTTAGCATAATGTAGGATGCAATAATAAAAAACCTTTTTTAAAAAGAAAGATATTTTAGATCAATGAAAAATCAACACATCTTTACATGTTCATTTTAAGGGGTGTTAAGCCTGTTGGTGGTCAAAATATGACCTTCTATCCCTTTAATGGTCCGTTAACTATAAATAATTTAGATGTACTGCTCCAAAATTGCAGCTCCACTTTCTCGGAAGTGAGATATCCTCTATGAGAGAGATCAAATGAAAGCGACAAGTTTCCGTAAACTGACTTGTCAAAAAATCTTGCGAGCCTCATTTTTAAAGTAACCATAAGGTGAACATAATTGAACATTGATTGAACATGATTGAACATAAAATGTTTTTGAACTTGTCTTTCGGAGAACTCCAAGTGTAAGCAGGACTATTTTGATATTGTTAATGGTCGTTGAGATCAAGAAAAATACAAGGTAGGTTTACGCCAGACCGCGTCTTGTCGTAACAGGCTTCGCGATGTCTCGCTGCCTGTTCCTCCAATCCACGCCTGGCGTACCTACCTTGGCCTGCGGCGCTAGCCTGCCTGCGGCAGGCAATGGCTTGTCCGTTGTCGGTTATTTTTTAACTTGTTGAATGCTGGGGGGCTCCGCCCCCAGACCCCCCTACATTCTAAATAGAGTCGTTTTATCTACAGATAACACGATCTTGACCCTTGTCACTTTTTAACTTGTCGAGGCTGGGGGGCTCCGTTCCCCAGACCCCCCTTTCTCCAAGACAGAAGTGGTCTATCTGCAGAAATCTCTGTTTTTCGCCGTTTTTTAGGTGTTTTTCGCCTATAAAAACTGAACCAGTTGAGCTAGGATGGTGAAATTTCGCGTGTGCCGAGCCAAGGACATACCCAAGAAGTGTGCAAAATCTCAGCCAGATCGGCCGAGCCGTTCAGGAGGAGTAGTGCTGACAGACAGACACACAGACAGACAGACAGACAGACAGACAGACAAAACTTTTCAACCCCACCTGAGTAACGGGCTTCGCTATCGCTCAGCCAAAAAAGTTTTAACTTATAAAATTTTTAGGTGTTGATCACTTTTAGCAATATCAAAGTAGTGTGGTGTACACTTATCGTGCACCTACAAAGAAGTTGAAAAACATTTCTGCCAATTAAATATTATCATACATGGTTTTAAAAAAATTGGGAACTTTTTTCCAACCTTTACGACAAGTTAGTTAACGTAAACTTTTTGCTAACTTTTGAACAGTTAATTAACATTAACTTGTCGCTAACTTTTGAAAACTTTTTCTTAGGAAATCCGCAACTCCCTCTAAATCAGAGAAGATGAAACTCAAATTTTTATACAGAACCACTATATTCCTCGAAGTTTCTGATCTGTTAAGTTTAACGTAACAAATTTAGTCGTTTCTCTCATCACTCCTTCTCATACCAAAATTGAGTTTCCACCCTGCCTCCCCAAAAAAATTAGTCTAGAAGGACATACAAATTGGATTGCAGCTTGTTGCACTATCCCTTTCAGTCAGTTAATAAGAAAATATTAATTATCTTGACATTTCAACAGAATTTTTTTTTCTAATCCTTACAATTTCAAGTCGTTTTGATACTTTTTTCGGAAATGACTTCAAATTGAAATTTAAGGACAGATTGGGTGTGTGGTACATGGGAGTCCACTAGAATAGTGTCCAAATCATATGTCCCGTAAAGCGGGAATGCTCCGACCGCCATAATTCTCATACCGCGCTGAATCGCCCACGGTATGTAAATAAGCGCCCCGGCTCGGCTCCCCCCACTCCCTTTTTTTCCTTTAACGAGTCGAGTTTTGCCATGGAAACGGCGATTTTGACAGCAAATTTCTCAAAATTGGCCACCAAATTTTTAACCAGATTTCAGCATGAGAATCAGCGTTCAAAGTTCTACAAGTCTGCAAAGTCTCATTAAAATCGTATAGAAAATTGCCGAAATGCATAAAGGGCCACACAAATTGAATCTCGGGCCGGCTGAATCCTGGGTATACTATAAGGCTACTTCGTGCCTTAAAAAAAAGTAGGGGTAGGTTGGGGAAGAAAAGTACAAAACGCGTACTTTGCACTGTACAGAAGTTTCAAATCAGGATTCAACTATTCTGCTCTCGTGAACTTATAATCCAATGCCTTCCTAATGAAATGGATCACTGTTCATTGATTACAGTTCCCTACATTACGTACAACATGCCAAAATGTATGTGATTTTGGAACTCCTAGAAAAGGGTAAGAAAAGTACACCACCGGGAAAGAAAAGTACAACGAAAAGAATTGCGATTTCGAACCAGGAGACCACCAATCTTGGCTCAATACAGGTTTACCCATAAAGTGGAGAGCTTTCACTTGCCATTAGTTCAAGTTTCGTCAAAATCGGTTAATTGGTTCTGATTCTACATGGACTCATCACAGAAGGTCCAAAAAGCCTTTTCTCAAAGATAAGTGGTTACATCATTTTTGTGCTTTGCTTCCCCTTTTCACGTAAATGCCCAATAACTTGTTTATTTCTAGTCTAATTCCATAACTTGTGTTGACTTTTTTTTTGCTTGTCTCGCCTCATCAAATCTATTCCCGTGATCAATTCTATTTTCATCCCGCTTTTAGTTTCTTAGAGGTTGTTTTTTTCTTTCCCAGTGCCTGTACTTTTACACTTATAAAAAATTGTGTTGAAGCCTAAGAGCATCGAACGGCACTGTTTTTCAAAGATGATGGTCTAAGCTATAAGGTGGTACCTTACATTGGACTGTCGGCTGATTCCGCAGGAAGCTGTACTTCAAAGTACAAACAATTTAAAAAAAGATTTTCATAGTTATTTTTAATGTTTTCTTCAAACGTGCAGTTTGATTCTAAATATTATATGTAGTACGGGGCTAAATTTATTTTTTGTCAGCGGGATGACCAATCTTTCTAAAACCACTAACGTGATGGTTTGGTGTAGTTTCAGTTCGGAGATATAACGGGTGTACTTTTCTTACCCGAGCCTCGAGTGTACTTTTCTTACCCAACCTACCCCTAGCCCACAGTTGATTTTTTACCTTCAACATTGATTTTGGGTCCCGGGTGCCTTGAATGTATGTGACCTACAGGGGGTCATCGATGAAAGGTCAAACAAGCACGGAAGCATATCGGCACAATGCTTCGTGATCGATTTCATCCAACTGAGTGCCCACCCTCGTAGCTCGTGCCCACGAGCTGCCCATCCTGGCCCAGTGCGGCCGAGACCGAAAGCACGAGCGAGCAGTAAAATGAGGAAACTCGGCGCTGCCATGAGCACCGATCAGGCCTTGAGAGACATGATGGCCATGCGGAACAAGATCCGTCATGAATTCGACAAACTGTCGATGATGGCACTCGAGGCTCAGAAAGGTGGGTTGTTTTATATCTTATTTTTACGAAATTTAGGTGACTTGTTCAGACTTCTCGCCACTCCAGAGGCGAGACTCTCAGACCCGTAAGTCTCGCCGAAATTTGGTCAGACAAAAAAGTCTCGTATAATGGTAAATTTTTTCGTAAGACATTTAAAATGTCGCCAAGTTTTGGTCAGATCTGAAAGCCTCGCCAAAATTTGGTCAGGCAAAAAAGTCTCGCCACAAAATGGTCACACACAAAAGCCGTCATTTTGTGGGGAGACTTTTGTGTCTAACCATTTTGTGGCCAGACTTTTTTGCCTGACCAAATTTTGGCGAGGCTTTCAGGTCCGACCAAAACTTGGCGACACTTTAAATGTCTTACGAAGAAATTAACCATAATACGAAGGTAGTTTTTCTTCGTATTACGAAGGTTTTTCTTTGTATCTTACAATGAAACAGCTAAAAAGATCCACATCACGAAGTAATATTGCTTCTTATCATGCTTGCGCCGAATTCACTGTAACATACGAATAACAAAGGTCGAATTTCAATGTAAGGCATTTAAAGTGGAGACTTTAAAGTCTCGCCATATTTTGGGGCGGAGTCTTTCCAACCAATTTGCAGTGTTTGGGTAAACTATAAGTCGATGCTGGTCTTACAGAGTCGTCGCCCCCTACACCACCCCTGCCGCGTGTGGCATCATCCAGGAAGGTGAGAGCAGTGCCTATGAAGTTATGACCGTAACAGGGGTCGAGTTACATTCAGTTCTTTCCCTTTTTCGTGTGTACTTTCCAATGAACCACCTGGGATAGGAGTCCCCTGGTGGTAGTCGGTAGGTCTGCTTACCTTCCGTTACCTTCGCTAATAAACGGAACGTTATTTCAGACAGCACGTAACAGCGCCTAACACCACGAATTAAGGCGCCAAACCATTTTTCAATGTAAACTTCGCTGTTTCTGTTTGTATTTTCTTAAGAATTTCTACAAATTGCTGCTTCATTTCATGATCTTTGAAGAAATTTGACCTGAAGTCTAGGTTGCCCATGAATTTTGCTGTACAAATATGTTGGAGTTGTTGACCCTTGGGTGTGCTCCGACATGCTGGCAGGTGGACCCGCTTCGGCTCATGGTGTATGTAACCAGGATGTTGGGGGTAAGTCCCGTGACCGTGGGGCCACCGTCGGCAGGTGGCCGGTCCACGTACCTCCAGTCGCGGGCATGGATGGTGTATTCCTTGGCGCTGATTATGACCAGCGTTCTGACCAATGGCCATCGTGGATTCACCGTAAGACCGGCGCTTTCTTGACTCGTACACTGTTAAAAAACGGTTGTACAGAAACAATCAGATGAGTGAAAATTTAGTCGTTCCAAAACATAGAATTTCATCATGAACCAAAGCGAAACAAATGTCGTTGAGTCTAGTAAGCGACATTTTGTCGTTGAAGAACAAAATTCTTGTTATCACTCTTTACGATACAATTTGTGTGGAAACAACATCTTTTGCAATTATCTGCTCAATTAAAGCATATTATAAATAATCATCTATTTTGTTCTTTTAAGTCATATGGAAATTACTATTGTTTAAAAAAAAACCATGCAAAATAAATTTAGTGACAAAAGTACACTATGAATATTGACGCTGACATTACAAAATTTCTTTTGGACTTTCACTACTTGTCGTTGATGTATTATTGTTGGTGCGTTATTACCAGTTAGTCGTTGTGAAATTATCCCTTAGTTCCAATACGACAACGGTTTAACAAGCTATTCGTTCCACAACAAATCATGTCGCTAAAAAAAGTTACCGATAAATGTGTCGCTAAGTTACGACAAAATTTTTACCAGTGTAACATGGCAGCACTGCCATGTAATGTGGGTTGTTCACAGTGTTTATGTGCAAGTTTGTACGTCCGTGATACATGATTTTAAACCTATCGTTTTGCGCAAAATTGTGCTCAAATTGCAGGGATCCTTAACCAATGTTCGCGAAAGGTTAAGGGTACGGACTTATGAAAGTGCAAAAGTGTATCCACACAAATTCGAGACATAAAAAAATAACCTACCCTTTTGAAAAGATGTTAGAAGTTAAGGGTAATAACTTTAACTCTTATCATAACGTTATGATGCCCTTATGAGGTAAGTTAAGGATCCCTGTCAAATTGGCACAAAATTGCGCACGTTTACGCATAGTATGCAAAGTCCACGTATGTACTGAGTCGTGCAAGCCACACGTTCAAAATAACTGTACAGAAAGATTTAGTGTGTGTACGAATCCAAGGCGTTTTCAAATGCGAGGTCCATACTCGTCTGAGCTCCACAGCCGATTGCTGCGGAGCTTTGACACACCGCAGATTAAGTTCGTCCCACAGATAATTGTGTTCAGAGTATACCTCGTTTTGAATATCATTGTCCGGAACACCACAGATTGAGTTCTGGCCGCACAGGCAATTGCGTTGAAATGGTAGTGAGAAGATACGCTGTGGCCAAAAGGTGCGGAAAATTCTGTGTAGTACTCCAACTAATTCTCCGTAATCCTCTTGTCAATATTCTCGGTAGGACCTTTCAGTCTTGTGGAAGACTCCTACGGAGAGCACTAAGGTCCTACAGACAAATACTGTAAGGTCCTACGCAGAATATAGATAAGAGGGCTAAGGCGACTCTTGGCAAAAAAAAATAACAGACTTTTCCGTAACTTTTTGCTTTGGTGCTTATGAGCAATAACCGATGAATGGTCGCCTTTCTGCCACCAGTTCCTTGTGGACGTAAACAGCCGGACTGTGACCTCAGCGGTGGTCGGCGTGCTGTTCTCCGTCACGTTCCTCACGTCCGTCGTGAGCAGCCTGTTCTGCCTGGTGGGCACGGTGCGCAAGTACCGCCTGCTGCACACCATCCTGTCCTGGCCGACGCCCGCCAACGGGCCCTCCGGCACTGTGCTAGCCTTGCAGATCGCCGCGTCCATCGCAGCCTACGGCGTCACTGACATTCCCATCGTCCTCATGTTCCCCCCAATCATAATGGTAAGCATGCCGGGGTCACTGCAAATGCAAATCCGTTGACGATAGGTCCTGTACTGTGAATATTACAAACATAGTACAACGAAAAACGTGAAAAAAGGGTAAACGAGGACCAAGGGGGGCTGACTCCCCTGAACCGACACCGTGTACGAAGTAGAACCCCAAACCACCAAGGTAAAAGGTCAAGCCATTTTGGCTGGGGTCGCTTTCCGAATTTTGAGTTCCACCCGAGGGGTGTCCCACTCTGCTAATCGTGCTTACACTTAGTCCAGTAATCACGTCAAAACAGCACTCTGAAAATCTTACAAACTACGTTGGGCCTTACAAAGAAAAGCAGCTTGTTATAAGAAAGCATTTTGAGTATACATACATAGCTTACAAAGAAAATGCTTCGTAATTTACGAACTATTTCTTCGCATAACAAAGTAAATTTGTTTGTATTATGAATGCTAAAAATACTTTATAAGGTTTTAAGCGTGAGGATATTATCGCCGTTTTTCTTGGTGTTTGCGGTTTCTCTTTTGAACTTATTGCGATCCTTTTCTGCCACTTCAACCTTGTAGGCTAGTTTTGATGGAGAAGCAATGACTTCAGACTGTGGTGTATGAATTTCCTCATTACCTTTCATTCCTAGTTTTATTGGAAGAGCTCTTTTTCTTGGGGGGACTTTTCCTTCGTACCCTGAAAAAAATGGGGGGGGGGGCGAAGAGAAGTAACTAAAATCAAAGACATGCAAGAAGGGTATTGCCTTTTGAAATGAGTTGCCAACCTCATGTGGAGTGACAGTGAATCGGGAGCCGAAAGATTAGATCGTTTTGACCCTTCCGTTTAACCGACCCCTGCCTCCTCCTGTTCCAGTAGGCCACGCAACTGGTCCTTCTAGTGTGGCTGGTGATAAACATGGTGGACCGCTTTACGTTGGCGCACCTGCTAAAGCTGGTCGGCCACAGCTTCGCCGCCGTCAACGGCGAGCTGCAGCAGTTGGCGACCCTGGTGCGTGAGCGCCCACAGAAGTACCTTCCGGACGCGTCAGCCAAGGTGGCTGTGCTCCGAGACGCCCACGACAAGGCCCAGGACCAGCTCGACCACATCACGAAGGTGCTGTGGGCTCGGTTACACTGTTCCCGGAACAGTGCACGAACTCAGCAGACTCAACAGACAGTGCGCTCTGTACGCTCTCTTCTGCGTGTATTCATTTGAGTACATAAGCCATTTCATTTGAGTACTACACTGCGAGGAACGTGTTTTCTTTTGAGTACACTCCCAGAAGTGTGTGCTCATTTTCACACCGAGGAGTATTAACATTACATCTCAGATGTGAGTTCACACCTCCAGCTTCACATATTGCCAGGCGCACTGAAAATCCACCAAACGCTATGAATATAGCGTCAATTGGTGCAATGCTCTTGCATTTCAAATAAGGTGAAATGCCTTCCCATGAACGGGCATAGGGCATTTTCGCGAAGCATTGCACGTAAGGTGCGTGCAATATGGCTTTGACATTGCTAGCACGGTGCGATAGCTCAGTGCATTGCACCATACGTGCTATACTCAGCGTTTGGAGTCTCATTGCACGCTGAGGAGGTTGCCTACTCATGTGGAACATGCTCTCGTACGTGTGGAGTAAACGCTTTTTACAACACACCAGTGAATACTAGCTGCAAGTTAGTGTTGGGTCAGTTGGGGCGGGACACGGAGCAAGGGTATTTCGATGGAACTGAACCGGAACCCCGAGCAGTAGAAATATCTGGACCCGGTATGAGAAATCAGATGTGCGGAGGACTGAAAATATGCAAAATCGGGTGTGCGAATGACCTCCGCACACCTGATTTCTCATAGCGGATCCAGATATTTCGAGGGGTCCTATTCAAAGGATCTTATCTGAGCGTTCCTCCGAAGACAATCTTATCTTAAACGCCTGCAAATTTCGATCGTTTTGATCAATCAGAATAAATACGACGGTAAGCGAAACATATTTCTACATGCACTGTTGGTTTCGTTGCTCTTCCATCTTTATGTTTACGCGATCAAACTCACAAATCAAGAACCTATAAAGCCCCAATCCGACTGACTCACTCACTCACTGACTCACTCACTCATAGAAATGTTTGGGGTCAAGGAGTGGTCGTAGAGACTTGCGGTTTTTTCCATTCGATTCCAAATTTTATGGGAAAATTGGGAAAAATCCCAAAAGTTGAAAATTCCTCACCGTTTCCGAGAAAACCTACTTTATCTACAAAAAAAGGGGAACAAATTTCTCACCGTTTCCGAGCAAACCTACTCAATCTTCAAAAAAGGGGACCGACCGACTAAAAATTTTTATTCGCCCCATCGGTAGGTCTAGTCGAGACATTTCCGAAACTGTGCCGCAATCGGGTCCACGTCACCGGCAACATCCTCAAAAACGATAAAATAGGCCTAAATTCAACCAAATCCACTCAATCTTCAAAAAAGGGGACCGACCGACTGAAAATTTTTATTCGCCCCATCGGTAGGTCTGGTCGAGACATTTCCGAAACTGTGCCGCAAACGGGTCCACGTCACCATCAACATCCTCAAAACGATAAAATAGGCCTAAATTCAACAAAATCCACTCAATCTTCAAAAAAGGGGACCGACCGACTGAAAATTTTTATTCGCCCCATCGGTAGGTCTGGTCGAGACATTTCCGAAACTGTGCCGCAAACGGGTCCACGTCACCGGCAACATCCTCAAAACGATAAAATAGGCCTAAATTCAACAAAATCCACTCAATCTTCAAAAAAGGGGACCGACCGACTGAAAATTTTTATTCGCCCCATCGGTAGGTCTGGTCGAGACATTTCCGAAACTGTGCCGCAAACGGGTCCACGTCACCGGCAACATCCTCAAAACGATAAAATAGGCCTAAATTCAACAAAATCCACTCAATCTTCAAAAAAGGGGACCGACCGACTAAAAATTTTTATTCGCCCCATCGGTAGGTCTAGTCGAGACATTTCCGAAACTGTGCCGCAATCGGGTCCCCGTCACCGGCAACATCCTCAAAAACGATAAAATAGGCCTAAATTTAACAAAATCCACTCAATCTTCAAAAAAGGGGACCGACCGACTAAAAATTTTTATTCGCCCCATCGGTAGGTCTAGTCGAGACATTTCCGAAACTGTGCCGCAATCGGGTCCCCGTCACCGGCAACATCCTCAAAAACGATAAAATAGGCCTAAATTTAACAAAATCCACTCAATCTTCAAAAAAGGGGACCGACCGACTAAAAATTTTTATTCGCCCCATCGGTAGGTCTGGTCGAGACATTTCAGAAACTGTGCCGCAATCGGGTCCACGTCACCGGCAACATCCTCATAACGATAAAATAGGCCTAAATTCAACAAAATCCACTCAATCTTCAAAAAAGGGGACCGACCGACTGAAAATTTTTATTCGCCCCATCGGTAGGTCTGGTCGAGACATATCCGAAACTGTGCCGCAATCGGGTCCCCGTCACCGGCAACATCCTCAAAAACGATTAAATAGGCCTAAATTCAACAAAATCCACTCAATCTTCAAAAAAGGGGACCGACCGACTAAAAATTTTTATTCGCCCCATCGGTAGGTCTGGTCGAGACATATCCGAAACTGTGCCGCAATCGGGTCCCCGTCACCGACAACATCCTCAAAAACGATTAAATAGGCCTAAATTGAACAAAATCCACTCAATCTTCAAAAAAGGGGACCGACCGACTAAAAATTTTTATTCGCCCCATCGGTAGGTCTGGTCGAGACATTTCCGAAACTGTGCCGCAATCGGGTCCCCGTCACCGGCAACATCCTCAAAAACGATTAAATAGGCCTAAATTCAACAAAATCCACTCAATCTTCAAAAAAGGGGACCGACCGACTAAAAACTTTTATTCGCCCCATCGGTAGGTCTGGTCGAGACATTTCCGAAACTGTGCCGCAATCGGGTCCCCGTCACCGGCAACATTCTCAAAAACGATTAAATTGGCCTAAATTCAACATAATCTACTCTATCTTCAAAAAAGGTCACCGACCGACTAAAAATTTTTATTCGCCCCGTCGGTAGGTCAAGTCGAGACATTTTAGAAACTGTGCCACAATCGGGTCCCCGTCACCGGCAACATACTCAAAATCAATCATCAATTGTCAACAAGAACCTATGAAGCCCCAAAATCCGACTGACTGACTCCCTTACTCATCAATCAAGAACCTTTATAGCCCCAATCCGACTGACTGACTCCCTCACTCGCTCACTATGTTTGGGGTCAAGGAGTAGTCGTAAAGACTTGCGGGTTTCTTCCATTCGATTCCAAATTTTATGGGAAAATGATATAAAATCCCATAAGTTGAAAATTCTTCAACGAGCTTTCGAAGAAGCAGGACATTTACTTCCTTAGAAAATTTGCCTTTGGTCACCACGGACTTACTGAAAATACTTCGGCACGCGCTCCACACATGCGGGGGTCTGGGGGCGGAGCCCCCAGCGAGCAGCGCGAGTTATATTTATATGTAGCTGTACCAAATGATCAAACTGTGTAAAATTCACCTGCGTTTAAGATAAGATTCACTGAGATTCCAAGCGCTATGAGTATAGCACGTATGGTGCAATGCAGCTGAGATATCGCACCATACGTGCAACGCCATGGCCATATTGCACCTTACGTGCAATGCGTCCCGAAAATGCCCTATGCTAATGCATGGGAATGGGGAGGCATTGCACTTCATGTGCAATGCTTTTGCATTGCACCAATTGACGCTATACTCATAGCGTTTGGATTCTCAGTGTTGTCTTCGGGGGAACGCCCAGATTAGATCTTTTGAATAGGACCCCTCGATTTCTACTGCTCGGGGTTCCGGTTCAGATCCATCGGAATACCCTTACGGTAGAAACGGAACCTGGTTTTCCCAGGAGGCCAATGGTGAAGGCATAGGCGATTTCCAGGCTGTTCCTGGGAAAACCAGGATCAGTTCTTACCGTGCTATTGGACGGCTGGTTTGGTTAAGGTTGTACATTTTAGAATTCATGTCACACCAAATTGTTAAAATAACATGTATCAAGGCATGATTTCTAAAATTTCAAATCTTTGTCAAATGTCAAATAATCTGGGGATGATGTCAGGACAGTACCTGCCGATTTTTGGCTTTTCACAGCGGCTTCTCAGTGGCAAACAAACTTTCCATCAGATTTTCAGTGAGCTGTTCCATTTTTACCGCGTGTCCCGAAATGACTCCAACTGACCCACTGAGTTATACTACCGGTACATCTGAGTTTGCAGAGAAGGTGGGAAATGTCCTTTGTCGGGTAACGTCGCCCTGGTCCGCCAGGCGTTCGAGCTGCAGATGGTGGGCATCCTGCTCAACGACTTCACGAATGCTGTCATGGTCGTGTACTTGACCGTGCAAAAGGTGTCAGGCAACAGCACGGGTTCCGAATCTTTCTCGGACCGGCTTCTGATCAACTCCACGTACAGCTTCGCGGCCACCGTCGTTGCCTGCATGGCCAGCTCATGGACAAGCCAGCAGGGAAGCGAAACGCAAACTTACGTCCATAGAGTCCTCCGAAGTCCCTTCGTCAGCGAGGCCGAGACGCAGGAGGTATGTGCATACGCCTACCAATGATGGCTATTTTTGGCGAAGCGCGAGCGAACCCGCACTCTCAGGACTTTTCTCTCTCTTGCTTTTGACGTTTTTTTTGAGCGAAGGTAAAATGTTTAACTATGCTCAATTTCGATCGTTACAAAGATAATATTGCCAAAAGATCATGAAGAAATTGAGAAGTATACTGCAAATGACAAAAAGTTAGGTTTAATGGACCAAATACACTATGCAGTGTACAAAATAGTGCATAGCTTACGAGAAAATAATACATATGTACTATTTTCTCTTACGTTTGCACAAAAAAACTTTCTTGCGAGCGATGAAAAGTCAATACGAGAGAGAGTGCGACATCATCCCTTTGTGAGTCAGCTTCTGAGAAAGCGGCGGATGGACTGCAGACCAGGATCATATCAGACGACATTACCAGATTCCACAGGACATCTTTTGGCCCACGGATGCAGTTTTGAGGACACTCCATGGAGATACAATTTCGTGTCCTCCTGGCGGGACAAATTGATTAATTAAAATTCAATAGTGCGTCCGTCAATGTGGCGCCAGGTGGAAACAAAGTTTTACCACCGTCGGATCACTGTTACCCCAATAGTGATTATGAACTCGCTTCCAAAACAGTACAATTTTTAATTACATTATTAGCGCAATGCAAAAGTTGTTACGTAATTTCAATACTTGAATTTGCGTAACGCTTGTGTCTGGGACTTACACTCTCAGTCTAGTATTGACTTTTTATCTCTTGCCATAAAGTTTTTTGTGCCAACGTAATATGTACTATTTTCTCTTGAACTATGCACTATGTATTTTGTCTATTGTATAATGTATTCAGTCCATTCTACCTGACTTTGTCATTTGCAATGTACTTTTCAATTTCTACATGATCTATTGACAATTTTATCTTTAACAGGATCAAAATTGTGCATAGTTAAAGAGAACATGGTACATTTCACGTTTGCTCAAAAACCGTCATAAGCAGGAGAGAAAAAAGTCCATATAGGTCTGAGAGTGTAGTGTCGCCATGAAATTTACAGTGGATTATCATTTGTTTCAGCTGACCATATTCTCCTTGCAGCTTATGCACCAGAAGCTCACCATGACGCCCCTGGGCATTTTCGAAGTGGACAACACTCTACTGAGCAGAGTAGGCATTATTACTTTGATTTACACTCTAAATGCCTTTCAATGAAACTTAAGCTGTGTTACAGTGAATTCGGCGCAAGCAATACGAAGTAATATTTATTCATTTACGAATCTTTTTAAAGGAACTCTTTAAAGACGGAACCTTTTTAAAAGGAATCTTTTTAATATTTTTATAATAAGATCTTCCGTAATGCGAAGAGGAACTACCTTCGTATTACGCTTGCGCCATTTCTTCGTAAGGCATTGAGTGTGAACGGTATCGTAACAACATAATCTCATTTTCGGTTGCAGTTTTGCCTCAGTGTCGTCATGTACGTTGTCGTGCTGGTGCAGTTTGGCTCATCAACTCCTCCCTCACCGCAAAAGTGAGCGGAGTGGTTAATCCGTTGTTCTGGCGTTAAAAGAGGCCTGGATGAAGGCACCCGGGCTCGTACGAGGCCGGACGATAAAACCATCTCCTGGGAATTTTAAAGAGTTGACCGACAGTCCTGACAATCCAAGGGCACGGTAAAAACATTTTCTGGAAATTTTAAAGGATTTGCCGATATTCCTGACAATCCCAGGGCACGGTAAAACCATTTCCTACGAATTTTAAGGAATTGGCCGATATTCCTCACTACCAGAAGAGATTTTTCTGGGCATTGACCGACGTTCCTGGGAATCCCAAGAGATGGTTTTACACTGGGATGTGCTCTCAAGGTTGGACTGGCTTCTAAAGGGCCCTCCATAACCGACCCCCCTCACTAAATGTCATTGGACTTTTTTTGCCCCACGAATGATGCAATTTTAAGCACATCCGCTGGTGATGCAATTTTGTGTCCGCCAGGCGGGACAAATTGTCTAGTGAAAGTACAAGTTGCAGCTGGCGCCGGACAAAATGTGTCACCAGACGCGAACAAAATTGTATCAGCGTCGGATGTGCTTAAAATCGCATAAATCGTGGGACAAAAAAAGTCCCATGACATTTAGTGTGTAATCCATTTTTTTTTTAATTCCCCGATCGAACGATCAAAAACCAAACGAAAATCATCTTTGTGACTACGCAATGTAGATTTTGCCAAAACAAAGAAATGAAAATTGTTTGGATTTTGCGTTATTGAATAAAACCTAATACATAAAACGCGTTGAGGAGAAAATGAAAACTGAAAGGCCCTCGCAAGACAGGTATTAGTGTTTTTGGAACTGCGGTGTACAAACCAATGGAATTGAGTTCGTTTCGACTGTTACAACTTTATTGTTCGTTTCTTGATTCTGATGCAAGACAGGTAATGTGGTAGGGGTCGAAGTTGGTGTTTAGTACTTCTCCGAAGTAGCCAGACGCACCCACCAAAAGCAACTTTTTCACAAAAAATTTAGAGTTTTTTTATTGTCATAAGATATTACAACTGAGACACAGACAACGTGGCCTGTTGACATTTTCCAGAAAACCTCGGTCAGCAGCCAAGTCTCTCATGAGTGTAAGCTGCGAATAGCAGCAGCGACAGCCAGGTCGACCTTTTTCAGCTTGCCTTGAGTGGCGTCGTAAATTTGATCCGGTCCAGACACAAACTTTGTGATGGCATCGATGTACGTACTGTCATCGTGGTACCGCGCAATGTCGTCGACGGTTTTAGCAGCCGTGTCGAATGCATCCTATACATCAAAGATACAATCATGATGAGTTAGACCCAGGGACGTCTGAAGGAGCAACATGCTGGAGGACCAAAAACTGATTAGAGCGACTGGTACATGACCAGTTAATACTCGTTGTTCAATTTTAACAGCGCAGAGTAAACAGAGCACACAAAATAAAAAAGGAATTTGTTGACCCAACGAAAAAGCACGTTGATTCCATGATAACAGAAATGTTTTTCTTGAGTAACGAACTATTTGTTGGTAAAACTAAGAATCTGTTGGCGCAACAAGAAGACTCGTCCAAGAATTCATGATTTTGTCTCTCCAACTAACTCTTTTGCTCCGCGAACGGATTGTTCGTCGTACTTAACAAATTATTCGTTGCGCGGAAAAACTTTTCGTTACTCCAACTATTTTGATTCGGTTATCACGGAACCAACGTACCGTAAACCGGGGTAACTTGAGAGAGTATTTCACGTTTTTTGGACCGTGTGTCCACGAAACTTCTCTCACCAACCCGAATCCCAACTATGTTTTATTTCACATGATTACATTCGGTTTGGACCCCACGAATTTTTTGGGGGTCTCCTAATATGAGAGTAATGGGCCTCTAAAGTTGTCTCAAGTTACCCCGTCATTTGGGGTAACTTGAGACACACCTAGTTTTTACTTTGCTTTTTCACGGAAGTGGTTTTTTTGCCAGTCCATACTGACTTTCTGAGACATTTAACTCATTTTCAATGAAAAGTACTACTTGTGGAATATATTGGAAGATTTTTGATCCTTATATTAAGATTTTTTCATCAAGGTTACATTTGGATAACGGCACTTCAGAAGCGCAACGATTCTCCCATTTCACATCCAACTCTGTCAATTAAGTACAGCGATTCTCTCATTTTACATCCAACCCTGACACCTGTTAAGACATTTTTCTTTATTTCTACGTACACAAGTCCATTCCTGCAAAGGTAAATAGTCTTAGTCAATTTTTAAAATTTACTCAAAATCCTTAAACTATTTTTACAGTTAATTTTCTTCAAAAAATCGACGGTTCTTGGGCTATAAGTTGTCCGATTTCAATGACATTTAGCTCTTTGGAAAGGTAATTAAATTCCCCATCTTTTGAGACCTCAAGATTAATTATGTCTCATCTGGTCCGTGAGTAGTTGAGAAAACACTCCAACTTTAAGCTGCATATCCACTCGGGACCCTTAACACTGCCTAAAAATGTGATTCCCGATCAAATGCGGCTTAGTTTTGATCGTAAAACGGAGAGGTCCGTTACTTCAAACCACCCTGTAGTACAAGGAGGTGCCAGTGTCAAGTTACGCTACTCAACTTCCGTCAAATTCAATTAAATTTGGTGTCTCAAGTTACCCCGCACAGTTACCATTTTCTATAAAAGTCAGTATTACCCGATGAATGATGGGTTTTCCTCAAAACCAATGCTGCATTTAGAATGTTGAAATAATAGGGTTGAAAGGCACTACAGTCATTTGGGTCTCAGCAAGACGTGTTTCGAGTACCAAAGGAGACCTGTAACACTTCTCTAAAATTGTTAAATTTACTAAAATTAAAAAATTGTTATGGATTTGACCAGCTTGGTCCTAACCCGCCGTTCACACGCTTAATCGTCTTTCCAAACAAGTATGAAAGAAAGTGCTGGGGCAGTTTTGACCTCCGAATGTGCCGAGCTAGGTGGCAGCTCCAAAAAGGTGAAAAAGCAGAAGTGTCTCAAGTTACCCTTGCTGTCTCAAGTTACCCCGGTTTACGGTACTTTCTCCTTGGGGCAATGAATTCCTTTTTCCATGCAGCTGCAAGTCAAAGTTTCATCTTAACCGGTAGAAATTGCTCAGTCCGCAAAACTAAGGGACCGTAACCCCGTTTGCGAGTTTTGAAACAATCGCACAAGTCATTTTGCTGTCTGGGAGCTTCGAGTGCAGTGCTCCCTTACGTATGCCGCAAATGTAAAGAAATGGCTGATTGAAAATGATTGCGCAGTGTGGCTGTCGCACTAACCTCAATGACGTCATCAGAAAACGCCTTCGCGAAAGAAGCGTACTGCGAGTAATCCGCCAGAACTTCAGCCAAGACGGCAGTGGCGGCATCGAAGGGGTCAGCCTGCCGGGAAAAGAAATTGGCAATGAGTTCTGTAAATTTTAACACCTGTGCATGGAAAGTGAGCCGACGTAGTAAGCGGGAAAAGGAGCTATTTTTAAGGGGAGACTCAACTTTTGGTGATGGGGAATCTACACTCAAACATTTCTCTGCGTTGTTAAAATAACAGAGGTTGGGGTGGCATATTCAGGTGCCAATTGGCTGAAATTTAATTTCCTGGTGCAGAAGTGACTGAGGGACAAGAATATGGCCAGGGATTTGACCTTCGGCAAATACTTCCTGAGACACTGGCCAAAACACTTGAAGAGGACACAAAAGAGTCCCACATCTTCGATAATTTTTGTTTGACCTGCCGAAAATACAATCGTGTGCAGAAAAAGACCAAAGAATCCAAAGTATGGTGGACCTCGGAAGGACGTCATCGGGGACCTCAACGTAGCCGACGACGACACTCAAATTCACACACTAAATATTTATGTAGAATTTTGTACGTCGTGATGCAGGATTTTAAACCTGCGTGACGTTTTGCATAAAATTGTGCAGAAAATCGCATAAATGTATGCATTTTCACGCATAATAATATGCAAATTCCCCGTATGCACAAAATCGTGCAAGTGGCACGTACAGAATTCTACATAAACATATAGTGTGTAGAAAACGAAACACGTGTTACCAAATTTCGGGTAATGAATTTCTCGCCAACCAAAATTAGTCAATACGATTGCATCACCCATTTCAAGTGGCTCATTCATTCTCAGTGTCAGCATCCTGAACCACGAAAACCGCTGCAGGACTGATTCTCACCGTTGTTGATCGCTTCTTCCGATCTCTAACAGGACTGTCATCAGGACCTGGGGTTGGAGCTTCGGTGAGTGCATCAGTAGGAGCCTGGGTAGGAGCTTCAGTGGGAGGCTGGGTTGAAGCTCCAGTAGGAGCCTGGGTTGGAGCTTCAATGGGAGCCTGGGTGGAAGCTCCGGTGGGAGCTACAGTAGGAGCCTCTGTAGAAGCCTGGGTAGGGGCTTCAGTGGGAGCCTCGGTGGGAGGTTGGGTAGGAGCCTGGGTAGGAGCTTCAGTAGGAGCCTGGGTAGGAGCTTCGGTGGAGGGCTGGGTAGGAGCTTCAGTGGGTGGCTGGGTAGGAGCTTCGGTAGGAGCCTGGGTAGGAGCTTCAGTGGGGGGCTCGGTAGGAGCTTCGGTGGGAGCCTGGGTAGGAGCTTCCGTGGGTGGCTGGGTAGGAGCTTCGGTAGGAGCTTCAGTGGGGGGCTGGGTAGGAGCTTCAGTGGGGGGCTGGGTAGGAGCTTCAGTGGGGGGCTGGGTGGGAGCTTCAGTGGGAGGCTGGGTGGGAGCTTCGGTGGGAGCCAGGGTAGGAGCTTCGGTGGGTGGCTGGGTAGGAGCCTCGGTGGGTGGCTGGGTAGGAGCTTCAGTGGGAGCGTCTGTAGGAGCCTCGGTTGGAGCCTGGGTGGGAGCTTCGGTGGGAGCCTCAGTAGGAGCCTCGGTGGGAGCTTCGGTGGGAGCCTCGGTGGGACCGGCAGTCGTGGCTGCAGCGCTGGCCTGCTGGGCTGCTTCGGCGGCAGCCGAAGCGTCTTGCGCTGCCTGCGATGCCTGATCCACCTCGCTCTTCCAAAGGAAAATCCGGTCTGAGAGCGCTGTTACTCTGATCCTGGAAGACTCGATCGACTTATCAAAGATCGACTTGAATGCCTGTGAACCGAGCAAACGTCACAAAAAGTTATGCTCCATAACACTTATGGGATGCAAATGCATGCTAACAAGATATCTTATTGAAGCGAAAGTACGCTTGATATCAAGCGTCAACTTATTTTGCTTGGCACACAATAAAATTTACTCTGAATTCAAAATGATACCGCGTCTAGAAAAAAAAACACATTAAACGCATCGGTTAAGGAAAAGATTATCTGATCGCATCCAAAAAGGAAACTGGTACTCATGTGCACACGGTGGAAACGGTTCTTGGTTTTCCCAGGAACTCCCTGGAAATCACCTCTGCCTCCAGCCTCCACCATAGGCTACCTGGGAAAACCAGGAAACGTTTCCACCGTGCATCCATCTGCGGTACACCTCATGAGGTGTGCTGTATGCACAAAGGAAACAGTGTCACACGATTTTCAGCACACACAATTTTTCGTACAAATGGGTACGAAGAATCGCCCTAATTTGTGCGAAAAGCACGCACGCGCAAAATTGTGAGGCCACCTCCGAATGTTGCGAGGATTTTAAGGTGTATACTTTCCAAGCAATGCGGTCAAAAAATGAAAAACAACCAAGGTTGATATGATAAACTTACCACGGCGGCGGAGGCGCCGAGACGTTTGAACCTCTTAATTTCGGCGTCCACCACGTGGCGCGGCAAGGGGACCCTCTCCGCCCTGTCCACGTACTGCTGCAGCTCGTCGCTAGCATCTCCGAATGAGTCGCTGATGATCCAGCCAGCCTCTTTCGTCGCCTCGTGAACTGCATCCAACACCTTTTTGCCTACGGCACGGACCTCTATACCTGTGAGGAAATAGAGACCGACTGATGCACTGGTGTACTCCCTTAATGCGAGCCTCAATGTCCGCGGGTTTTACCCCAAGTTTAAAATTGAAAAAGATGTGGGTAAACATTTTGGCACAAACTCTACAAACTCAAGTTTGTACATAGTACACACTACCTGGAGTGTACATGCATGTACACTCCTGGTGGCGAATTCCTTCCGGTACACTGTTGCTGGCTCCCTGCTGCAGGTATGAGCCACCTACCCAGCCGAGAATGCATTTTCGATTCGAGGTCGATTCGACGTCGATGCATACGATGATTGCTCGAAGTCGTTTTTCACGTCGAATTTTCCCAAAAAATCGAAAAGTTGTTATTGGTCGTTCATAACATTGGGCAGACTGGAAAGCCATAGCTATACTATAAACAGGGTAAGAAAATGTTCCTTTGTTCATCTGATATGTCAAATTGACATGTTAGAATTTCGGTATCAGATCGATATCGATTCGAGCAACGGTATCGATGGTAGGTACCTGATTTGGTAGAATGTTTCTGATATCTCAAAATTCTATTCTGTGTCACTTTCACTCCAAACGGGGAGTGCCATTGGCTAATTTCACCTGGCTGAAGACGTTTCCCCCTTCATTTGAGAAAAATCATTGTCAACAATTTGTATGAGACTCTTGCAAAGAAGTAACATCTAGTCTCAAGCTGAAATCTTTTTTCAATTCCGCGTTTTGACTTACGAAACGCCACACGGTAAAAGCGGTTCCTGGTTTTCCCAGGAACACCCTGGAAATCGCCTATGTCTTCGCCATAGAGCTCCTGGGAAAACCAGGTACCGTTTTTGCCGTGCACCTCGATCCGCTCCGCAGGTCTTCACTTACACTGTTAAAAAATGGTTGTATAGAAACAATCAGATGAGTGAAAATTTAGTCGTTCCAAAACAAAGAATTATATCATGAACCAAAGCGAAAGAAATGTCGTTGAATCTTGTAAGCGGCAATTTGTCGTTGAAGAACAAAATTCTTGTTATCACCCTTAGCGATACTATTTGTGTGGAAACAAAATCTTTTGCAATTATCTGCTCAATTGAAGCATATTATGAATAATCATCTATTGGTCTTCTTTAATCATAGCAACATCACTATTATTTAAAAAAGAATTGGGCAAAATAAATTTAGCGATAAAAGTACATAAAAGTACTCCATGAATACTTGTCCCAGACATTACAAAATCTTTTTCGACTTACAAGACTTGTCGTTGACCAACAATATTTGTTGTTGGTCAACGACCTGTATGTGAAAGTAGACTGCTAATGTGTTATTACAAGTTAGTCGTTGTGAAATTATCCTTTAGTTCCAGTACGAGTTTGGTTTAACAAGCTATTCGTTCCACAACAAATCTTGTCGCTAAAAAAATTAGCGATAAATGTGTCGCTAAGTTACGACAAAATTTTTGTCAGTGTACTCTTAAATTTGGCTGGTCTGGCTGCAGTAACTCAGAGCTGCGGACAACCGGCACCTAACAGCTGTGGTAGCGCAGTGGTTAGAGTGCGCGGCTAGTAATCGGGAGGTAGCGGGTTCGGATCCCCCACAAGTTATATCGGCAAATGGCATTCTTGGCACTGCATAGTGACTACAGTGCATTGCTTTTTCGAACAGGATAGGACCTCGATTATAGATCGAAATCGACCTTAAATCGACTCCGAGTCGACATCGTTTTAAAGTACATATCGATATCGATTCGAGGAATTTTTTCGACCTTTCCAGATCGACGTCGATTCGACCCCGAATCGAAAATGCATTTTTGGCTGGGGTAAGCCGCTTGCGTCGTGCAGAACCAATGCGAATCTACGAACAGCCGCCCCTACCGCGCCCCACTGACCCATGGTCGACACCGCAGCATGCACTCACTCCCATTTTCTGCGTTTTCCTTGCAACACTTGCACTTGGGTAAAATTCAAGGGGATTGACACGACCTGAACCTCATGTCGTCAGAACTTGATGAAAGTTGGCTCAAATGTTACCCCCATAGGGGTAAGTAAGCCCACAAAATTTGAACCCTCTAGCTCAACTAACATGGGCGCAGTGAGCAATCTAATTTTCGCCTGAAATTCATTTTCACCTTTTTCAGCAAAATGCACATTTTTGGAAAAATCGTCGCGCTGGCCGCCCCGACGGCCTTTCCTCCGCCTGATCGACGTTCCTAGACTCGAAATTGTCTGGGGAATCCGAATCTGGCGTCGGATTTCCGATAGCGTTCCGATAAAAATCCAAAAATCGCACTTTTTTACGGAAATTTAGTTATTTTAGGGGTTTACGCGACAGGCCGTATCCACTAGCCCCCAATCCAAACATGCCCGTTTCAACTTTTTTTCAGTTAAGGGACACCATAAGCCTAATTTTAAGTTGGGCCCCGATATTGTGTATGGGTCTCGTTCAGGAGCTAGCCCTATGCCCAACTTTTGACTTTTTCCCTACAACTTGTTTTTCTATGAAACCTTTAAAAAGGCATGGCCTCCTCAAAAAACGTCCTAGGCGGCAAATAATGTAGTCTAACGGACGCAGAATTTCCCGAGGATCACGATGCTGCACGTGCATTTGAGTTTTGGGGCCTCAAACACAGTTAAAACTCCAAAAAACAACAAATTTATGTCAAATGCCACAAAATGTTGAACGGCAGTTACGACCCTTTTCCCCGTCGCAAGGCCGCTTTGCCGTTGCCTACTCGGACTCATTGGAGTTTCCACTTTGAGAATAAGCAGAAAAGGGTCAGC